>NC_079156.1:105245151-105851141 GCF_947563725.1 Argiope bruennichi
AAAAAAAATTAATGATAGTTTTGTAAGAACAGCTATGACCAGGAAGTTATCGACTTAACGTAGGTAAAGACATCGAAGGAAAAAAAAGAGACAATAAGAGATGCAGTCAAAACATTTATGAACTCAAAAGAGGTTCCCCTGGATTGGAAATAAGTTATTTCTATTAGATTTTGAGAGACATGGGAAAAATTATTTTGATGTTGCAATATTAGTTCCAACAGCTTGTTGAAGTAAAAGTGCTTTTACTCTTGAATTTAAATTTTGAAAAAAGAAATTAGTTTAAATGCATGGGCAATAAAGCGACAAAATAATACGAATATCCATAAAATAAGAGACAACCTTTATTAATAGGGGTCTGAAGTAGCGTTGCGACCAACTGTATGCGACATGCATCTTGCATAGGTGTCATGAATAACATTTAATGGAATACGAAGCCGTTCTTCCCTAAGATCAATTCCGAAAGTATAGATGGTGGTGGTGGTGGTGGGGGGGGGAATCGAGCACGACGTTTTGACTCAAAATATCCCCACAAATGTTCAATAATGTTCAAGTCAGAAGACTGGGGGAGGCAAACAAGATGTCATACTTCCTCCTCATGCTCTTAAAACCATTGTTGGACGATTTTAGCAGTTTGAATAGAAGTGTTGTCGTCTTGATAAAGTGGTCATTCTCCGAGTAATAAAGTATAGAAAAAAGGATGCACCTGATCTCCCCGAATAGCGGTCTAATGAGAACTGTAACCTTTCCATGCAGAGTTACAAACGGCCCAAGACAAAGTTAACATATCGCATCTCATACTATAACGGAATTACCTAAATGCTTCACAGATGGCAAGAGACAATCAGGAGAAAATGCTTCGATGTGTATTCACCACACATAAACGAGTAAAATTGTCTGAAATATGGGGAAGGTTGATTCATCAGATCAGATGATTTGTTGCCACTGTTGTGGGGTCCAGGTTCTGTGTATTTTACATCATTGGCGTTACTGAAAAACATGACGTGATGTTATTAATTTTTTACGAATTGCAACTATTCCATAAACGTTTGAAGCATCCAGTTCCATTTGGACAGTTTTTGCTGAAATAGGTCGATTGTTTATCTCGGAAATTATCTGAGATAAATATTGTTTGACTTTCGGGTCCCCTATATGAGTCATCTTTTGTTCCTTTCTGTAAGCTTTTATTTCAGTCCACTGTTGAGCTTCCACAGATGCCATATTATCGCATTTCGTATATGTTGTCTTAAAGGCTGACACAGTACCCTCTGCGAGTCTCAAATGATTGACTGCATCCGTCACTGAGCAACCACCTCGCCGTATTTTAACATCATGCTTTTTTTTAATAAACGTCGTCGTTGTTTTCTACTATATACACTAAAGAGCCAAAACATTATGACCACCTGTCAATAACGAGTTGTCCCACCTTTGGCGCGCAATACAGCTTCAATCCGCCTTGGCATAGATGCCACAAGTCCTTGGTAGATGGTCGGAGACAGATTGTACCAAATGTTTAAGCAATGGTCACGCAAATCCGAGATATTGCGAATTGGTGGTCTTTGAACTCTGAGCTGCCGTCCCATGTCATCTCAAAGGTGTTCTATCGGATTGATATCCGGTGAGTTAAGCGGCCAGGACATTAACTGGAATTCAGCATCATGTTCTTGGAACCACTCCAACACAATTTTAGCCTTGTGACACGGGGAGTTATCCTATTGGAACATTTTATTTCCTGCTGGAAAAACAGAGGCCATGTAAGGGTGCAACTGGTCCGCAATGAGGTTCAGATACCCTGTAGCATTCATGGTATGCTCTACCACAACCACGGGTCCCAGAGACGCCCAAGAGAACGTCCCCCAAAGCATAATACTGCCACCACCGGCCTGTGTATGACCTACTGTACATTGAGAGAGCAACTGTTCGCCTGGAAGACGGCGTATCCTGACACGGCCATCAGCGTGATGCATGACAAACGGTGGTTTGTCTGACCAGGCAACTCTCTTCCACTGATCCATGGACCAGTCGCGATGTTTCCGGGCCCAGCGCAGGCGCAGTTGGCGATGACGCTTGGTCAGCAAAGGCACACGAGAGGGACGTTTGCTGCGTAGCCCCATATCCAACAATGTCCGCTGAACAGTGTGCTCCAATACTATTCTACTTGGCCCTGCATTGTATTGGGCTGTCAGCTGAGCCACTGTCTGGCCCTGGTTTTGCTTCACCATGCGAGACAGTCTCCGACGACCTTTTTCTTTGATAGCGTGTGGACGTCCAACACCATGTCGTCTACTGCTGCTTTCACTGTCATTCATCCACTTTGCATAAGTACTAACAACTGTAGATCGCGCACAACCCACGAGTCGTGCAGTTTCGGAAATACTTGTTCCGAGCCTTCGAGCCATTACGATCTGCCCTCTATCAAAGTCGCTTAGATCCGCAGCCTTTCCCATCACTCACAGAAGTAAGTGAAAAAATGATTCTTCAGACTCTCCAGCAGCAGTTAAATACCACTTACACCTGATCACGTGCCTTGCACGTCATCCAGGCGAGTTCATTGCAAAATGTAGGGATGGTCAGAATGTTTTGGCTCTTGAGTGTATATATATATATATATATATATATATATATATATATATATATATATATATATATATATATATATATATATGCCCCAATCGGAAGAAGGTAGAGGAAATCATCAATTGAGAACAAAAACTGAAAAACTGATACAAATATCTGATATACTTAGTCTGTATCAGCGTTGCTATATCAGTTTGATACAGTATTTGCAAATCCTCATTGGACGTTGTTTGAAATACCATGGAACTACATGCTTTTTATTCAAAAATAGACTTGCTCTGGAATAAATCATGTGATGCAACATATTTTTTATTGCTATATTAACAATTGGAAGTCCACTTGAGCTATCTATCAACTACAAACACAATATTTAAAAATACACATGGTATGAAATAAGCTTAAAAATCTCTATATCTATAAAATGTTAATGTACGTGGCACAGATATCACTCATATTACTTATTACGGAATGGTAGCGATGAAATGTAAACATATCGATGCAAGAAAATTTCGACATACTGCTTTATTCAGAATTTTTATAGCTGAACTCAATTCAACACTTCCCTAATTAAATAAAATTATTATATGATAATTGCTTCCCGCCGTTCCAAACACTTCATTTAGTCAGATGTGAAGAAGATGTGAAAGAAGATGTGAACAATTAAGAAATAAACTTTAATCAGAAAGTTTAATCATCCAGAGCGAAAATAAACTTAAGCATCACTATGGGGCACTTGCTATGACTTATCTGCAAGAAATAGATGACTTCCAAAACTATTAACTAAAAATATCTTTGAAATATTTTAAAGCTCAGCAAATTATCTCTTTAATTATATAGATTTCATCTGTATATAATTTTTTCTTTACTTTTAATAAATTTTTCATGTTTCATTTATAATGTTACGACGCTTTTAATATTAGGTTTGGTTTCAAAGAAGCTTTTTAAGATAATGCTTACTTCAATTTCTTTTTTATTGTTATAAAGTTCAAACTCATCCGTCAAAATATTCAATCGCGTGCTTTTGCTAATGCTAAAGTGCAGATAAAAATTTACTTATTATTAAAATTGTTGTTTAAGTCGAATCAAATAAACTGAAACTTTAAAAAATAAGTTTCAAATTAATTCGTTTAATAACCTTAATATCAACAATCTTAGTCAGCAAGCTGGTCGTCAAAGCCGACTAGAAGCATAAATCTCGTCAAAATATTTACTCAAAGTCCTTTATAATTTGTATACCATGACACGTCTACAATAGCACATATAATATGTATTTATTTGAGTATTCCAAAGAGCACAAAAGTCACTTAGTCGCTTCTGTCATAGATTTCCTCAATG
Source organism: Argiope bruennichi (assembly GCF_947563725.1). Lineage (NCBI taxonomy): Eukaryota > Metazoa > Arthropoda > Arachnida > Araneae > Araneidae > Argiope > Argiope bruennichi. Next base: position 105,249,061 of record NC_079156.1, read on the forward strand.
AATCGTTTCAAAAAGACACACACCATTTTTGATTGCATCCAAACTTCGCCAAGTCCATAAGCAGATTTGGCATCGGACATAATTTTCTCTATTGGATCGACGCCCGCCCCGTTCATTATTAGATTAAAGGCATCTTGATTAGATCAGCGCGTCACTTGGTCGGAAAATCGTCCTTCCAATTACGCATTCGGACATTTCTGGATTTTGCATATCACGACAGGCACATTTGCAAGGCAAGGGAATTGAATTTCCAATCGAATATAAATATTCTGTCGCTCTGACCTGTACGGAAAATGAGAGGTAAATTCTAATCAAGGGAATTTAATATGTGAAATCTAGGCTTGTTTTTTTAATCGGAAGTGTAGATATTGAAAGATATGTACCATGCTTTGTAATGCTAAAAGATCAGACAAAGAAGAAAAGAATTGGATAACGGAATAGTTTTTCTCTACGTATATTTTTTTGCATCGGATATATTTATTATACATTTTTATGATAGGATATATTTTCAAAAAGCTTACATGTTAATAAACAGACAAATCTAAATCAATTATATAAATTGTATTCTGTCCTAATGAAATAAGTTTTCCATTGTTTTTCCAAGTATAATTCGATACATAATTTAGAAATCCTAAGAATAACATATCTTAGGAATTTGGAATCATGCCATTTTTAGCAGATGCCTCTTAGCCAGAGTGAAAATGATTTATACACTTAATTATTGATTTATTGTGTATGGGGCAGTTATAAACATGGAGGGCTATTGAATTTCTATCCGATGTCGAAACTAAATCTTTATATAATTTCATAAACGTACCAAAACTATTATTTAATAATATGTGATTTGCCGCAAAAGAAATTAATTCTTTCTTCCATTTTCTTATAATAGGGATTTATGAGTCATGTGAGTTTTAGTAGATACATATGGATAAAAGTGAATACTTATTTGCAATAATTTATTCTATTTAACAGCCATATAAACTAACTAAAAATGCTTTTATTAAAAAAAAACTGATTAATATTTATGCTATTATTATAGTGTCCTCGTATCCATTTATTTAATTACACAAATGTTTAAAAAATTTATTTAATTATATAAATGTATCATAAGAATTATTCAATAACATATAATTTGATGCAAGAAAACGGGATTCTTGTTCCATTTTCATATGTTAAGAATTTGAAAATTGTGCGTTTTTTGTAATCTATACTTATAATAAAGCTCAATTTGTGTGTGTGTGTGTTTTGGCGCTCTACAGGCCAGGTCATTTGACATACAGCTATCAAATTTGGTACATGTATACCTAAGAGGTCGGGAATGTGCACCTGGGGTCCCTTTTTTTGAAATTTTAATTAGAATTTTAATTATTAATTAAAAACTAACTTTCCCGCCAAAAAAATCTTCCATTTTCCCCACCGCCAACTTTTCCACCAAAAAAATCTTCCATTTTCCCCACCGCCAAAGGAGTAAGGCTTCAGTTTATTTTTTCTCCCAACAGTAATGAGGCTAGGGTTAACGTTTTTCGGCGGATTATTTCAAACGATTCTGTTTATTTTCTTAATGTTTTATGCATTTAAAATTAAACATTGTTAATTAATCCATGTTTCAGATTCATTCTGAAGTACTTTTGAATTAAAATAACACAGAATAAAGGAAATTAAAAATGTATAATCTGCATAGCGTTACCCCCAACTGGCGTAGAAAAATTCATGCATTTGCGTTACCTAACTGGCGAAGAAAATTTACGCATGCGCATTGTTCTGATTGTTGTCATGACAACCACTATCAACGGATGATTTAAATTATTTTTAGGTTAGTTGCATGCTTTTGTAAGTAAATTGTATTTATGTTAGTTATATATTTTTTGTCTATGCTTATAGTTTTAAGTACATCGTTTTTTAAGTAGTTTTTTTAACCTGTTTTCAATGATTTAAATTATTTTTAGGTTAGTTGCATGCTTTTGTAATTAAATTAGTTATATATTTTTTTGTATATGCTTATAGTTTTAAGTACATCGTTTTTTAAGTAGTTTTTTTAAACCTGTTTTAGACCGATTATTTTAAACGATTCATTTTATTTTCTTAGTATTTGATGCATTTAAAATTAAACATTGTTAATGAATCAATCTGTTCATGATGAATCTGAGAATTTTGTTGACAAATTCTTGAGAGATTACATAAATTAAGAAAGATATTCTTTAGTGCCCATAAAGTTTAAACGCTCAGTGATTCTATTATCAGTAATCATATTATTACAAAAAATGCTTTGTTTCAGTAAAAAATATTATTATATTAATTGCAGATTAATCATTTACACTTTAATTTAAAGCATAAATTCTACGAGGGGTAACAGAAAATTAGAGAGATACATATCACGTTATGACTGAAGGCCTTTATAATATTATGAGTGAATTATATGACTATCAAAATTTGAAGTTTTAAAATATTTTGCTGAAGAATCTATTAATGTTGGAATTACATAAAATATTTAATTATTAAAATTTTAACGAACATTAAGATTGGCGAACCGACTGGTCGCCAAAGGCGGCTAGTATATTGAATAAAAGTTGAATAACTGTTTGTTATAATTTTATTGTACATAAGATCAAAACTTACAAATTGAGAAATGCTTTGATTTTAATGAATATTCATGCAATCGCTTAGAGTCTTCTCATATCCATCTCGCCATACTCGCTTTTATTTAAATTTGACCCTGTGCATAGCTCAGTTTACACAAGAATGGTTGTATTAACTAAAAATAGCACACCCAAATCAAGCCAAAAACATATTTGATTTTATACCAATAATACATATGTGTTAAGTTTAATGCAATTTCCTACATTTAGAAAATTTCCTATTCATCTTCTGGCTTCTAAAATCGCTCATTATAATAAAATCTTAACCATTTAAAAAAATTTCTAAAATTATATGGCATTTCGATGTAATACAATGGAAATTAAAATTTTTAATTATTGATTTATATATATTAACTACTTATGTCTATTTCTGAGTGTATTACTAAAAATTTACTTTATAATATTTTTAATAGAACTTTGTTTAGTTATATTTCAGAACAGATATGAATAACCTGTATCAAAATTTTGCTGAGAAAAATTTATGATCACCAATATGATTTTTACACATTTCCAATGAAGGTTTTAATATTTTCTTAAAAGAAATAGGTTCGCAAAGTATTTCATTCGGTACTTCTACCAAAATTGAAAGAAGTGCCAAAAAATATTTTGAAAGCAATAATGCCGGTTTGGTTTAATGTTTTTTTATTTATCAATCAGTAATGGTTTTCTTATCAATGCATTCCATCTTATCGCTAATGATAATGAAAAACTGTATTATTTATTTTAATTACACATAGTATGGAATAATGGTTAGAACATCAGAAATTAAAAATTCGATGCGTATTTCTTTTATCTTTAATTATAAAACCAGAGGGAGTTATGTTCTCTCTGAATAGGGGCAATTTCAGAGGGGAAAACTTTCTATAATGTTCTATAATAAAAGTGTTATCCCAAAGAATGCATTGCTTGGCATTGCTGCATAATAGTTAGGAAATTATCTTTGTCGTAAATGCACCATTTTTATCCTTGGCGAGAGTTTAATAGAAGCGTCTCTGGCCGGCAGTTAATAGTTGCCAAAATTCGAATTTGTGTTGCAGAAGTGTTTGTTATCAACAGATTGAAACAAAGATTTGATACAATATTATGCTGTAATCACAAAACCCCTTACCAAGTTTTACATATTTAAATCACTGCGTATTTCAGCGAATGCGCTTATATGTTTTGAGGGTATCGACAAACAAAAGATCAACCCCTTGTTTCGTATTGCACAAAACTTTATAGAAATAAGCAAAATTGGTGTAAAGACCGTATATGAAATTGTGTACAGTACAGTAGTTATCCTGTTAATTTATATCCGAGTACCTGGACAGACAGACTTCTTCTGAAATGATTTAACTCAAAATGGATAGAAATATAAACATCGTATATGACCATATGCCAAATTTCATTCGTTCACCTCAAAGCCCATTTAAATTATCGCTTTCACGGATATACAGACGAACAAACAGACGGAAACAATGCCAAAAAATGTGCATTTCAAACTCATGGTGATCTGAAATTAAGAGATTTTTCAAAATCTCGAAATCAAATTTTATTTGGCGATTTGCAATACTTGTACTTCATATAATCTTATATATTATACTACTTCATATACTGAACTACTATCTGATAATCTATATACTATGCTTCATATAATCTGATATATAGAAAATAATTTTTGTTTCTTTGTACCTCATGCGCTGTCGCACAGTTCAACCGATTTCGATGAAACTTTGCCAAATTATTACTTGCACATGCGGGAGGATTATATTTCAAATTGATAAAAGACAAACAGTAACGGCAAATGACACATATCATTCGAAGTGAATCGTACATATATGAAATAAAATAAAATTATTAATATTGATGCCACTAAATGTGAGTGAAATGCAATCGAAAATATTTTGTGCAAGCGCTAAATCTTTTTTCCTCATTGATGAATATTCATCAGGATGTTGTCATTCAGCGTGCATAATATTTTGTCTGCGGCAAACCGCACATATTATTCAGAGTTTATCTCACACACACACACACACACACACACACACACACACACACACACACACACACACACACACACACACACACACACACACACACACACACACACACACACACACACACACACACAAATCATTATTATCGATGCCGAGCATGTTAAGTTATATATAATGAACATTTTTCAGAGCAAATGGTAATTTTTCTATTTATTCATTGAATCGGTAAACGATATTTTGATTATACACGCGTATGTCGTATTGATTGCTTCGACAAAAAAATGCGTCTCCAAACGTTCGTCACTTAGTAGATCTACCAGCGCAGCAAGTAGAAATAAGCCCATTCGAGCTTCTAAAACAAACGAGAAACGACAAGCGAGCAATAAAGCAGATCGCTTACAAATTGCGAATTCACGGGCTTCAGAATCTCAAGATCAACATGTGGCAAGAATCAAAAGACAACATTTATATGGTAACTGATCACACGAAAATCAAAAGACCAACAGGCGGCAAAACACGAGTCAACTATTATTAACGAAAAGTCGATAAGAGAAAATTTGGTCATACCACGCATTCCCATTATTCCCACTGACTTGCCATTTGATTTCAAGTGACAGCAGTTACCCATTAAACTTGCATTCTCAATGGCCATCAATAAGGCGCCAAGTCAATCACTTGAAATGTGCGGATTGAACCAAGAAAGTCATGTTTTTCACATGACCAGTTGTATGCTGGATGCTTATTAGTCGGACAGCCAAAAAATTTATTTGATTCTGCTTCTCTTTTATACATGATTACATTTCAATGAACGTATTCATTGTCGATAACAAAATAAATATCATTCTTAACTAAACAAGACAGCTATTTCAAATTTCAAACTATATTTCCAAAATTATTACTTTTGTGGCAGCAACACACCGGCTGCCAGCTAGTTCAAAATAAAAATCAATGTTTGCTAAACAAAACTGATACATTCAGTAGCTAAAGTTCGTTTGAACCGGCATTAATTTATTTAACGGCTTTTAATTATTTTGAATATTTCCATTGAAATGAGATAGCTATTAGATAATTTAAAGATCATAAATGATACATATGAGAAATTATTTCCTAAATTAAAAAAAAAAAAAATCACCATTTCGAATCTTCAGATGTATTCCGCTTAACTGAAGCAATAACTTTTCAGAATCAATCCTCTTTTCTTCATTTTCCAGTTTTTCTTTCGAGACAATCGTCTTAATTTTAATCCTTCTGTATTTAAGCTGTTGCCTTAATTGTTTATAAAGAGTTCCAATTCTGAAAATTGGCACCAAGTCTTATCTTTTTCCATCTTTCGAAGATTACGAGTTTATGAATGTCATTAAAAGTAGGATTGTAAAATTGATAATAGGGTTATAGAACTACATCTCATGTTATATTTTCTAACTGAATCAGTATTTCTTCGGAAGATTATCAAAATATTATATTTTAATCCCAATCTTTATCTTTTCTTATAATAAATATACTTGTGTGTTTCTATGTATGTGTGTGTCCATTTGTGTGTATGTGCCTTTGTGTATATGTGTGTATTGTGTGTGTGTTTGTGTATATGCGTGTATTTGCGTGTGTGTTTATGTACATGTGTGCATTTGTACGTGTGTTTGTGTATACAGTGCGCAATTGTGCTTGTGTTTTTGTATATGTGGGCATCTGTGTATGTGTATATTTGTGTTCGTGTTTGTCGGTGGACGCATTGTGTTTGTGTATATATGTGTTCATGTTTGTCGGTGGGTGCATTTGTGTTTGTGTGCATATATATATATATATATGTATTCATTTGTGCTTCTGTTTGTGTATATGTGTGCATTTGTGTATGTGTATATGTGTGCATTTGTGCATGTGTATATTTGTGTTCGTGTTTGTGTATATGTGTATATTTGTGTTCGTGTTTGTGTATATGTGTGCATTTGTGTATGTGTATATTTGTGTTCGTGTTTGTGTATATGTGTGTATTTGTGTATGTGTATATTTGTGCTTCTGTTTGTGTATATGTGTGCATTTGTGTATGTGTATATTTGTGCTTCTGTTTGTGTATATGTGTGCATTTGTGTATGTGTATATTTGTGTTCGTGTTTGTGTATATGTGTGCATTTGTGTATGTGTATATTTGTGTTCGTGTTTGTGTATATGTGTGCATTTGTGTATGTGTATATTTGTGTTCGTGTTTGTGTATATGTGTGCATTTGTGTATGTGTATATTTGTGTTCGTGTTTGTGTATATGTGTGCATTTGTGTATGTGTATATTTGTGTTCGTGTTTGTGTATATGTGTGCATTTGTGTTCGTGTTTGTGTATATGTGTGCATTTGTGTATGTGTATATTTGTGTTCGTGTTTGTGTATATGTGTGCATTTGTGTATGTGTATATTTGTGTTCGTGTTTGTGTATATGTGTGCATTTGTGTATGTGTATATTTGTGTTCGTGTTTGTGTATATGTGTGCATTTGTGTATGTGTATATTTGTGTTCGTGTTTGTGTATATGTGTGCATTTGTGTATGTGTATATTTGTGTTCGTGTTTGTGTATATGTGTGCATTTGTGTTCGTGTATATTTGTGCTTCTGTTTGTGTATATGTGTGCATTTGTGTATGTGTATATTTGTGCTTCTGTTTGTGTATATGTGTGCATTTGTGTATGTGTATATTTGTGTTCGTGTTTGTGTATATGTGTGCATTTGTGTATGTGTATATTTGTGTTCGTGTTTGTGTATATGTGTGCATTTGTGTATGTGTATATTTGTGTTCGTGTTTGTGTATATGTGTGCATTTGTGTATGTGTATATTTGTGTTCGTGTTTCTATATATGTGTGCATTTGCGTATGTGTATATTTGTGTTCGTGTTTGTGGGGGGGCGCATTTGTGTTTGTGTGTATGTGTGTGTGTGTGTATGTCAGTGTTTGTCAGTAGGTTAGTATTTTTGCGTTCGACAGGCTGCATTAAAAATTAATTTAATTAAAAAAAAGAGCGAAAGTTTGGAGTTTTCCCTCAATAACTTCCAAAAATAATAATAAGCTCAGTTGAATTTTACATCACAAATTATTTTAAAAAAATATTTTACTCATTTTCTAAAAAAAAAAAGAAATTAGCATATTTTTCAAAAAGAATACAAAGGTGCAGAAGAATTCTAAACGAATATTAAATGTATTTCAAACGATATTACAAAGACATAAGAATTCTTGAACAGCACAATAACTATTGATAAAGATCCTTTAAAGAAATGTAAGAGATATTTTGAAACAGTGGATAGACCCCGCTTTTTGAACTAAGGAAATATGATTTATTATATTTGTCTTTATATCTTATAGGTTTCAAATTTAGTTTCAAATTTTAGGGCAAGTGACAAAAAAGGAGGGGGATGCAAAACACATTTAATAGAACGACGTGAGGATTCTAAAATAGTCTGATTTACATGACTATCAAAAATTGATGCTTAAAAATATTTTGGTAAAGAAATCATAAATAGCAAGTTTCATAAAATATTTAATTGAAAATTTTACCGACCATATATAATGGCGAAACAGCTAATCTCCAAAGGCGTCTAGTTTTCAAATAACTATGAAAATAATACAGGCATAATCGGAAACTTATCTTTTAATGTTTTACTTATTAGATAAAGATTAAATCATTTATTGTAATCTGCATTTTGCATGGACATCAGTTGTAATCTAAGACGCAACTGCAATAAAATTATGATTCTTGCACGATATTAATATATGCAACAGCACTTAATTTTAGCGATAAAATCTTCCCCAAAGAAATATTCACCAACATTTTAGAAACATTTATACTCGACATTTAACATTTATATTCCGACTTCTTGAATCATTTGCACACTACGAAATGCAATATCACACTGCGATTAAAGTTCCTCATGGCTCAAAGTTAGTCCATCTCTCTGTATGTTTGAGATTTCCTTTTTATAATTGCTGGTATGTTTCGCAAAAGTCAGGTGAAAGCCACTTAAGACCTGGCGGAAAATACGAATAAATTTTGCTGTCATGAAAGCTGAACTAACACGCAAGCCACATCAAAAGAAAGAGATAATCAACTGAGCGAACTTGCGTGCGCAGAGTCTTCATGATAACGATGTAACTAGAAATGCTAATGCTCTGCGTTGAAATGGAAAGGTTTTCTTTCTATAAAACGCTTTCCAACTAATATTAATTTATTTCATGATGATTATTTCAGTGCATGCTTATTTTTTATATGAAGGTGCATGTGTATATATATATATATATATATATATATATATATATATATATATATATATATATATATATATATATATATATATATATATATAACCATAATTTTTGTATTATATATATACCATACTTTTTGAAGCAGAGTGTTGACGGATGACAGGGAGAAAAAGACACTTTGACATTTTAACTTAGTTTTATTTTCATCCCGGGAGGCACAAGGCACAAGCAGCAAGGACAAAACACGTCCGTTCACAACGCGACACAACAGCAGAAGAGCGTAAAAAAAGAGGGAAAATAATTTGCCCAATGCTTATATACTATAAGATTCTGATAGGGATTTCTTATACCTGTCGATTTTGATAAGGGAAACATAGGGATATTTTAAAAGAATGTGCTTGCTGGACCGTTTTTTATCCCTTCACTCGGAGCGTGTGAGCAAATGTAAGAATTTTTGCAAAGCTTCTCTTGAATTAATTAAATATAAAAAGTGGAATGGGGTCAGAAAATACGATAATATTTTAGAATGAAGTAATATGTGCTGAACTGAGCTAAAAATTAGGAAAATAATTAAGTTTAAATTAGATTTTAAATATCATTACACACACATTATATATATATAACATAATATGACAGTTTATATGTAATAAAATGTCTCGAAAAGAAAAACTGATTCAATCACAAGGCAGGAATTTGTCGCCTTCCATAACTAACTTTACGTGACAAGATAATAATTTTGAGAGAAATCTCAAAAAATTCGCAAGTAAACACTCAACATTTTTAATTGAAACAATAATTTGCGTACAATAGCGAGAGGGAGGAGAAAATGGGGATTTAATCAATAGAAGTGAATTGGAATACTAAAGCATGGCGGGTATGTTTTCATGCATGGGCATATGTTTTTGTATGAATCTTAGCTAGTGAATTAATTGATGGCATAGTGGATTCTTGTGTTTATTTAAATATATTAATTTATCTATTGATAATTTATTTTTCTGCAAGTTAAAAGAAATAAGCACATGCCGAACAATATTCACTTCTGTTGTCTGTATAATTATCGGAATGATCTGAAAACATCAACACAAATCCTCAAATTCATTGTAGTACATTTGAAGAGATTTCATAGTTAGAAAATGAAAATATGATATCAAAACAAAAATGATACAGGACATTAAAATCAAGACTTTTGAAGCAGAAATAGCAAAATAATTTTACACTAAAAGCTCAGAAGTTATAAAGCTGCTGAGAACAATGAAAGGTACCTTAATAGCTGCTAATTATTCAAATTTTATCACATATATTTATATATGTGTTACCACAAGAGACCGTTATCTTGCGGAAGCCGATACTTTCCGGTGAACTTCAGCATTCACCAAGTCCAGTGGCATTTACGTAATATGTGCTGGCAATCGCTTGAAAATTACATTCTCCAATTTTGGTATTTCTCACTTTATAATACCGCATTGCAAATAGGCAGTCGCCTCTCCATGACTGAATGGTTATAACAATGATCCCATAATCAAGAGATCATAAGTTCGAATCACGCTAGAGACAATGCATTTCACAGTCTGTGTAAATATTTAGTTCCTTGATTTTATGCTTTTCTTTATTTCATGTTCCAGAAGATTGTGGACATTTCTTTAGTTTACCAGACAAGTGTTCTGAACATTTCTTTAGTTTACCAGACAAGTGTTCTGGACATTTCTTTAGTTTACCAGACAAGTGTTCTGGACTTTTCTTACTGTCTTCAGAAAAGTATTCTGGACTTTTGTTACTGTCTTCAGAAAAGTATTCTGGAACTTTCACTGCTAGTATAAGAGCAGAAAATCTGTCAGTCACTGTGTTCTCAGTTCAGAGTTGAGTTAATAAATTGGTTTAGCTCTACTTCTTGTGTGTGTCACTGAGTTCCACACTAAAGAACCTACGTGACAGTTAAGATGCCTATTTCCGGCGTCCTGGCCTAGGGGTAGCGCGTCTTCCCGGCGATCTAGACGTCCCGGGCTCGAGTCCTCAATCGGGCCTAGTTGTTCTTCACCCTGTGTTCGATCAGTAAGGTGTGCGAAAGAGCTCCCCCCTGTAAAAAGGGGTTGTGCAAGCGATCGTGTGAGTTCATTCTTCATATGAGTTAGAAGCCTCATATGAAGAATGCGCCCAGTGCTCAGGGATCCTTTACCTCAGAAGTTACTGCATCCCATTTCCGTGGTAAAGCGGACACGACATAATCATCATCAAAATGATTAATGAATAATATTAATAAGAAGCTCGATAAGCATTAATAATAACGGATTAATCATACCAATCGTAATATATATATATCATAATACGCTTACATAAAAATAATATGCTTACTTTTGTTATCTTTGGGGTTCGTTTTTGGTTAATTATTTTATATGTAAAAAAGAGAGCTTCATATTCAAAACTCTTTGCAATTTTATGTTTAAAATAAAGTAGAAATAGATACTTTCCTGTAATGAAATACCATGTTTAATTGGAATGTTTCATAACACCATTTTCAATCAAATTTTTATCAGATTTCGATCAAGTAACAATTATCAAATGATTGTAAAGTGTATTTTAAATCACTATGTTACAGTCAAAAAGTTAACGTAACGCCTAAACAATGAAACAAATATTTCAGCAATTAAATTTCAGATCCAAATGTTCTGCATTCTGTAATTCTAGATTTATCAAGAATTAATTTTTAATAATTCTTTTTCCCATATCTTTCACAAAAATAATGACATATTTTAATAGCAAAAGATCATTAAACTATTCTAACTATAACTCCGGATACAAATGAACTTCTTATTCTTCATCTAATTTTCCCGTACGCAGAATTAAAGAATCTTTGAGCTAAGGCAGACAAAGCCAAGGGAACATCGGATACATCTTTTTTTTGTTTACTTATTAATGTTAACGATATTTTAATGGCTTCTGTAATAATTTACGAAAAGATGTTACTAAAGAAATGGGACTTGCGGATATTATTTAAGTCCTTGTCATTAATTATAAGAGCTTCGTAGTTTAAGACACTGAGAGGTCATTAATTAGCATACGTCCGTGATTCATTGTCGAAAAGAAAAAATTATGTTAGGAGCCAGAAATAGGGTAATTGCATTTTTTCATATATATAATGTGATATAAATTCACCCCAAAAAGCAATATTTTTAATATGGCTGGTAAGTTACAAAATAGGGGAAATGATTATAAGGTTACTGATGATGGATTTAAAAATTCTTCTGGATTTAAAAATATGAACGAAATAATTTAATGAACTAAAATTAAACTGTATTTATTGAAATAGGTTATGGATTTTTTTAAAGTTTTCATCAGGGGAAGGAAAAAAAGCATCTTCAATTACAATACGCTATGTCCCCTTATTATTCAATAAGTGTTGCCACTATTTTGAGGTTTTTTTATTATTATTATTTTAGTTTTCAAATCAGTGATATGCTATCTTCACTCATCAGTTCATTTATGAACAATTAATTAAGAAATTCCAATTGATATTTCAATTAATTTAACTATTTTTTTTATTTCATTAATGATTTCCTGTTTTATGTTTTGGCTGCGAACTGATATTGATACATTTAAATTCACTTCTTTAAAAGACAAGAGTTTCAAACGGAATTTCCAGAAGAAATATTTATAAATTTTGTCATAATAAAGAAGTCGACTGTCTCAATTTCGCTATAACGCTACAAGAAATAACAAGAAGCTTTACCAGAGGAGCTATGCATAAATTTTGTCATAAGAAATGATAAGAAGCTTTTCCAAAATGATCATATTTAAATTCTATTATCAGAAATAATAAGACTTTTTTACAGAAAAAGCATGTCCAAATTTTGTCACAAGAAGCGTTTTCAGAAGAAGCATACATTTTATAATGAGAATAATCAAAAGCTTTTCCAGAAGAAGAATGTCTACACTTTATAATCAGAAATATTAAGACGCTTTTTCAGAAGAAATATATTTAAATTTTGTTATAAGAAGTAATCAGAAGCTTTTCCAGATGAAGCATATTTAAATTTTACCATAAGAATCTTTTCCAGAAGAAGCATGCTTAAATTTTGTCAAAATATCCACTTTTATTTGGCATTTTGAAATTTAATACTTTAATAATCTAAACATTAATAATTAATTGACCGATTTCAAAAGAAATTCATTCACAATTTATTATATAATCAACATTGAAACTGAATTCAAATTTAGTTAACATGATAAAAATAAAAGTAATATTGACATATGTATTTCTCTTTAAAATGTAATCTCATTCAAAACCATCAACTTTTACCTTTTGATTCCTTTCATGTTTTTACTTGTAACAAAATTGAGCTCATGTGCTTTTCTCGGTACATTAAGATCGATGAAGTTCATAAAAGGCAAATGAAAGAAGAATGTACTTTTCAAACAGCGATAGGGCGTAAAATAAATTAGGTTCATTGCCATTCAACGTCAAAAGGAAGCTTTTGATGACTAACTAGATTAAGATATCCACGAATTTAATATTTCCCAAAACGCTCTCCTGGAGAAGTCGTTAAAGAACGCACTTACTTCCTCGATGTCATACGTCGATTGAAGAGAACACCAAATTGTCTTTAATAGCTGCCATCAAGAGAAAGTAAACTTCGTTCCGAAACAGGCAATAACATTGGCAAAGCATTCTTAAGTGAGAATGATGACTAGTTTTCCAAATTTCTTTTAAGAGTTTACCATAAATAGCTCCACGATGCATATTTGCTTTATATATTGTTATTTTTTTATATTATCAATAATGTTAAGTTTTTAAACTATCTGCTCTTCGACCACAAGCGAATTTTTAAACATTTTACTAAGAAAAAAGGTTATTTTTAATAGCTCTTACTATGCTATGTTTGCAAATAAATCTAAATTACTTAGCAACTAAATTTATATTTGCATACAGTGGTGTGGTATCATTATCCATTAATTTGTGTGAAATTATTGAAACCAGATTTATACGTTTAGGATAAACTATGGACAAGATTTTCTTTTAAAACTTTGTTAGTTAAGGATTTGAGATAATAAAATAAAACTCTTTGGAAAATGTAAATAAAATATAAAATACATCTATTTTTTTATAAAGCATTAAAAATTTTAAGTGAAAGTACTAATTATAGCTCAAACTTTAGAAGTATTCTTTATTCAAAATTTATAATATTATAGGCATTTAATTAAAAAAGCCAAAATTCCTTCTGTAAAGAGATGTTTCGAGTCCAATTGGGTTATATGAATCACAGTATATTCATATTTACAGTAATTGCACTGACTTTATTCCTTTTTGCCAATCATTGTTCTATTAGAAAACAAAATACTTGCTATATTGGAAAAAAGCAGGAGTAGTAATTAAAAATTAGAAATTATTTCATTTCAGTAAGTGAAATCTCTTGAAAAAAATTTATTTTTCGGAAATTAATACAATCCATGGTCTACTGTTAATTAAATGCAACCATCAAAGTTCTACAATAATGCTTTCAACAAGATAATGCTGATAATATATGCATTATTCTCGGTAAATTGTAAAATATATGGCGATAAAAAAACCTGTTCAAACTTCAAGCTATTTTGCATTCATAATTTATGCTTCAGTAGTAAAAACTAAGTCAAAAAAATATTTAAAATTTTAATTAGATTTTGGAAAAAAATGGACCATAATTTTTATTGATTATATAATATCAATGCATCTATATTATGTAACATTTAATATGATTATGTAAACATACATTTACAATGCAATGTTTTTTCCTCAATATTTTCGGAGCGTACTTTTTAGCAGAAACTACATTTGCATTTCTTTAAAATAATAATAATAATAATAATAATTCCAATAGTATAGAATTTATTTTCAAAGAAAAGTTTTCTCTAATTTCAATATTTAAAAAAAATAATTTTAAGTATATTTTACTAACTTACTTTTCATTTCTAATTATTAAAACCACGCACACCAATTTTACAATGATGTTAAATGCAATATCCTTTTTTTTGTGCTCTATAATAACAAGTATTTTTAAAAAAACAAACAAAGATAGACGCATTAAGATTAAAACATTATCATAAAGAAATGTTCCACACAAAAAATGAAATTCTTTTCAATTTTTTTAATAAAAAATAACTAAATCAAAATATCAGCAATAATGCTTTGAAAAAAACAAACAAAAAATATTAATTTTCAATAATTAATATATAGTGTAATAATGAAATAACTATCATTTCGCGATTTTACAATAATTATGAAAGAAATTTATCTAGAAGAATTGGCAATTATTATAAATAATGCACTATTATCTAGGATGAAAACATTTTCATATTTTTAATTATAAAAAAAAACTGTAAGTTAATACACTATCATGAAAATTTATATGCATATTTTTATTTCGAACTGTATGAGTATAAATGAAGCACTTACAATAAAACTATGATTACAGTTATAAAATATTAAACTAGTTAAAGATACAAAAATATTGAATATTATTATTCCAAGAAATGTAAACAGAAAGCTCAAAATCACATTTTCAGAAATATATTATATTTTTATGTAAAAGTAATCCGCACAAAATGTATGAAATGCAAAAAAAAAATTTCATCGTTTGCAAATTTATTTGAAATTAAACGAGAATATCAATTGTTATTTCTAATTTTTAAGTCCCCTGGTTTTTTTAAAAAACTGCTAACTGTAAGCAAACGATTTTTTTTTTAAAAAAAAGATAAAAGTAAATATTTTTGTTAATTTATTCGTTTGATTAAAATTGCGAGCACAGTTTATAGGCAAATAAGTAATTTATATAAAATGCTTTCGGTATTTTCGTTGTTTAAGGATCTAATTTTCTGTATACTGAAATATAGTATTTAAATTATATAAACACGCTATTTAATTAATAGTTAGGGAACCTCCAATAAAAACTTTCTTATGCGCTAAAGAAAAAAAATCTGTTTTGTATTTTTGTCGTACAAATTTCTATGTGAATAATGTATTTAAATAATAGAAATAGAAGCCAAGAAAATAAGTAGAAAAATATTAACATTAAACTATTTCAAACTAACATTTCTAACTAAACTAGCATTTCAAAACATTTATTTATTTATAATATTACTTTCACTCATATTATACAATAACTTTATTTTCAGAAACTTTTATCTGTATTCTAATAATATAAAAAAATGGATTTCCGAAGATATGCTAATTATCAATGGACTTTCTTTTTCTCAATACAAAAATATAAATGTCTGAATATCCAGTATTCTGATGTCAGAAATAACCAGTTTTCCGGCTTTTGTACGAAAAATAAAATTTCCATTACTTTTAGCTTTTAAGAAGTTCATTTATTTATGCGAGTCATTTGTCTTCCTCAAGTAATAAATGGTATTTCTGAATTCTTTTCTCGCCGGAATGACAGTTCGGTTTTCCTTCAATAGTTTTGTTTTACCAGACACCAAACGATACAGAAAATAAAAGCTGAATATAATTCTATGAAATGACAAAAGATATTGGAAATCTTTGAATTCCGGGAAGAAAACGGCTGAGAATCATAAATAAAAATCCAAAATTGTTCTTTTATATTCAGTGTTTTTGGATTCATAACGAATGGAAGTGAAATGCATCTTTATCTCCTGATATAAAGATGGACGATGTTTTTTATACCTTTTCTTCTGTGAGATAAGAGAAACGTATCTATTCAAAGCAATTAGTTAAAATCCATCCTCTCGTGGGAAGCACTAAGTTGAAGGCTTATTTTGCGGTAAACAATCGTTATTTTTCTGCTAGTAACCAATTACTAAGTTTTTTTCGAAAAGAATCGACATTGATTAGTTTTTTTATTAATGAAAGTGATATGATAACGTTTTTCAATTTATTGGCAACTTATTTGCCATACAATATTTTCTCTATTTTTCACAAAGCTGTAATCTAAACTTTCTCTCTAAAAACATATGTATGTACGGATTTAATAAGGATTTTCCATTATCTTAATAAAAGTTAAACCGATTTAACTGTTTTATAAAATGTTTAAATGTCATGCTTTTTCTTCTGTTAAAATAATAAAAGAAAAATTACATTTTTTTTTTTTTTTTGCTTGTCGAGTTAATTAAAAATAGATAATATATTTCATGACGGTAATTTATAGCTATAGTAATATGCCTCTAATTTTATCCAATTAAAAAAACATGATAAAAGTATGGTCTGCTTCGGTATAAGTAAATATGATCTCATTCGGCTACAGTGGAATTCATTTAATTTTAATTGATTCGGCCTTACAATTAATTTTAAATCTGTATATCTTCAATTTCCCGACATTAAAGTATAAAATAATCTTTAAGTCGATTTTTTTACTACTAAAAAAAGGCCGGTTTAGAATCATGTTTTTTTTTTTTTTTATCTTTAATTTTAATAGATTTATTTTAAAACAGTGAACTTTATTTTCATTTTTTTTTTTTTTTTTTTTTTTTTTTACTGATGGCATATATTTTTCTCTAAATTTAAGCGATTGATTAATGAATTTAAATTTAGTTAAATGAGAACTTTATATTTAATACAATTAAGTAAAATTTCTATTTAAATTATATGCATGTATAGAAAATTAAAAGATTAACCGCTATCATTTATCATAAATTTTAGAGAATTGCTTGAGCTGATTATTACGAATCTGCAATATGAACCTACACGGTTGCTCTAAAAAAAGGAAAGGTGGTCTTACAACTTTCTTAATAGATGCTGCATAAATACAGGTCTAAGATCCTGAAAGTTATAACAAAAATAGGGACAGTTCAGTGGCTTCTTCATGACTGAAGGATTTGAGGACTGTGGGAATTAAAGTTTATAAAAATTAAAGTTTCGGAAAATACAGAAATTATATCTTTATTTTATTGAAAACCTAGAAAGGAAATTTTCTCTAAACAGTTCTATACCCTTCCAAGGAGAATATATAAGCGGAGGTGCTCGCAAAAGCTTGAATTCTCTATTAGGAGTGTAATTGCAAGTCTAGTACTTTGTTTTGATGTTTGTTTCTATTTTGGGAGGGATTAGAAGTCCGTTTGCATTTTTAGCATTTTCTTTTTTAGCATTTTCTTTTTTAGCATTTTCTTCATTATTTAATTAGTTCACACTTTCCCTTTCAAGAAAGTATTTCTTACTAAATTTCATTAAGAATCCGTAAAATAAATACATTTCTTGTGGGCTGTCTACGTATTTTATGTCGCCAAATAGTGTTTGCTAATGATTTATTTTCGTGTTATAAGTTTCAGAAGCCATAAATCGATGCCCCTGACACGCGGAAACTACATTAAAAAAGTTATAACTTTTTTTTATAGACCAGTACTATTATTATCAATACAACTGATACAATTTTAACTTAACTGGGATTTCTACAATACAAGACCTTATACGAAACTTAGATCTAATCTTTTTAATGTGGTTTTCTGTTATATTTAAAAACAAATAAAGCAGCATAATTTTTAAAAAAATATTTTTGCCGACTGAAGAAGATAGAAGGAAATGAAATGCTTGTTTATTTCGATGTCTCCCTTTTCCGGTTTACTTAGTGATTGTCAGTTTGCGCAGAGCTTATGATTTAATTGGAAATTTTCTTACAACGCCATGATAGCCAAGCTTCTTTACGCACAAGATGTCAAGATTTCGTCAAAATGGGTGCATTCCTGGCTTTGCATGGTAATCTACAGATTATTCCAAGATAATGAGATTTTTAATAGCTCACGTTCAGTTCATGTCATTTACTTTGTTGCTGACGATTTGCAATTATTCGGGACTTATCGTGAGTACCATAAAAATAAATACAAACCGCAGGGGCAAAATTTTCACGCGTACTCTCTAATAAAGGTGTTATGTCAGGAAATAACTTGTATGGCATTAGCTTACAATAATTACGAAATATTAACCTCTAGCATGGATATAACATTTCTACTGAAATCTTCGTATAATCCTCAGAAAGCTATTTGGAGATAAATTCATAGAATGCATTTAATTGTATCCGAAAAACTAATTTGTGTTTTAGATGCCTTTTTTCCAATCCATTGAAACAAAAATTTGACATAAAATTACAATTAACAAAATTCTACATCTAATTTATTATTTTTCAGTCATTACATCTTTGTGTTACCACATTTATGTGTTTCTGAAAGTAAAGACCGATAAATGGTCAATCCCTTATTGAATTTAAATTTTTCTATGTGTTCTTTATTATGAATTGATATATGTGTTCCTTATTGATTCCTTATCGATTGTGTGAGGATGGGTAGTAACAATTTCCTTATTATGAATGGCGCTTTATGGGTAGTAACAATTTCCTTATTATGAATTGATATATGTGTTCCTTATTCATTGTGTTTTCCTTATTGAATTGATATATGTATTCCTTATTGATTGTGTTTTCCTTATTGAATTGATTATGTGTTCCTTATTGAATTGATTATGTGTTCCTTATTAAATTTAAACTCTTATTGAATTTGACTCAAAATTTGAAAATTATATAGACTATAGATGTTAATTCTGTATGTCGAAGTTTATTTATATTGCTCTCTTTGTTTCTTAGCTATCGTGTTAAATTATATGCGAACAGATGGACAGACAGACTTCCACTGGATCAGATTTTACTCCAAATTTGATAAAAATCTTTAAATTTGGTATTAAGATCATATATCATATTTCTTCCGTCTAGGTCAAAGTATTTTTGCGTTATTTTTTTCATAGACAGACATTTTCCAAAAATCTGTTTTTTGAACCTATTAATGTCTAAAACATGAAGATTCGTCAAAATCTCAACTTCGAATTTTTTGATAATTATTATACTTTCTCTGTACTACTTCCTTGTAAGAAAAAGTATAAAATATACATTTATTAACGTCAACAAAGTGAATTTTTTAATAAATACAAATTTTTATACTTTCTGTCAGAGAAAAGAGAGAGAAAAAAATAACAGAGATTCTAACATAAGAAATTATGCAGGAAATGAATTTCCACTCTTATATTTCGATTTAATCACACTCTTATCTCCGATATTAGTTGCATATTCGCCATAAGGTTGTCCATTTACAGAAGAACACTTGAAGATTGGGGACTTTTTTTCCTTCTTGTGGCACTAACCAGGATATCAGAACCGAACAATAACAAAGTCCTTAGAAGATCAAGAAAAGGCCTGGTCATAGAAAAGATCCTGAATTGTGTCATTTTCTATTATTAGAGTGCTTACGCAATAGAAAAGTGATCTTTGGAAACATGAGTAGGATCCTAATGGGAAAAAGCCTTAAGCAATTCATTCTGTCCTTTGATGACATGCTTCTAATTGGAGGAATGGAAGAATAACAAAAACAAATTGATCTCCTTCATCTGCCATAAAAAAATCAGTCTATTTCAGTATTTTCTCATTAAAGCTGTTTAAAGGGACAATGGAATTAAGCAAAAATGGAGAGAAACGTCCATCGTTTCCTCACCAAATGTATGTTTATATTCAATTAAAACAGTGTTATATGATATATTTCTCAATAAAATGAATATTTGAAAGACCTAGAAAAAAGAACACATTTTAATGGCTTCCTTTAATATGATGTCATAATTAGATTTAAATATATTCGAATGTTCCACTTCTCTTAATTTTTGAAGAATTTAAATAGAATTGATGATAAACATTTCGGTTAAACGTTCAAATAAAATAGGGAATCATGCATTTTATATATATATTTTTGACAGTTAAAAGTCAGTTTTAGTACTGAAAAACCTAAAATTCTTATGAAAATTCAATAAGTGAGCATAAATATATATTTAAAAAAAGTAGCATTTAATTGGAACTACAAAATCATACACATATTTGTTCCAAATAAATTTAATAATTCCAAATAAATTTAATAATTCCAAATAAATGGGCAATAAAGAAATTTAATAGAAAATATTAAAAATGAAATCACTTAATATTTCAAAATTTTAATAAATCACATATATTTTGATTTTTTAAAAAGTAATATTTCGTTTTAAAAAGTTTCTTTTTTTTATTTCAATACAAAATTTTTGCGCATTTATATTTTAATATATATGTATAAAAATTTCATACCTCTAAATGAATAATTCGCAAGAATGCCTAATAGAACCCACCTTCCATTTCAACTCTTAGCACGGTAATAGGAAAATTTTCCCTGTCATTCTTTTTATTCTGTTTAACTGTCTTTGGTGGCTAGTTGTCACGAAGGTAGTAATAGTAACTAAAACTTATAATTAAATATTTTTTAAGATTTGGTGTTAATGGCTTGATCACAAAATATTCTTAAACCTTAATTGTTAATAGACATATAATTTATGTCATTTTAAATTTTATGTTAATTGTCTTACGCCTTTTCTTAATTCTGTACATAAATTTTTGTCTATGAATCAAATTATATCTTAGGAAAAAGCAGCCTGTTTAAAAAGGGTTCGCCTTTAAAATCTTTCACGATTAATTAACTCTGAATATAATATACCAACATGCATTGTTTAATTAAAAGTATGGTTAAAATAACAACATTCTTTTAAAAATTTAAAGTATGTTTTTTCTACTGAACCCTATAAAATGAACCTAAATCTTTGTATCTTAATTATTGAGAACTGAATAAGCGCCAAAATTGAATATTAATGGAAACAATGACAAAGTATATGAATTTCACTTCCATTTCGAAACATATTCATTAAAACATTTCATAAAATTAATTAAAAATAGAAGAAGAATTACACTGAAAAAATTAATATAATTTAAAATACGATTTCTTTCATTTTAGGATAATATGATAATTATTTTCACATTGTAATATCTTTAGAAGTTATTGTGAAAAAGGAACAGAACTTTGCATAGTTTTCAATTAATTAAATTTTTAAATAAAACTTTGGAAAACCACCAATTTCCAAAATTTCTATGTGCTAGGGCTGAAAATCATGGTCAAACGGTTTGACCTACAGAACCTAACACATAAATTCATACTATTCGTTTTAGTATCCCGAGACTACAACTTTTCGACGATTCTACCTCTCTAAGAGGGGAGAAGTGGTAGAATGAGATACTTTCTGGAGTTATTCTACATTCTTTGACCTTGATTTCCGCGAAGAGTAAAGTATCATATAATCCTAACACATAAATTCATACTATTCGTTTTAGTATCCCGAGACTACAACTTTTCGACGATTCTACCTCTCTAAGACGGGAGAAGTGGTAGAATGAGATACTTTCTGGAGTTATTCTACATTTCTTTGACCTTGATTTCCGCGAAGAGTAAAGTATCATATAATCCTAACACATAAATTCATACTATTCGTTTTAGTATCCCGAGACTACAACTTTTCGACGATTCTACCTCTCTAAGAGGGGAGAAGCGGTAGAATGAGATACTTTCTGGAGTTATTCTACATTTCTTTGACCTTGATTTCCGCGAAGAGTAAAGTATCATATAATCCTAACACATAAATTCATACTATTCGTTTTAGTATCCCGAGACTACAACTTTTCGACGATTCTACCTCTCTAAGAGGGGAGAAGCGGTAGACTGAGATACTTTCTGGAGTTATTCTACATTCTTTGACCTTGATTTCCGCGAAGAGTAAAGTATCATATAATCCTAACACATAAATTCATACTATTCGTTTTAGTATCCCAAGACTACAACTTTTCGACGATTCTACCTCTCTAAGAGGGGAGAAGTGGTAGAATGAGATACTTTCTGGAGTTATTCTACATTTCTTTGACCTTGATTTCCGCGAAGAGTAAAGTATCATATAATCCTAACACATAAATTCATACTATTCGTTTTAGTATCAGGAGACTACAACTTTTCGACGATTCTACCTCTCTAAGAGGGGAGAAACGGTAGAATGAGATACTTTCTGGAGTTATTCTACATTCTTTGACCTTGATTTCCGCGAAGAGTAAAGTATCATATAATCCTAACACATAAATTCATACTATTCGTTTTAGTATCCCGAGACTACAACTTTTCGACGATTCTACCTCTCTAAGAGGGGAGAAGCGGTAGAATGAGATACTTTCTGGAGTTATTCTACATTCTTTGACCTTGATTTCCGCGAAGAGTAAAGTATCATATAATCCTAACACATAAATTCATACTATTCGTTTTAGTATCCCGAGACTACAACTTTTCGACGATTCTACCTCTCTAAGAGGCGAGAAGCGGTAGAATGGGATACTTTCTGGAGTTATTCTACATTCTTTGACCTTGATTTCCGCGAAGAGTAAAGTATCATATAATCCTTAGCATGGTAACTTATTTTCTATATTTGGAAGGATAAAATAGTTTTTTGAAAGCGTAACAATTTAAGATTTGCATTTAAATTTTTTTTTCGAGAACTGATATTCCTAATCTTCAATTCTTAATTGGGGTAAATATAACTGCAAATTGTTAATATATAGAATATTGATACACAATTATATAAAAAAAACAATAAGGTTTATATACGTTTTCAACAGAATGAATTTCAATTATACTAATTCAATACGAATAAATATAATTGAAACTATTCTGTTGATTGAAAAAATGAATTGTTCTAGCATTTTTTTTCCAGTTTATTTAAAGAAAGACCCGAAAATTTAATGGATAGATATTACTGAAGATTGTAATGCTACGTTTTTCCTTTGGATATCGTTCTTTACTTTTGCTCTTTTACTCAAACTGGGAAAGAATGTGAAAGATAATTGATATATGTACTCATATAATGAGTTGCTTTAATTCAAACGTGCTTAACGTATCCAGGAGCAAAATTTTTAAATGAAATTTTTTTTGAAAATATATTTTTATTTTATTATTTAAAAATTATATTCTATTTTATTTATTTGAAAATATTACTCCATGTAGTTTTTATTTGAAAATATAATAGCACAATTTAGTAAAGTCGAAATAATTTAACTAATTGATTTTGCATTTTTATCTAACAAATTTCAATTTATTATCGATTAGAATATTTTTAATATCATTGGACAGCTCACAATTCAATTCAATTTACATTTCCATCTTCCCAACCTCAAGTATTCGCTTTAAATTTAACATCCTATTACAGTTTCAAGATTAATGGATTATTAAATTGCACCAATTTATAAATTTAAAAGCCTCCAAAAAATCAGTCCATCAAGAAAAAAATCCAGCAAATCTGAATTACTATTTTTGGATTTAGATATATGAACAGAGATTATAGGCGCATTTGAGACATACCTCGCAATTTCATAACCTTGTCAGGTGTAAAGGATTACACATGAGCTGAAGATCCCTGCAACCCCCACTCATTAACTTCCGTACGTCCGTCACACACCAAAAAGGATATCTGCTACTTCAGATGCAACGTGCAAGGCCCTCTTACATGACTGTTTTTTTTTTTTTTAAATTAGGTTTTAAACTTGGAACCATTCCATACTCAGACTGAAATTTCACCATCATGCCACTGCCTTAATTTGCCAAGATCTTTAATTATTACTCATTAATAATAAAATTTTACACACTATTTAATTCAAATTCTAATTGATTATTCTAACTTGCACATCGATTGACACAAAAAGACCATTTGTTCTTAAAATTACATCTAATGTATAAATTTATGTTCTAAAAAAGCAAAATTCATACATTTTACCTGGAAGCAAGCATAATATGCAAATATTGATTATGCAAGTCTAAATGGGAGGCGCTAAGTGCCAAATATCAAAGTAATCTGCTCTTAAGTATCATCGATGTCACCGGTTACCGTTACATTCTTTAACTGAGTGGAAAATTTCATTGTTTCCTCGGCGATATATCGACGATATGTCAAAATTTGAGAATGTTCTCACTTAAAGACGGTTGACTTGCAGTGCTCTGGCTATTGTGAACGTGAGAGAAGCTTTATGAGGCTACAATGAAGCTTTTGACACTTTTAAGTTGAGTCATGCGGATCAATATTCTACCAGTTTTGCTACAGGAATAGTATTTTTAATGAAGTGATTGAGATGTAGTTTATATCTGAAATCGTTGCCAGGCTCAAATAGCTTGGACACCTAATCTGTTTTTTTCTCTGCTTATCTTTGGTGGGTTGATTGTTAGATAAAATTAATTGAATATTAATAATGAATAGCGCATATAAAAAATGGTGAATTTCTTCTTATATAAAAATATCAAGTTATGTTGAAATAACATGAAGATTCTGTCAATTCTTAATTATCGTAAAAGCTATGAGTGGATGTTAATACGAAAGGTCATTTGGGAGCTGCAGTTTTAATCGTTACAACAAAAGTGGGAGAGATCAACTTTCACAAAGATTTATTGTTTCTGACAAAAAAGATATTTTAACCACATTTTTTTTATAATTCGAGCGGAAATAATTGTTATCAATTAATCTCTGTTTTATTTCTTCTGCTTGAAAGATTTAAATCATATGTATGTGCATATTGTGTTTCAGCAAGGATTAATTAAAGAACATAATTTACCAAAATATCAAACAGGAAATTACCAATATTTCGGGGAAATAGTGCAGATGATTGTAGGTAAGCTTGTACGTATTATCTGTGAATGAATAAAAAACTTCAATGATTGCTATAATAGCGAATAATGTTGAAAGTAACAAACTTGACAATATTTGAAAAAAATAATTATAGACAGTTTGAAATTTCATTTTTTTAAACCGTTAGTTTATTTTACTTAAAACAACAAAAACACGTCTGAAGGGACAGTTAAATAGCTTAGATAAAGTCAGAGATAGCGGTCTCCGAAAAACATTCCCGCAAATTATCTAATAAACTTCTTATCTAAAGATTACCATACATGGCACCCGCGTACAATAATTACGAAATATGAACTTTTGGTACGACTTTAGCATTTTTATTGAATCTATTTTGCGATCCTTGGCAATTACTCCATGGGATACATTAATTACTTAATACAACAAAATATTTATATTATTTAAAACAACAAAGACACTTCTGAAGTGCCAGTTAAATAGCTTAGATAGAGCCAGTGGGAGTGGTCTCCGAAAAACGTTCCCGCATATTATCTAATAAACTTCTTATCTAGAGATTACCATACATGGCACCCGCGTACAATAATTATGAAATATTAACTTTTGGTACGAAATTAGCATTTTTATTGACTCTATTTTGCGATGCTTGGCGATTAATCCATGAGATGCATTAATTACTTAATACAACAAAATATTTATATTATTTAAAACAACAAAAACACTTCTGAAGTGCCAGTTAAATAGCTTAGATAGAGCCAGTGGGAGTGGTCTCCAAAAAACTTTCCCGCATATTATCTAATAAACTTCTTATCTAGAGATTACCATACATGGCACCCGCGTACAATAATTACGAAATATTAACTTTTGGTACGACATTAGCATTTTTATTGACTCTATTTTGCGATCCTTGGTGATTAATCCATGAGATGCATTAATTACTTAATACAACAAAATATTTATATTATTTAAAGCAACAAAAACACTTCTGAAGGGCCAGTTAAATAGCTTAGATAGAGCCAGTGGGAGTGGTCTCCAAAAAACTTTCCCGCATATTATCTAATAAACTTCTTATCTAGAGATTACCATACATGGCACCCGCGTACAATAATTACGAAATATTAACTTTTGGTACGAATTTAGCATTTTTATTGACTCTATTTTGCGATCCTTGGCGATTAATCCATGAGATGCATTAATTACTTAATACAACAAAATATTTATATTATTTAAAGCAACAAAAACACTACTGAAGGGCCAGTTAAATAGCTTAGATAGAGCCAGTGGGAGTGGTCTCCAAAAAACGTTTCCGCATATTATCTAATAAACTTCTTATCTAGAGATTACCATACATGGCACCCGCGTACAATAATTACGAAATATTAACTTTTGGTACGAAATTAGCATTTTTATTGAATCTATTGTGTGATCCGTGGCGATTTATCCGTGAGATGCGTTAATAAATCCGAAATGGATGGAAATAATATCCGAAAATGAATTTTTTGTTTTATATGCTATTTTTTCAACCGATTCAGATAAAAATATGACACAAAGCTTCACTTGTAGTCACAAACTTTCATACTAAATTTCAAATATTTAAGTCATTGTGTTTTTGAATTATCGCGTTTACATTTTTCTGAAAGACAGTTAACTCAAAATTGGATTTGGTTCAAATTTGGTAGATTTCTGCACCATAGAGGTTAAATATGTACACTGAATTTCATCTATCTACCTCACTTCATTTTCTAATTAACGTGTTAAATTATATTCGATCAACCGGACAGATGGAATTCCTCTGAACAGATTTTGCTCAAAAGTTGGATCAAATATCCAAATTTGGTGTAAAGACCGTGCACCAAACTTTAAAAGCCTTTTCGAGTTCTCTTTGTCACAGACAGACAGACAAATGGTCATTTTCTAAAAAATGCGTTTTTCGAACTCGGGAAGATCTAAAACGTGGTGATTCGTCAGAATCTCAAGTTCTAATTTTTTGACAATTTCTATACTTTCTCCATACAATGTATTCGAGAAAATGAAAATTGGATATTCTAACAGTTTATTTAAATCACGGAATTTTATTTATGAATAATAAGGAGCCCCTGAGGGGCATCTCGAAATAAGGATGAGATGCTTCCGGCATGGTGGTTGGATCACGCCACCCAGGAGGTTACATAGGTGGCACCTAATAGGTTAATAGGTGGAGCCTATTAACCAGGAGGTTAATAGGTGGGGTCCCTAACTCTTCCCGTCGATGACGGAACGTACTTCCTTCGAGGAGGGTTGTACCATGGCCGGTGATGGCTCTTACGACACAACCACAGTTCCCACCAGTGTTGCTGTTGCGGCAGTTCGGTCATTCTGTTTTATGGTTTAAATCCGTGTGCCTTCGTAGCGGGTCGGAGAGTCAGATGGTTGACTTACGAATAACGAGGCAGACCAGCCTGCATTAATAAAATACGCCTGATCCACTACGGACATTCATGGTATTTCTATACTAAAAGGTGGTAGATTGTTATTACAATTAGATAAGTGCATACATATTATAACTTCATGGCTCAAGTGGAAATTCATGATTCACGTTTGATATTAAAGATTCTTTAGTTGAAATATATATCTTAAAGCAGAATCTAATGTAAAATAAAATGCGAGATTGTTATTTATTTTATAATTATATACGGTTGTATACATATGTGTATATTGCTGTGTTTTAGAGAGGAAGTGATTTTATTCCTTTCTCTCTCATTTCAAGAAATTAACAGAATCAAACGAAGTAATTAAAAGACAACTCAAATGAAGAAATGCGATTATTTTAAGCAACTGACTCTGGCTTCTTAATTTAAAGTATATCGCGAAAGACTTGTCACAGATGTTTTAGAAATACTGCGCCCAAAAGACGTTGCTACACTGTCTCTCTGTAAATTTAGACGTCACAAAATCTTGAATCATTTGATTTATGATTCAGAGATTTGTAGTTTAAAGGTCAAAATTTTCCTCGAGTGAGAAACACATTCGAAACTGTGTATTTGCCTTATAGGGAACTTCTTTATATTTTTTATTTTTATTAGTCTACAAAAGTCTGCAGATTTGGGTGTCTTTTTCCTGGAATTTTTTTTTAGAAACAACTTTTTTTAATTTTGTATTTCGAAGTTCCCATGGTTATGTAATGTGTGTAAAATATGCGTTAGAATGAGGATGGACATTTTTTTTTTATCTGATTCTGAAAGACTGAAATTTGAATAATTATTTTATTCTTTTTAAGCATAGTGCTTAAAAAAATTAAGAATCAAATTTTTTATCTGATTCTAAAGGATTAATTTTAATAATGATTTTATTCCTTTTAAGCAATGGCTT
Organism: Argiope bruennichi; assembly: GCF_947563725.1. Lineage (NCBI taxonomy): Eukaryota > Metazoa > Arthropoda > Arachnida > Araneae > Araneidae > Argiope > Argiope bruennichi. The sequence continues at coordinate 105,277,731 of NC_079156.1, forward strand.
TTCAATCAGAGACTCGTGAGGCGCTAGACCTTAAGGGGGCTGCAAGTGGCTCTATTAAGAAAAATCCTATTTTCTTTGTTGCCAATATGTAAGATAAAAAGAAAAGGCAAATTCTATAAATAATTCAGGATATTATTAATATAATATAAAGTATTATTATTCAGCTCTCTTAAATATTAAAGTATTTATAAAATCAAGCCTCTGATTCAGTAATTTGTATAAAATGTGAATGCCGAACATTCTGAAGTCTTAATAAATAAATGAAAACAAATCGATATTCCCTAAGTTAATAAAATATAAATAGTTAACCTAAAATAATTCCATAAAATGATAAAATCTTATTTAAAATTTTTTTAAACAATCTTCTTAAAAAAAGAACCTTATAAAGGAGACTACAAAATACTTAAATCCATTTCTGTTTAGAAAATTATATACTCACTTTCAGACGATATCTCAGATTATATCATTTTTCAATTTTATTACAGTTTCTTGACTTTTGCATTTTCTTGATACATTTCGCCAAATATAGCTGACGTTATCACCGCACGATATTTTGTTAAAGCTTATATATCAGTTTACAGATATTATCTCAGTTTACCAACACTTAATTTAAAAATAAATACATGAAACTTCATCTCTACATTCCTACTTAGCTATAGTTTAACCTGAGAAATATAAGCAGTATAAAATAAAAAGAAAAAAAAACATAAAAATAGTAATCTTTTATTTTCAGAATGAACATACTAATCAATATATGCTCTTCATTTTGCATGTTCAGCCCTTGTTAGAGAACACCTTGCTTCTTTACAAACAGTTTTGTTTTATGATGCCGACATTAAAGGCACGGTTCAATACTTCTCCTGGTTTCTATAATAACCAAGGAAGTTAAAATATAGTTAAAGCTTTCGTTATCTTTAACTACCTAAGTCTTATTTTAATGAATGCAGATTACGTTAAGGAACTCTGGAGGAATTTGCAAGATAATTTACAGGAATATTCTGGCGTTCATACATTTTTATAGTAAAGTGTTGAAACTTGATAAGGGCGCTGATAATGACTCTGTTTCATGTTCAGCGAAGGATAACAATATGTATAGCCCTATTTTAAGAGTATTTTTTGACTCGGTACAGCTTTAAGTTTAAAGTGAGTTTGAGGAATGATGTGATGGGAAACTGTTTTTCTATACAGAACTGAAACGGCTATTGGATATATGGAAAGTATTCCATAAAGCCATTCCTCGTTTTTATTTCAATAACTTAGTAGCAAATACTAATAAAAGAACAAAACCAGGGTTATAACTATAATGTACGATATATCCATGACGTTTTTCGATATTCTAAATCCATTAGAATATCGTAAAGATGTAAGGTTGGGTAATTTTTTCAGATAGGAAATGGTATATTTATTTGGAAACCCATAAAATTCTGATTCAAAAGTATCGATATTAGATATAAAAGTTGCCGAAAAAAAGTGTCACTCGTTATATCAGCAATGGGGTTTCCAAGAAAAATGCTATAAACTGTTCTCTTAAGGCAATCCTTTTCCATCTATTAAAAATATACATAACAATCTATATAAATTTCTTTACATTACATAAAATTAGAATTATAGAACAATCTATTAAAATTGTAAATTCGAGTCCCAAAAAATTGCTTATCAGAAGATTGAAATTGTATTATCTTCTGTGATGTATTTGTGAAATTTATTTAATCATTCATCAAACTTGTCCAGCAATGCAGGATTATATGGAAAGATAGTTTACTTTAATGTGCCCTAAAAGAAATAGACATGGGGTAGAGGGGGAGGAAAGCATTCCTCAAAAAAGACAAAAACGCTAGGGTATAGTGTAAGTACTATTCCATCTAGCATAAACAACATTACCTCTCCAAACCTTTTAAAAGCCAATCTCTTTTTCATATTTCAATTGATAAACTGCTCAAAAACTGATAGGACTGACACTCAGAGCATTTTGTGCAGCGATATGTTTGTGTTTTCATCACGAAATGTTGACAGTCAACAATATTTTTAATTAAACTGAAAACATATTCTTAAGATTTTTATGGCTATAAAATTAAACATTGGCTTCCTACATTCTTCTAGCATCGTTTTTGATTATAGTTCTTTACTGAATTAATTAAATTCATAGTAGGATCCCCGAAAGGCCAGATAATTTATTTTGTAGTTTTGCTGCTGGAAATGTAAATTCGTTCATTAATTCAAAACGAACAAACCCATTGGTTTATTTATTTGGTCTTTAGATAAATGTTAAATTATATAATATCTAATTTATTCAGAAAAGTATGAGTGTTTATTCCCATTTTGTTTATTTAAAAATATACCAAAATTCTACGTTATTTATTTAATTCTCAGTAGTTTTCACCTATCTCTTCGAAATGATGTAAAACTCATGAAAGCAGGCAGGGAAATGATCAAAGATGACATGTTACAACATATGAAAAACATAGTATCATGGAACTAAAAAAGGCGGCATGCATGTCAATAACCCAATTTCAGAAATTATTGGGAACAAAATTAGACTTAGACTAACGTTAAAAAAACAAATAATTTTAAATGCTATTAAAAATAATGCGGTTGTAAATAATATTATAAAAAAAAGATAGTGTATGTAAATAGGATAAAAAATGACATTACTCTGTCACATACTCCAAATTTATAAAATCAAAAAATTACAAAGAACATTCCTTGAACAGATTTGCAAGCTAGGGCACAAAAATTAGAACAGACTCTTATTCATTTATATAAATTTGGAAAATAAATAGCTATTAGATTAGGAAAAACCCTTGTTAGTTTAACCCTTTAAAGGCCCATTTTTTTCTAGTCATATTATGTTAAAATATTTTTAGGCTTGAAATTATAATAAGAAAAGTTATTCATTTAGCTTATTAGATAAATTTAATTGGATTAATTAATTAATTTGGTTAATTAATAATTAAGTATCAAATCAAGACGCATCATTTTGTGTAAAATAAAGAACTGAAGCTTCTAAGTTTCTGTCTTACTAAAAAAATTTGTCAGAACTGATGCCAACCTACATAATTTCATACAAAGATTGATAAATTTGGTGGGAAGCATACTTCCCACGGCGCTAGAAAGGGTTAAAAAAAATAGAATCCTTATTCGATAAGTTTTCAAATTTAGAAAATAGATTAGATATACATTTGATTTAAATTAGTAACTCATTTTTAATTAAATATTTGAAAACATTTTATTAAATGTTAAATCTGGTGCTCATATTTTTCTAAGGATACAGAATTGCATATGAAATAATTTTAAACTGTGTTAATATTTAATTCAAAAGAAATAAAGGATATAAAAATTATTTTTGGAAGCGACTTTAAATATTTATAAACCGGGTAAAACATAGGTCTATAATTTAATTAAATCATAGCTTTTCGTTTTATTTTTTGAAATTATACTTTTGGAATTTATTTTATTTTTTGATATATTAACGAAATTCTTTGGTAAATATTCTTAAAAAATTTTGTCTGATGATGCAGGTGACATATATTATTTGAATAGCTTCTAAATCTCGAGATTTATTTTATAATAAAATATTTAAGAGGAAATAAATCTTGTTTAGAAATTTATTGCTAAGCCTTCACTGAAAGATGTTTAAAAATGATTTATGTTACCCTAGACATTAATTGTCAGCGAATATAACTTACAAATTCATTTTTTTTAAAAAATTCCGTTTGGTCCAAAGTTTTTGTTCAACAGCCGACAAGAATAATGAATTCAAAAGTTCAAAATATTGTGAATAAATCACAAAAGTTAAGGCAATTTGAATGGTATAAAGCTGTTAAATTTCTGCTGGTTTTGCCATTTATTTGTCTCGTATCTAACTTCCAAAAGTTTTGTGAATTCGAAATTTGTGAAAAGAATTTGAATATCCCGAGTGTAAAATGCATCTCCATATATTATTTTAGAAAGAAAAATGCACAAGTATATGCATATTTTATTTTCAGAGTGAAGACTCAAAGGATTATAATATACAAATCACAACACATTTATACAGAAATGATTATTAATAATTAGATCAAATTAAAATCAATCAAAGCAGAAAATATTCATGAAAATGCCTATAAAATAAGCGAGAAATCTTCATATCTTATGACTATTACATATTTTATAATTAAATTTACTGAAATCAATTGAAAGAGGAATTGCATATTTTCCACAGAAATGTGTCCTTTAAATAAGCAAATAAAAAGTTACGATAGTTGTTTTATAATATATGATCGTTTGAATTGTAAAAAGATGTATTAAAATATATTTATATCGAAAACTTTTTGATTTTAAGATATTGAGTTCTACAAACCAACAAAACTGTGTTGTTAAGGGATAGTTCAGATAGAAAGATATGGTATGAAACCATTGTTCAAGCTACACTGTAAATTGATTCCTGAAGCTTTTCTTACTTTGATATACGAAGAATATAAGTAGAAATTATTGTAATGATCGAAAAGTCTGTATTTGAAATTTTGATGAATAACTATGTTCTATACGCCCCTGAGCAATAACAAGAAGAAAAAAAAAAGGTTTTCAGATTAGATTATAAAATTTGACATGTTTTTTTCCATACCACATTTGTAGTTTCAATCAAGTTTTTAATGAAATCCATTCCCAAGATGCATATCTGTATGTCCAAATACAAGTGAAATATATAGCTACAGAATGTAAAGAGGTAGATAGATGAAATTTGGTACTCAATTTTAGTACCTACAATGTAGATGTTTATCAAATTTTGAGTTTAAAGTGTCAGAGGGTTTACTAGTGGTCGATTCGTACTTTTCAATGCAAGTAAATACCATTACTCCAAAATGAAACTATGCAAAAATAAAGTACAACTACTACAGCGACTATTTTGGCAATAAAATCAAATAAAAAATAAGGATGTGCCAATAAAATGTACAGCCTAAATCTGCAGAATAAAATTAGCATTTTATCATGTTTTGTCAAATTAGTATTGTTACGCTATGACAATCTGCATTTTAGATTTATTTTTACGGCTTTTATTCTTAGAATCGTAAAACAGACTTTATATATATTTATGTGCTTGTAATAATGAATGTTTTCAGAAAAAAATATCTGACATTTTAAGTATTAAAATATGTTAAAACATTTATGAAATATCACTATAAAAGCAAATACATTTTATTTATCTTCCTAGTGCAAGGTTAATATCAGTTTATTAAGTAGGAATTGTAGTATTGCTTTCTGGCAATGTTAATAACATCACTCAGAAAAAAACATCTATAAAGACTCTTAATGAACGCGGAAGGAATGTATAATTTATGACCCTGAGATTGCCTATAAATTTGATCATCTTGGCAAAAAAGTGAATATTCTGAAATAAACTTGAATTTACTATCTCTATTATAACCCGAGATATGTTTATTCTTCTAGAACATTCCATTCCTTATCAAGTGATTACACAAGAATACAAGAGATATTGATCTTTTTCAAGTATATATCCTTGAGCTGTAAATCATCTGAGGGTCTATTAATATTTTTTTGTTCTGCTTGTTTTGCGAATTTTTAAGAGTGTCATTATTTATGTACAAATATTTTGTGTTTTTGTTGCCCCCGTTTCTTCTGTTTAGTGGAATAAATCATTTGCTATCTTCAAGCTTATTTTATTAAATTAATTAGACTGGTTTCCTAATAATATATATTATTTATCGTGCAACTAAAGTACCAACTTAAACTCTAATGTGCATTATTCTTGTTATAACAGCATTTTGAAGATCTAATCGGTTCTTTTTCTTTTTAGGAGCAGATTTAAAAAATTCTGACTTTTTTAGATTCATTTAATGTTTAATGTATTGAATAAAAATTAAATTAAATTTTGTTTTTAAATTAAATTTTTAAATCTAAAAATTAAATCTTTTAAATTCTTTCTCGGTTGACAAAGGAGAACTTATAATTTTTCAAAGAAATATGACACCACGTAGAAATTTTTTACCAATTTTAAATGAACGCACTCAAAAATTCAACTTCCCTGTACTATACAGAACTATTATAAATAGCAAATAATTTGAAAAATTCCAAAAACCAATTTTTATGACGATTTCTAAATGAAGCAAAGAATTATCATCCATATTGAAAATAAATATTTTGCTTGTGGAATTAATAATATAAGTTTCTAATGAAAAATATATACAAGCCATCTAATTAATGTTATTATATAAAGCTACAACTAGTTGAAATCGTAGCATCAACTTCGTAGATGTAGTATATTTTTATATCTGAACTATTAAAAAACCCTGACATATTGGTGAATTCTGAGAAAATACAATTCTTACTTTCAACTGTCTTCTAATTAATAAAATCATATAAATTTCAGTCAAAGTAAATAATAGACAATGATTTTAGAGAACGATATTCAAAATTTTGTTTATTAGTCAATATTTTTTTTTCATCTGTTTCTGGAATAATCGATTAATATTATAATACTTAACTTACTTTTAAAGATATGTGTGTTTGTAATTCAGACATTATTACTTAAAAAAGGCGATTATGCATTTAAAAATACAGTTTTATTCATAAAATACAATTACAAATTACATTTTCCCCATATATATATATATATATATATATATATATATATATATATATATATATATATATATATATATATATATATATATATATATGTATGTGTGTGTGTGTATGTATGTGTATGTGTGTGTATTAAAAAATTTAAAGGAGGACAGCACAGATGTGATGAAATTAAAGCAAAAACATAATTAAAGAAATGAAAACAGCAGTAATAGGATTTCCCGAGTTTATATATTTTTATTAGCGTCCCGTTTAAAAGCAACATTAGGGATATTTTGGGACGGACCTAGTAATTTTGTACCGCGGTCAGATGACGAGGACGGCACCTGCTATGATTTCCCAAGGAAATATCAAAGCAATCTATCATGTGCCGATTTCTATAGAAATTACAAAAATAAATTTTAGTAGTATACAACATAATCAAAAGTATAGGATTTTCTCATTAAAAATTTAAGAATTTAGACATTTAATTTAAAAATTAAAATTTTAACATTTTATAGTGAAAATTCGATTATTAGGGAAAGTTAGAAAATAATGAAGAATATATTTATTTTTGTTCACCCCCTTTTATTGATTTGTGACTTAATGATTTTTTTTTAATTCGTTCAATATTTAATTTTCGAAAAAAGTTCGTATATTTCGGAATATATAATTTTTTTTTCGAAAACTTCAAATTTTTCGATTTTTTTTTTTTTTTACTTATAACACGCAGGTTACTCAAACAAATTGCATGAAGATTAAAGAAAATGTAACAACGTACCAAAGAAGCTTTATATCAAAATTTATTGTTAAAAACTGAATACTCGTTAAAACATGAGCAATTGAGTAAATTTATATTTGCGCACCTGAGTGAGATACAGTAAACTGTTTCTTTCATGATTTTGAAGGCAATGTTTAAATAACAATTTTTCTCAAAATTTAATTATATAGCAGTTTCTTAATAAAGGACACCATTAGAATTTTGATAGTTATCGGCGCTGCAACGACCTTAATATTAGTTGCTCTCTAAGAAAAATCAAGTGAAGAGGAATTTGTTCCCAAATTGATATTTTTTAAACATGAATCGTTCAAAAATTAATGGAGTTGAGAATTCTTCTTTATCGAATGGAAGGTGAGAATTCTTCCATACACTTCATGCAACTGACGATAAATATCACTGCTGTTACACCTTTTCCCTCATATAAAATGAAGCGGAGCACTCATTGCTAATATAGATTTCACTTGCAACTTTTTTTTTGTATCACAGGATCACTTAAATCCTGTTATAAAAATAAATGTATGAAGTGTTACAACAATGTTTCTTCAAAATGGACTTTCATCAAAAATTTTATAGACAGTAGTAGATTTTTTTTTACTGGCCTATATATTATTAGCATTATTATACAGATTTTGATCTCATCAATTAAAAAGCCTTATTAATAGAGGAAAGAATATGACAGTATAATATCGTGTTCTTTTGCAATAAAAAAATAAGAAAAAAAAGGGAGAGAAGGGAACAGTTAGATTGGACCGAATGCATGCAGAACAACCCTGGCCACATCTTCAGCTTTATCCGAATAATGAATATTCCTGGTGAGTCAGTGTCTATTGAAATAATAGAACAGCAGCTAAAAATCCGGATCCAGCTGCACGTCTGGACAGTATCTGCATTCTTCATAGTGTCAGGAACCATCAGGCATGATCCTCACGCTCCTCAGGTGTCCTGTTCTGAGTTTTGCAATTGTGGTTGTGATGTCTCTTTTATAAATTAGATTTGTCAGGAAGAATTTCTTTCGATTGGAACAGAGCCTCTGCCTTGCCACGTCATTAGCCTCCACATCATTTATAGATGAGGGTGGGGATATGCTGCTCTAGTCTACTTGGCAAGAGTGCCGGCCTGCTCGTTTCCCTCAATGCCTACGTGGGCTGGGATCTATTTCAAGGTGCACGACTTCTTCATTGCTAGGATATAGAACAGAAGAACATTAATATTTTAGGAAAGCCCTGTCTTTCCACCTTGAATAATGTCTAAAGTGGATTTGCAATCTTAGAAGATTACGATCCTATCTGAGCTGCCTGCGCAAGGTACATGGGCTGGGATCAAGGTACATGGGATGGTCAGAACAGAACGCCGTCTCATACCCCCGTATCCGTGACCATTCTGGTCATTGAACGGTTTGGTAGGCATGTTACGGGAATTTTATTTAATTAACAAAATATTTACAGTAGAAAAACGAAACAAAAATAACTATTTACAGAATTTACAATTATATAAGCTTCTTACTAATATATTGTCTACTTTATAACTAAAATATGTAATCACTCTTAAAACAGAAATTAAACATACAGTACACTCCCGATTATCCGCGGAATTGGGTAGAGTGGCCGCCGCGGATAACAAAAATCGCGGATAATCCGAAAAAAGCTAAAAACGGGTATAGCAAAAAAATAAAACAGTCATTCCAACTTTGAAAAATCGTTTTATGTACAATGAAACGTAAAATAAACAGCAGGAAATGTTTAACTAACGCTTAAAATTTTAGTATATCACTCAAAACTAACCTAAAATGCATTTTGTTAATGAAAACAGAAAAGTGCTTTGTACTTACGAGAGGCGTCAAGGATACACAGAAAAATGAATACATATGTACTGTTTTAATACTGTAATGTATTATGCAATTACAAAAGCATAACTGTAAAACTACACCTTTTTGAAGAAATCAGTCATTTGTGTTTGCTTCTTGCTTTGGAAGCATTTTCTCTTTGCTTGGAAGCAAAAAAAAAAAAAAAAAAAAACTTAGTGAGGCAGGTGCGGATAATCGGGAGTCTACTGTACTTTCCATGCGATAATGTACCGAATACTTATGAGCTAAGATTTAATTATGAAGGTGAATATATGATATTTTTACCAAGTTTTCAAAAAGTTTTATTTCTTTTAGGCATATTAATGTATAGATGCTTCATATGTCTCCTAAATAAATCACTCAAGTTAAAAAAGGAAATTTTATATTTGCTTCATTCTTATATTTCGAAAAACCATTTTAAAATCGACAATGGATACAAAAAAACTCCTTTTCAGATCATTGCTTTCCAGGAGCTAAACGAAATTCGTCCTATACCACATAAAAAAAGGATGAATATACAATTTCTTTCTGGAAAATACGAGTAACTTTAAAGAATGAATTTTTTCCGAAGCACAAACAATACTTGGTAGATCGATTTCTTTCTAGGGTGAGTTTCTCTTTTACATTCGAAAGAAGAAAAAAACTTTTTAAATTACTGAACCTCTTTGAAAAACGTGTGATATCGTTTCTGAGTTGCGGTGTGTATTTTGAGGAGGAAGTAAGATTATTCTTTAGCAACAAGTTGACGTGGTTTCCCTTGTTTGTATTCTGATCAATTTTTGATGCGGAAATTCTCTCTTCTTCAGAAGTTTCTGATTTGTATTGAATTAGAATCGCTGAACTTTTACCTTCGCAATAGGTATAAAAGTGCATTTCGGGATAAAATAGCTGTAAGAAATATTATAAGAATTCGTTTTTTGTAAAGCTTTATTACTTCATTCATATTTTTTTTTAAAAATGAAGTAATATTAAGGAAAAATATTCAACAAAATACACAATGGAAATTAATTGATATATTTTTTTCTTCAATTTCATTGTAAACCTTGACATATAGGTTAAAGGTGATGGTAATTTCATATATCGCACATTTTAACCACTTTCATTTTTATGTAAGTTTCAATTTATAACGCATATTACTTTTAATATATTTAATAAAATTTTAAAATGATCTGCAAACGATTTCATTGTTTTTTGTTTTTGTTTTTTTTTGTTTCAAAGCAAGATTTTCAGACCGATTAAATAAGGAATTTCAGATTTTTTTATATGTTGTTTTACGTTTTCTAAGTTCAAATAGAACTAAATTCAATCATAATTTTATTTTACTAATTAACTAATTAGAACTTTAAAAGATAAATGAAATCGCATTTTATTAGTGAAGTGGATTTAATAGTTGTTTTTGTTTTCCTTTTATTTCTCGTTTTTCTTTTAATTTTTTAAATATTTTTAAAGATATTTTTGTTAAATCTGGCATTAGCTTATTTGCAATCAATATTTTTCCAGATATTATAAATAATATTCATTGTTAAACAAGTTCTTTATTTATTATACATTTTTTATAGCGAAAATGTTTAAATAAATAACTATATTTTAAGTATTAACTTTGAATCGTCATGAACAGATGCATAATAATAACATATAATATCAATGTCATTATTTATGATGTAAGCTCCTAAATTCAAAAATTCAAATTAATTTAATTTATCTAATATGATTAAGTGTCTTTGGACGAAAAGCAATAAGATTAATTTATTTGAAGCATAAAACTTGCAATGAAATCTCTTGAATGTTGATTTATTTATTTTTTGACTCAACACATTTTCTTTCTGTTTGAAATCTCACTACTGAATTCGACTGATGAATATAAAATTTCTGAATAAATTTAAATATTACGAGAAAGAAATGGATACATATTTATTATCTATGAAAATAATATAAACATGCCTCCTCTTGAAATTAATTTCTAAAGATAATATGCATATTTTTTTCTAAAATGTACAACAATATTTAAAATTAATCATTAGCAGCCATGTTATTCTTCTATTTGAAATTGTGATAAAAAACGACGAATTTCATATTGGAATATCAAATCATATATTGGATTATCTTTTATATGGGGAGATTTTTATATAGTAGTTAAACATCGTAAGGTTTTCCTGATATGAAAATTGAATAAACGATACTGAAAAAGAAATTCAATCACGTTGAAGAGAGTAATCTAAACATCACTGATAGAATCTTGAAAGTACGAACAAGCATGCATATATCTATCAAGCAGATTTAATCAAGAGAAAATATAAAGAGATATGTCATATCACTGCCTCTCCTACCCGCCAGAAGGCACACGGATAATAATACTGAATGACCGGACCACCGCAGCAGCAACACTGGTGGGAACTGTGGTTCAGTCCTAAGGGCCATCACCGGCCACGGTACAAGCCTTCCCGAAGGAAGTTTATCCCTTCACCGATGGGAGGAGCCACATCTCTCACCTTTTTGTGTACCCTCCAGGGTCATCTCATCCTCATTTCGAGGTTCCCCCCACCCTGGGGTAATGTTAAGAGATAATAAAAAAATAAATTTCTATATTCATGTATATATATGCCTTTTAATTTTTTTCTGTTATCATTATTATTCTGATTTTTTTTTTTTTTTTTGCCATAACAATGGTTATAGGAAGGACACTATTGCGCCATAAAAATACGAAAAACAAAATGTAAGATTCTTTTGTAAAAATATAATAATAATAATTACATCAAAGTAATCCATGGTATAACATATTCTATTTTATTGAGTTAATCCTTCTTAATTTTGATTTTTACTATTTTCTTTACTGTTGTTTTTCCAGTTTCATTTCACTTTGAACTCCTTTCTTCGTCAGTCTATAATTTGTATTTTTTTTATATATTGCCATACAGTTTAGACTAGATAATATATATATATTTTCTATTTTTTAAGTAAGATACATCGCAATTGTTCATTGTTAAAATTTAAACTAGAGGTCTACGTCGCTGTTGGTGCTGCAAGAAATGTAAATGTCACAGCGTATAGTTTCGGAACTGTCTATGTTCAAGGCATTTTTAAAGCTATTTTTTATGTTTTCTAATTAAATAGAGCATAAAAATAATAATAAAAAAATTCAAAAACCGAAATTCTGTACAATTCTTATTTTTTAACTGAAAGATTTGAAGTACATTTCAACAAAATTCGATCAAAACGGTCAACACTCTACACAAAATCTGATTAGTTAATCATAGTTTGCTTTATACGCTAGTTAAAACAGTTATTTTCAAAATGAACTAAAATCTAAGACATAGATTTAAATGAAAAATTATTATAAAGGTTAGACATTGTTCTAAATTTTCCAGTTATTTTCTAATAAAAAATGCTCTAAATATAAAAAGTATACGATGCACAAAACATTTAGTTCAATTTATTAAAAATAATATGCAAAGCATTGCTTGAAAATTTCATTAAAAAATTTAATTAGTGTCAGAAATATTATGTTAAAGGCCAAATTTTCCAGTTATTTTCTAATAAAAAAAAGCTATAAATATAAAAAGTATACGATGCATAAAACATTTAATTCAATTTATTAAAAATAATATGCAAAGCATTCCTTGAAAATTTCATTAAAAAATTTAATTAGTGTCAGAAATATTATGTTAAAGGTCAAATTTTCCAATTATTTTCTAATAAAAATGGCTCCAAATATAAAAAGTATGCGATGCACAAAACATTTAGTTCAATTTATTAAAAATAATATACAAAACATTCCCTGAAAATTTAATTAAAAAATTTAATTAGTTTCAGAAATATTATGTAAAGGATTGATAATTTAATTCAAAAAATTATTTTTAGAAAATGGGATTAGTGCTTGTAGTGATAGTAAAAAATGTATCTTTAAAAAATAGTCTAAAATTCTTTCCACTTATAAATTGAACCTTCTTTTTCTTGTTACAACGAAATTTTTTTTTTCTTAACTGAGCTTTTATTTTATTTCTGTTGTTTTTTAGGTTTTAAAGAATGTATTTTTAAATTGCAAATACATTCATAAAGAAAACGCTTTAGATTATCTTGTGTCTAAATATTAATATTCCCTAGTAACTTATTTAGTACACTTAATATAGCAGCTCCACATTCATTAAAATGAAAAATGGCTCGTCTACATGTTGTTTCGGGATTATATTTCAGATTAAAAAAAACTATTAAAGCTTTTAATGACATCATGCTCTCTATGGTGGGCTGATGGAAGAATTTCGGCTTCAGGACCGGGGAATACCAGATTCCAGGTATGAAGAACTGTTATCAGTGGTTCTGGTGCCTGCTAAATCATCGCAGCCAAATCCTCTTTGTTGGCTTATAAGGCCGTCATTTCAGGTACTGCCCTTATCATCTGACAGAAGTTCAGAACTACAGATTCATTCCAATAAATTTACTTTTGTTGTCGAGGGAGTAGTTAATATTATTAAGAATTTGGCATCATGCGACATTCTATGCAGAGGATTCTTTAACAACTTTTGATTAACGTTTCATGCATATTGGCTTTATAATATTTTTTAGTAAGTCCAATAAAAGGTTTTTCCTATATCTTTTCCTGCAGATATTTGCACCAACTGTTGACTCGTGCTAGACATTGACCGTTCATAAAATGTTTAGTGCTTGAACAGCAGTGGCAAAGTGTTGAAATGTCTCCAGATTGCATACTTTGAATTACAATCTCATTATAGTTTTGCTATTTGTCGATGAAATTGCCATTTCCTCCTGGTCCTTTTATTGGTTTTTTTTTTAAATTTTTGAAAGGAAATTCACATAAAATCGAACTGAAAATGATATTATTTGCAAATGCTCTCAAGAATAAAGATATCATCAATTAAAATCAAGAAATTAAGTAAATAAGCTACAAAGGTTATAGCCGCGCATTATAAACATTAAAAAAAAATTATTTTTGAACCGACTCCTTTATATGACCGTCCGTTAGGTAGAATGTGGCCAAGTGTTACCTTATTGCAGGATGACACCATTTTGAAGGTTTCCCACTATGTTTGGATCTGATTGCAGGTTTCAATTTAGTTCGCAACACATCACAATAATTCTCACTATTCACATTTTCGCATCTTGGGATAAATGATCGGTTCCTACACATATCATGTCCCATAATAGTGTTAGCATAATCTTACTAGCTAATGACTGGCTTTTAAAATTCTTATCTTCTGGTGATGATGGGTTGCATTTTACGAATAATTTCCGCAGGTGTAACACTTCCGCAAACAAAAAGCGAATCACTGCTTTAATTTCACCTCGGTGTAGATCGTCAATGTCATGTTTAACGGTCAGCAACACTCCAACGACAAACGCGGGATATAAGAGTGATTCGTTGCATAGAAGTGCTGCCGACAAAATTAATTCAACGCTGGATACTAGCACTGTTACCAAACTCTGAAAAGAGAAATTGCAGCAGTCCCTTTACTTTGTGACTTCCCCTCGTATATAGACAAAAATGCGTATTTCAACGTAGACAGTCACCTTACGCATTTTGCTTCAACAGTATTTATCAGCATCAAAATGTTCGTCATTCAAAAAAAATAAACTTATAGAATTTAATTCGACTGTTAAAAAATCGTTTTACATCTATTACCGTCGTGTAAGGGGTTCTGTTGCACCTTAAATCCGTCATGACCAAACGTCCTCCCGCTGGTGTGGTGTGGTGTGGAGAGGGGGATGCCAGCTCAGGTGTCGTCCTCGTCATCTTACTGCGGTTCAAAATGACGAGGTCCGTCCCAAAATAGCCCTTGTGTTGCTTCAAACGGGACGTTAATATAACTAAACTAAACTAAACTCTTCCATGAGAAATTTATTTCTAGCAATTTAATTTTGTTATTGCTATAAAAACGCTCCAATTTGACAAAAAGAAACATTTTGTATAGATTTAATGCAATGATGAAATAGTTTCTGTTTTGTCAAAATAAAAAGAAAACTCCAATTCGGATTTAAAAATACTTGGAATTCATATAAAGCAAAAGTACCAAAATTTTTAACAACTCTTTATGATGTATTTAATTTATTATTTCAGAGAAATCGACGTCGATACTCTTTTCTTTTTTCCCAATTTATTTTTATGAAAATTATTTCACGTCATTTTTTAGTGAATCTGAGTTTAGAAATGAGCATTTGATTTCTTAGAAATGAAAGAAAAAAATAGCATTTTCAGAAAAGGATCAAATTCCTCGAAACTTCAAAATCTATCTCTGTTTCTAGTGACAGATTAAAGCTTCAACACACTTTTATTTTTTCATTCTGAAAGTAACGAAACGTTTTTTTTTTTTTTTTTTCCCCTTCTCAAAAATAAATCTAGTATTAAGTTACATGACGAGAAAATACTTTTTAGTGTCAAATTTCTCAGAATTCGGGTAAAATGCTTCGCTATTTCTTTACTCTTATCATGAGTTATGGATTGTTAAGGGACTTTTTATGTATAACGTATTATATTTAACTCGCCTTTATTTTCTCGTTCGTCGGACATGAATATATACTTTAAATTACAAACATATTTCAAATAAGTTATGGTGTTTTATAAAAGTGAAAAAAAAATCAATAAAAATTTCCAAATGTAATTTTATATGTAGCCTCCTGTTCCCATTAGTTATTTATATATATAGTTAAATAAAATTTAACATGTATCTTAAATAATTTGTCAAAAAAAATAGTTTGAATTTTTTAAGACAAAAATTGACAGAAATATTTTATTTCAAAATTTGGACTGAATCTATTTAGGAGTGCTTATGACATGTAGCCGTTGGTGTGAGAGTATAAAATATCATTTTAAATTTTAAAACTTTAATTACAGCCCTTGCATGTCATTTGAATTCTGCTGCCATTTATCGCTTGTTTCTTATCATTTTTTAAACTGAAAGTGTCGATTCTTCTTAATTTGTTTCATTGAATTATTATAAATTAATGTAAAATCGAAATTATCACAAACCGAATCAACACAACTTTTAAGATTTAATATGTATGTCAAACTTCCTACTACAGAAGGGCTACTGGTTGGAAATCAAAATTTTCTTATTTCCCGTATTCAATAAAGGTGTATTTTCACATCCAACTGTCACGATGGAATAATAATTTTTCGAGAAATTGAATATTTATAAAAAAAAAATATCGAATTTCATTCAAAGTTCTATTTAGAAAAATTACCTTATTGATCTCTAATGCATACATTCTTTAATAATATTAAAGAATGTATGCATGTCTCTCTGTGGTTGAAAGTTCGCGCTTCATAAACCAGACGAATTCACCTACATTTACTTTGAACTTTGAAATTATGGCTAGTGATACCTAGCCATAATTTCCAATGACCAATGTGCTGTTATCCACGGCCGACTCGGATTAGATCTCAATGAAAGGTTCTGCAACTGGTTATATTCTGAAGATATAAAAAAGCTGGCAATGTACAGATAGGATGTTGAGAAGTTCAGGCCAGTTCGAGTCTAGATACTGAAAAGATTCACTGTAGCCAATGAGAAAAGTGCTGGTCTCGGTGCGATTTCCTTTGGGAATGTGAGCTTAGGAGACAAAGTCCACGGCGAAGAACTTAATATTTCAATGTAATTTTAAAAGACGTAGCATCTATGTTTTCCATCAGAACTTTGAAAATCTCTTGTAGAAGTAATTTTATTTTTTGAATCGCTTGTATCAAGTAGTAGATGTGTAGTTTGGGGAAGAGGAGAGAGTTAACTTGACTCAGAGCTACCTAACTGGGTGAATATATTTTGAAGCATGAGAACTTGACAATATGGAGCGACGATTTAAAAATTTCAATTAATAGAAAATTGAATAAAATTTTAAAGTTTATTTACCATAATTTCCAAAATTATTTTTACTCTAAACTCATTTTTACACCATTTTCATATTAAAATCAACGAATTATATCAATTTAACATCTATAAAGATTTCTTTTTTTAAATTTTGGCTATTTTAAAATATTTTCTGCATAATACTCAGCATACGAAGAAGTTGAGCTGAAATTAAAATCAATTTGATTGTTCCTGTAAATACTTAATTGTGGGATTTTATACCAATATTTTTAAAGGGCGTTATTTAATACCAACATAATTAGCAAGAAACATAAGAAAGTGAAATTATAAATACCGTACAAATTAGCACCTTTTTATCATCTCTATAAAATTTTAGGACTCTAATGGCATGGTTTATATTCACAATCAACCAAAAGATATATTTCAGACAAAAATATATTTCACAATCAACATAAAGGTAAGGACTATTAAAATAAGATCACTTTAATAACTGTCAATATTTGATATTTAAAAATATTTTCTTAACGGAATCATGAGATATGCATAAATATTATATTGAATGTAAACACAAATAGTATTCTTGGCGAATATGCTGGTCGTCCAAGGCGGCTAGTAATTTACATGAATTTAAAACAATATATATTTTTCTTTTTTTTGCATTTTTGTAACAAAATTTCAATAAATATATTAGAAGAAGAAAAATAATTTAGTAAAAAAAAATGACGCCCTTTAACATAAGTAAGATTGTAGTCTTTTTTTTTTCATTTGAATTGAGTTTGAATTAATTTATATGGCAGTATATATAAATTAATAAATAATATTCATTTTATGAGAGTTTACATATATATATATATATATATATATATAAACTCTGTGAAAAAAAAATATATGGGATTTTTTAAGGATAATTCAACCATTTTTTATCGGCGGAAAATTATATCATTACATTAAAGAAACCCTTATTGAAAATATCTGATAGCTTCAAATTGACTGCATTATTAAAATTTTTTTTTTACTAATAATTAAAATTAAAATAACATGTATTCCGTATCGATGTAAACAAAACATTAACTATCTAATTTTATATTTATTTTTCTATTCATATTAATAATACAAAAAATTAATAAATAATTTCATTTTCCACCAGACACTTATAAATATTAGGCTAATCGCTCATATGAAAAATAAAGACTAATTCAAAGGACAAATTTTATATTTATTTCATTATTTGTATACTTTGAAAAGGCATATTAGAGCCATTACTCGATACAGAAAAACTTCAATTCTTATAGTTTTGTCTCCGAAAGATAAACAAATTTCGCGCCAACTTACATCAAACTAAAGGAGAAAATATAATTTCTTTCTAAGAAATACGAATTCTTTTAAAGAATGAATTTTCTTTCAAAATGCAAACAATACTTTGAAAAATCGATTTCTTTCGCGGAATATTTTCGTCTCTATCTTCAAGAAGCAAACTAATTATTAAATTGCAAAATTTCTGCGAAGAACGTGATACCTTTTCTGAGTTACTGTTTAAGTTTCGAAGAGGCAGGAAAGCGATTTTTTAGCAACAGGTAGACCTGTTTTGCAATCTGCCTGATTGATATTTTTTTTTTAAAGAAGAGATAAATTTTTTTCTGATTTATGTATAATTGGAGTCTTTGACCTTTCATGCTCAAGGAACAGGTCGATTCTTATTTCGTAATATAATATTGCGAAACATTTTTAAGAGTGAAATAAATTTTCAAGTTTTGATGTTATTTATATTTCAGAAAGAAATGTTATTCTGAAGTTATGCAATAAAATATGAAACGGAAACATTTTGACATTTTTTTTCATATTTAAAGAATGCAGAAATATATGATAATTTAGGATTATATAAATTAATTTTGAATGATATTCATTACTGCATAATTAACACCTGATACTATTTCAATCTTTGCAAATTCTCAAGTTTTAAAATGATTAATGGTAAATCATTTTATTCTGCCCACAAAAATTACTTGGAAATTAAGGGGAAATTACTTGGAAGGAAAATTATTATATAAACTTCAAACAAGTATGTTATTTATTTTAAGAAGCGTAATTCTCTCCCCCCCTCTCTCTGTATCTCTCTCTCTCTCTCTCTCTCTCTCTCTCTATATATATATATATATATATATATATATATATATATATATATATATATATATATATATATATATATATATAAATCTAAATTAAATCCTAATTAATTCCTTAATTCTTAATTTAGCTCATATTAACTTCATTCTAAAGTGTTCTCTTATTTCTTGATACAATTCCCTCTTTTTTGTTTAATTAATGCTACAAAAGCTCAGTAAAAATACTAAAATCAGCGGTTCTCTCGCTCCGAGTGAAAGCATAAAAATTTATAGATCTAATTACTTTGTTTTTAAAGATGCCAATAATTATCTTGCCTAAATCGACACGTGTAAAGAAATCCTTATCAGAAGCTCACAGTATATAATCATGGGGATAAATATTTCTTCCTCATTTTCTCTTTTCGGTGTTGTGTTATGTTGTAGATTGACGTACCTCGTCGCTTCTTGCTTTAGGGCTGAAATAAAGCGAAGTTAAAAATTAAAAGTGTCTCCTCTCTTTTCGGCTACTAAACTGCTCAAACAATTTGCGTTTTAAATTATGTATATATAATTTAAAACACATATTTTACAAACACCTTTCAGTCGGTGTATTCTCGCTCTCACTCTTAACATATTAACATTAATATATGTTTTTAATGTGAAACACCTCTAGTACATTACAGTACTAGACGTTCTGATGTACTTAAATATCGTATAAAAAACAGTACTGGCATTAGTCGCATACAAGATCCGACGAAATTCAGAGCTGTTTGAATTCAAGAAAGACGTAAATTATCGGATATCATAGAAATGGCTGATCCTTAAAGGCATATTTAATGAATTAATCATTTCAAAATTGACAGTGGCTCTTGTGATGAAGAAGTGGAAGGTGAGTGGTGATTGTCTGAATTTGCTTCGACCCGGAAGACCTCTAAAACTAAGAGATAGAGGACCGACGAGTGCTGTCCAATGAAATTTAGAAAAAATTGCTCCAAACCGGTGGTTCACATACTCCAGGAGTTCCAGAAAGCATCCGGGAGTGTTTATTCGATAAACACCTTTCGCAAGGAAGCATATTTGCTTGGATACCTTGGTAGACCAGTTTGTTCGCCTAAATACTAAATCGTTTGCTTTTCAACTAATAATATAAAATATATTTATTAAATGTTTCATAATCTTATTTAGTAAGATTGAAATTCCCTGTATACAAAACGCTAATCTTTGTGACAAAGATATCTTTATATTGCTTATATTAAATATTTTTCAGTCTTATCAGATAACAAGGTGATTTTTGAGAAATGAGTCCGGTATTAATCATTTAACTGATTTCAAATAAATATCAATAATCTGGGTGAGAAGCGGACCACCAAAGGCAGCTAGCTTCATTTAAATGGAATCAGTCCACTACAATATATTGCAAACTAAAATATGTATGCTTTATCGTTAACAGGTATAATTCTATTATTTCGTAGAATATCTAGATATTTCATGAAATTATTTATTGCATTCAATGAAATAACACATTTCTTTGGTTTAATGATGCAAGTCATATAGATTATCTGCCTTGAGATAGTTTTCTTCTCAACACTATCTGTCTGACTTCAGAATCTTGATTCCTTGTACACTTTTTCCTTCTGAATCAAAGGAGGATTCGATGACTCGGCGAGCCCTTTATCCGAGCATTTCTAATAATTTTTTATAGCTCCATTAATTAGCAAAGCGAAGTTTTGTATTTAGCCATTCATTTCGTTATAAAAATATTTCATGAAGCAATATGAAATATTCGAATATTGGTTTGTTTACATTTGACCGTTGTAATTCGATAGCAGATTAACAGATAATAACACAGATTTTTGTGCTACATATGTTAACATATTATATATATATATATAAATGTAATGATATTTTAAACTCTTAATTTAATCCAGATTAATTTCCAAACCTTTACCTTAATTTAGCCTTCCTAACTTCATTCTAAAATATTCTCTTATTTCGTGATCCAATTCCACTTTCAGTTTAATTAATCCCTTTGTAAAAATAATGCGCCATCAAGAACCACGTTTCAAATGAAACTGATACTTAGGTACCCTTGAACAGGTGTCAAAGGTCATTCCTCGGCGCGTGGCCTGAAATCCTATGTTATATAAGGCAAGTCATCATCTGTTCGTCCCTTTTTTCGCTCTGACTCCAGAATCTCCTCTGTGTGTGCCGCGCTGTGTTTTCTTGTATATAATCATGCATGCCACTCGGAATAGAATAGAACGTAATTAAAAATACCAAGTCTCTTCACTATTTCGAACCTGCATTCTACTTCAATCAAAATATGTTACATATATACACACACACATATATATATATATAGTTGATGAAAAATTATTAAATGTTCTTGTTTTGAAATAATTTACTGGCTTATATTGGATGAAATCATATTTGAAGATATGAGATGCCATAAATTCATTCCAAGTATATCTATACGCCTGAAAGCACAGTCATACCTTTAAATAGCACATATCTACATACCAGGATATATTAAACATGTCTAACCGATGCAGTCGGGGGTTATTAATGATTAATATCTATCCTACATACTGTTGGCATTCGGAATGAATTGATCCGTGCATTCATCCTACATGCTGGGGACAGAATGATTTGATGCATGCATTTATTCGCACCTGTTCGAAGTTATCTCAATACTCTGGCTTAAAAGCAGCCTTTGAAGTTCTGTATCCTGGTTCGTTGAATGCAGTATTATCCAGAGTGTGAACTTGTGGTTCATGTTATAGATTGACTTCATGACACCGCACCTGCGTCTTATTGACTATAAAAGTATTTGATAAAATTCATGAAGACTGTTTACTTCAGTATTGCACAGTTTTGAAATGCAGGAAAAGTGTTATTGTTGCCAATTGAAAAGAATAAATTACGGTGAACGCTACTGCAAATCAATATTGTCCTTATTTGTTTTATCATTTTTTGAAATATTGATAAAATAAAACATAAATGGTGCAGGGTTATTTCTTTATGTTCGTGAGTGTTTGCTAAATAGAATTATGAGTTATTTCATAAAAATTAAATATATTAACATAAAAATTAAAAATATATATATAAATTTTCTAATTCTTGTTGAATGAAACTATAGCTAACTATAACTATAGCTTAATATCTATGGAAAGGAAGTATTTTATTAATTTTTTTCTTATTTACTTAAACATGTTTGAGAATTATCACATTTGTTCTAAGCTAGTTTTTATATTAATATTTCTCTGTTTGACTCTGTAAACTAGTTTTGGTTTTAGTTTAGTTTATAAAAAAAACCATGTATACGACAAAAAACTAAAGTTAAATGTATTTTATTTAAATTACTCGGCATTTTACATCAATTCACAAATACCAAAAAAAAGCAGGGATTTTTTTTGAAAAATTATTGGTTAGAAGAAAATCACAGAAAGTGAAAAAAAAAATCAGAATATTTTCTCAAAACAAATCATTAAAAGTTTTGAAAAAATATTTATTTTTACAAAAGCGATTTAAATATACACAATCGGATTCCTAATATTACTGAGTTTATTATGAAGTTTTTCAAAAAATATACATATATTTGGTGAGAAAATATTGAAAATTGTAGGAGAAAGATTGATTTTGAAAAATTGGTAAGCTTTTCCTTAATCATTATCTTAATCATTACTCTCATAGATAAACAACAAAATAACAGATATCAAAATAGAAATTAGCTGAATGCCAGAAGAGTGTAACTGCCATCGCAAGGACATTATATACATACACAATTAGGTATTTGTTTTGTGACAAACTTTCCTACAAAATTATGATCAAATTGGAAGTATATTGGTCATTACACATTATTCAAAGTGCAAATTAACAGCAATTAACATACAGTTAGAGGCAAAATAATATGCTCAGTTATATTTGATTTGTGAAGGACATCTCATGAATTGAAACAATACAAATCTCTAACATGTTCTTGTTTAACTATTAATTAATCGATTATTTTCTGCCTCAAACCTCAATCAAGATTCAAACCAACTATATTAACGAAAGGATTATAATTAGACGTTATAGATGCGAAATAACAAGTTATTTTTTCAGTTATATTTGTACTAATACTCCTTAAATTGAAGCCATATAATTTTCTAACATGTTGCAGTTAATTTATTATCTAAGTGAAAATTCAAATATGGTGCAATGAAACACACGAAAAGGTATTTAAATAAATGTTTCTTCATTTCAAACATTAATAGGTATATAAACTAACTTTCATCTCTTTTAAACGAATAGCTGTCCCATTTTATGTTGACATAAGATATAATGGACTCTTTAAATGCCACAACTCTAATTAGATTCCATTTACAATTTAAATAATTTCAAATATGACGGAATTAAATAAGATCTAACTAGATACATTCTTCCATCAATAGTTTAATAGCATCCTAGTAATATAGATAGTTAATCAGACCATAGACATTGCTGGAGATTGCCATTTATGCCCAGAAATATGAAACAAGATTTCTCATCCCAATTTAAAATTAAGAGATAATTTCGATCCTAATATCTGTGCACCAACAATTTTCTCACAGGAATGAATATAAATTAATTCAGTGCAGTACGATTAGATATGATAATGGAATTTTAGTCATGTGAAGCGCGCGGATCGAATCCGCCTTTCATGCAGAAATTTGAGAAATTATTAATTTGCATTAATTATAAATTTGTTAATTATATTATAAAAATTCTACGAAGCATTTCTTATCCATTATCTTATTCTAGGTAGACGATATCTTTTCAATTTGTTTGTAAGTTATAATCATTTATAATAATAAAAAAATTAATATATAATTTAAACAAATGACTATATTTATATATTTATATTTACCATAATTTAAAATGAATTTAACAAAATTAAATATTAATTATACAAAATATTATTAAAGTAGTTTTTTTATGCGATAAATAAATCTGCTTTGATTTATTTATTATAGTTAAAACACTTTGTTTATGCTGTTAACAATGTTAATAATATTTTGGAAACTGAAATAACTTTTCTCTCTATCTCATCACTGCCAAGACGACTTACATAGAATAAAAATTTAATCTAACCAATTAATATATTGACAATTTTGTTTTGAAAATTTTTAAATAAGGAATTTTTATCTTATAAACGCCACCGTAAGAATTTTCAAATTTCTTGTCGGAGAAAGTGAGGGAAAAATTGAGCAGAAATTTTCATCTCTGTATTTATAAAAGAAATAAGACTTAAAAAAATGAATAATAAAAATATCCCTATGGATTTATTTCCTTAAATTAAATTTAGAGTGAAATTTTTTTGTAGCTGATTTTATGTCGGAAAAAAATCACAAAAAATCACTAGAGAAAAAAATTTATAAAGCTCTTCTCTGTATATAAGTGAAAAAAATAAATTGCTAAAAGTACCATTTCAATAAAAATTTAATGCATATAATATAATCCTAATACATTCTTTTTTAGAAAGAATTCTATTTGAATTACAATATTACTACAAATAAAAATAATTGTATAATACAAATAAAAATAAAATACACCATTAAAAGAACACTGTTTTTTTCTCAATTCTAACTTATTATACAAAATTTTCTAAAATCTTAAATGTTAATCTTTGACTTTTAGAAGAGAACATTTTAAATGAATGGAAAGTTAAAAGGAGAGAAATAAAGATATTTATTTGGAAATATATTTAAGTAAGAATAGAATGAAAGCCCGCTTTTATCAGAATTACAAATTCCAAATCAAGATTAAATTATCATGTATTATTTCGAATGAAAGCGACACGCTTTTAAATATATTTTGCATACTATGCGATCATTGAAATCTTACAAATGAATAATAAAGTCATGCCTCATCTGCGGGAATAATTTTCATGGTTTATTCCGAGTTTTCCAGATTTAAGGCTGAAATTATTCTACATTTGTCATGTATAATTCAAATATTAGTCGACCAGAGCAGAACAATCAAAAGACAATCAAGAATTTTCTGTTTATAAATATCCGAACAATTGTAAAATCATGACATTTGAAAAGATCTTCGTTTTCGATAATACAATTTGGAAGAATGTCTGAAAATATTCTAGAATTATAGGAAATAGAATTATTTAAATAACTCTAATAATTTAATATTTTAAAACTGTATTGAATATTGCTGTTTCTTTTCAAATTTCGAATACTTTTACAAGGCGATTTGCCCGGCGTTGCTTGGAATTAAAACCCTTTCAGGTATAATATTTGAAAACTTAACAAATACATTTTATGAAGTAATATACTTTACAACATAATTTTTTTAGTCTGAAATATTTTCTAAATTCAAATTAGAGTGGCATTTGAACTAAACGATTTTATAATAGCGTTGTATAGCTAATTTATTCTATAATTCAATAATATTTATGGTATTTACAACCCAAAATTAATTTACAAATGCAAAAATACAATAAAGATATTTTTATGAGCAATTTGAGACAATTAATTAAATAGTTAATTTTGAATCAATGAAAACGTTAAAATAAATTAAAACAATAGTTGTTACAGTATGTTTTGTTAATCGTCTGCTTTTAAGAGTTTTTAGAATTTTGCTGCATCATTTTTTCACATGTAATATTTTCTTCAACAATAAAACACATACCTTTTTTTCTCATGGGAGCTTTTCATGTTTAGCCTATATGTGAGTGATGAACTTATATTTTTTAGACACTACTAGATAGTCACTACTATATAGACTACTAGATTTTAGACACTATTAGATAAGTCACTACTTTAAATCTAAAAAAAACCTTATCTGCACATATGAATTAAAATTAAAAAAAAGAGAGAAATAATAGGAGAAATTTAAAAATAACAGCAGAGGAGTAATGACTATATTTTTTTTCTTATTTCAAAATCATCTTTCTTAATATTTTTTAAACAATCACTACAATAAAAATGTCATTATAGTTGAAGAAAAACTTAGCAGAATTTTTAATGTTGAAAATGTGAAATCTTGAAATCGTTGAAAAGGTGAAATCTTGGAATTTAAGATGATTTTAAACTATTTTTTGACATAATTTCCAAAAAAGCTAGGGCGAAAAAAATTTGGATTAATTTCTCAGAACTTAAATTCACTGCTACATGAAAGGTTTTTTTTTTTTTTTTTTTGCAAGGCCTTTTTTTCTAATCTCTTTCTGTTTGATTGATTTATGCTTGCTTTTAAATATTGATAAATCACTACTTTAATCCAAATGAAAAAGAATGTGTCAAAACATATAAGTGAATAACGGAACTGAAATAAAAAATAGTTCGTAAGTTAATTAAAATCCTTATCGTTGCCTAGCAAAATAGTATTTTCTTTATTTAAAAATAGGCTGTTTTATTTTTATTTTTTTCAAATTAAAGAAATTAAAGCAAAATTCGAGCAGTGATAACATTTTTGTAGTTGAAAAGGTAAAATTTTGATTCTTAAGAAAGGGAAAAAGTATTTTTTCTGAAGTAATTTCTTCGAGATTATGCTGTTAAAAAAATCGAATTCTGGATAATATCTAAGTGATTGCTTAATTAAATACTTTTTTTTTCTTTAGAAAGTTGGCAGAATGTGTAAAATAATAAGTATCCAAAATTTGATTGATTTCTGACTAGTTACTTAGGAATAGTAATACGCATATGAATAACCAAAGCAATTTTTTTTCGTATTAAAACTGCATAACAAATGTATTCTAATTTATTTGGACTCAATCTAGCTTTTTAATATTTATACCATAGGTTATTCTGTCATAACGTCATTGAAATATATAATTTGCCTTTATTTGTGTTTGTTTCTTTATCGTTTGCAATTTTTCCTCAATTTATTTTGGAAAGGAAACTTTTGCAACTATTTACCGGAAACTGCAAACGATATTTTACATTTCTGTACGAATAACATTATTGAAATATTTTTCGTATGAAAAATATATACTCCATCTTGAAAAGGGAAACAAATTCCATAGATTCGATTTCACGTCAGAATTAAGTGTTTTCGGAGTGCCTTTACAGGCGAGATTTATTATCGATTTGGATCATATATTTCGCTTTAATATAAGTTATGGAAGAATATTCTTTACTTAATGATGAAATGCTTTTCCCGGGCTAATACTTAATTTTGACAGAAAGTGAGAAAAATGGCGTAATAAAAGTATTCTTTTTCAAGAAAATGAATGGAAGTTATTTTGAATTATGTCTAGCCCTTTGACTTGGAATATGCTTGCAAAGATAAAATCGGAATTTTACCTTGAATATAATTTTTAAAAAGTAACACTTCTATTTGCTCAATATAAACAAAGTAGAATTTAATTAAAGATATTGTTCATCTTTTGCAGTTTTTAATTTATCCAAATGCAAGTATACAAAGAAAATATTTATAGCTTTATCTCTATTAATAATATAGGATATTGTGTGTATGTGGGTGTGTGCACTCTATAGGATACACCGTTTGTCTAATAACCGAATTTGGCATATTTATACTTTCAAGGGATTGAATGTGCATTGCGGTACTGTAATTTTTTTAAATATTTCATTTAATTAGAAATTAAGCTGAATTGTGACCGTTTTGCCACTATAACTTCCGAAAAATATTATTACACAAAATAAATTATATAGTGTTTATTTTTTTTAAAACAAATTGCCTTTTTAATAATAGTAATTAAGTAATTATGTAAATTTTTCCTAAATTTTGTCATGTTTAAAAAATATTTGTTGGCTTATTTCCAAAAAAATTGATTACATTTTTGACTGGAAATCGAAACTGCTGTCACTGTTTTATCTATTATTTAATCACGTAACATTTTTACATAGTTAAATCTAAAGATGGATTTTCTTTAATATCTGTATGGTTAACAAGACGAATGAAAAAGTGAGATTATAATACCGCAAAAATTAGGAAACATTTGAAACCGAAATTTTAGATTTCCTTTAATGTCATGGGGATATTACACATTACAAAAATCCACATACACAGAGCATATATAAGACATGTAAAATATCATGGCCTTAATGTCTGAGGGAATCGTGATCATGAAGCTATTTTTTATACGAATTAACTGAAAATAAATATAACTAATATCCTTTGCGAGCCACTGGTCGTTAAAAGCGACTACTACTCAGATAATTATAATTTACTTCTCGAATATTTGAACTCCCAGATTTTCATTTTAGAATTATCTGATCCCGAATTAAATAATGCTTGGCATATTATCTTTCCACATTTTTGTCCGTTTGTCTGTTTTTGAGCAAGATAAATTCAACTAGTGGGGGTGGTTACCCCCAGTAATCTTTTCGTCCAATCTATTTATTATCAATTAGTCATCCTATATGAGCAACGGAACATTGTAAAAGTCCTTAAATGTTGCAAGTGCTCTGCATTTTACATTTTCCTATCATGCTCTGGAAATTAGAGTTTTTTGCTCCAAAACTTTGAAAAAAACAAAAAAAACCTAGAACATATTTTCGACATCTTTTTTCTTAACGAATTGAAACTAAAATTAACAGAAGTAACAGAAATTAAGTTTTTGTGTTTTTGAGCTATTAAGTTTACTAACTCGAAACAGTGATTAACTTGAGATTTAAATTTATTATGTTTAAATGAAAGCCAATCTACAAACTGGCAGAGGTCAATCCTTTGACGGATAGGGTGAAAATAAAGTATAGACTATTGCTATCTAATTTCCATTCATTTTCAAAATTTAGCTGTATGGAAAAAGTTATTAATTACATAATTACATTAGTTAGTACAAAAAAAATCGTTATTATATTGAAAATATAATTGAGTCCAACAAAAAAATAATTTGCAATTTGTATATGTATGGTCTCAAGAACAAATTTTAACAGACTTTTTTTGAGAATCTAAAATTTAATTTCCTGTTGCATTTGGTAATGCTTTTCAAATGCCAAATTTTATAACCTTCATATAGTAATTAAATATTTTTTTTTTCTTATAATGTATAAAAAATTCTGTGTCGTAGCTACATGAAAAACTAATTAATTCATAAACATAACAATAATTTAAATGAAAATGTGAAAGAAAAAAATTAGGTAAAAAAATGCTATGTATTTTGAAAAAAATATTTTATAATAATTTCTTTTCGTATTTACTGAGTCAGAAACACCATGATTAATGTAAATTCGCTGGAACAAAAGTTTAACAAATCAATCAAGAAAGGAAAAATATTAATTTGTGTTATAACTGGAGGCATTTATTATTCGATAGATAATTAAAAATATCAGAAAACGACCCACATATTAAAAATTGGAAAAAAGAAAACAATTTGCGTAATTTTTTGAAGTAATCAAACGAAGTAAATCATGATTATATCTGTTTTTAAATTTCATTTTTAAAGTAGCTCTATTTTTTAACGAAAATTATTTTTGAATAATAAAAAAAAATAATTCGTTGTTAACAAAAATTATCCTCAAGAATAATTAATATTTAATAAATTTATTCTCAAGGCATACTTTTATTCTTTCCTTTAATCAATAGTGCTGCTTTGATTCTTTTAGTGACATTTTTCTCATTAAATAATAGTGAAAATTTTGGATTCCAGTTACTGCGATTTTAAGCATGATAAAAGAAACTTTATCTTAATAAAAACTGTATTTCTCTGTAACTTAATGTAAGAAAAAGCATCTCACACATGAAAGTATATAGTGATTGCTAAATACTGCAGAACTAAATTAAAAGTTTGATTTGATCTTAATTTTTTAGTCAAACATATTTTTTTCTCATTCTCTGTAATTATTAGAGCTCTATTATTATTATTATTATTATTATTATTATTAGAACAAACAATTTTTAGTTACAAAAAAAAAGATTAATCTCATCCATATAGTATGTTGAATTCCTATGATACGTTTTCACATTCAAATGAACTAATAGGCATAGATTGCTTTCGCCTTGATAGATTTAGTCCAAAATTTGATGCATATATGCCGCTATGGCATGAAGATAGTTTAGTATCAAATTTAATAGATGTATCTCTTTGCAACATATATTAGTATAATTTCAAAATTTATATTGATGTTTTTCTAAAATCATATTTGTACGGACTCAGAAAAGATTCAAAAAAATATGGAGATAAAATCTTGACTATTAGAAGATATTCTTATACTTCCTATACAATGAAATAAAAAAAATAAATGCAAAAGTCACTCAAATGAAAGTTAAATCTTTTTTCCCGTTGTCTTGAAAAGGATTATTTTTAGTTTTTGATCTATTCTCAAAAGGATTTAATTGCTGTAAGTATTTTGGGCATAATTACTTATACTCAATTTTGTAGCATATTCTCTCATGTTTTCTTCTTATTTCATTCCACTTTATTTTATTGTATACATATGTATTATGTTGCTTTTCAATTTCCCGCTGTCGTTAACCAACTATCTTCCCTGCTTTTGCATGTGTTATCGCTTTTTTGCAGTTTTTTGATGCCTTCGTTCAGCATTCTTTGCACAATCTGACATGTCTATGTTAAGTAGTTCATCGCCATTTTTATTTGCTTGAATTTCAAAATCAGTGCGATTTCGATTATTTAATTTTTCCGTTTCGATCTTTCAAATTAGATTTTTTTCTGCAGATAAAGATTTTTTCAAAGGAAACAAGTTCCTTTGATAAATAGGCTTCGAGGCAAGATTCAAATTTTCATCTTTTTACAAAGTAGAGACGGGTGCTAATTACAGTAAACCAACAGTAGTATTTTGATTGATATGATAAAACATTTTGACTTAAAAATCTTTAGAAGGTTTCCTGTGCTATCAAAATATATTCGACATAAAATATTGTAAAATAAGCTTCAAAATACAAATATATATATATATATATATATATAATGAGCCAAAAATGCACGATTTGGAAACATAAATTTCATTTTGCTCGACAGCAATAATTGTAAAAATGAAATTTCGTCATGAAAGAAAATAATTAAAACCTCGTAACTGGTTACAGAAAAAAGTGTTTACGCAAATTAAAACTAGGGAAAGGTACATGATAGACTTGAACTTCTTTGTTTCATAAGGAAACATTTTGAAATTAACTCTTATTTTAAAATTATAGTTCTCGAAGAAACTGTATTTTGAAATTTCTAAAACTACACACAAAATATTCTATTTGCAATTTATGTAATTAAATAAAAATGTTATTAGAATAATAATATTATAGTTACCTCTTTAGCTTTAATTTATATTAATCCATCATTATGCTGTGTTAAATTTTATATTATGCATATAATGGTTTGAACATACATAGAAGGTACGTATAAAAAAATTCAAAAACTTATGTATAAACTAGCTCTTTTATGTATACGGATTTCAAATATGTTGGACTTGAGTCTAATTTGAAAATCTTCACATTTCTGGTTTTATTTGTTTTTCAAAATGTTTCAGACATTTCTAAAAATGTTCAGATGTATCCAGAAATTTTCTTTCGGGTTAAGATTCATATGCGACGAATTTTATCCTAAGTGATTAAGTTTCAGAAAATTTCTTATAATTTCATATCGTTTAGATTTTCGTTTGAATTCGCAACTTATCTTTTTACGAAATCAGAATGTATGTCTCTTTTAATTATAAAGAAAAATGTATGCGTCTGTCTCTGTGTAAGTGTTCTTTGGCAGTTTGCAAGTCAAACTAAATAACTTAGAGCTACCTAATATGGCACAGATATATTTTAGAGAGAGAGAGATTAAATTTTAATTTGGAGCATTTTTTAAAAACTAATTAGAATTTCAATTAAGTAAAAATTAAGCCATATTTAGACATTTTTCGCTATAATTCCCAAAATTATTGTTGCATATCCCAATTTTTGTTCAGTTAAAAAAAATTTCATTTGTTTATTAAAGATATTAATTTAATAACCTTGCAGATTTATCCTGAATTTGACCATTTTTAAAAGATATTTTATGCATAATTTTCAGCAATCGATATCATTGTTGCTTTGAAATTCAAGTATTTTCATTATTTCATTCAATTATCTCCTCCATTGTTTATAACACAAAGAGAAATATTTTGTATATATTTTTTTTTAAATTTTCCTTGATGAATAAGAAATTGAAAGTACTTTAGTTAGTTAGATCATATTCTACGATTATTGTTACCCAGTAAGTGCACTTTTAATAACATTATATCATAGGGTTACTGAAATAGGAGGATGCGTTTATATATAAAATGAAAAATGCATATAATAAGTTATTAAAATAACACGACTTTAATGTTAAAATTATTTTACTGTGAAAACGATGAATATTAAATTACACATAAACTATTTAATTTAATACAAACACAACCATTAATTCAAGCGAAATAGGTGGTTGTCAAAGGCGGCTAGTGTTATAATTAAAACCTAAATCTATCTTCTGCAATTTATTCTCTAACTATTCTACTGTAACTTATTGAATAATTTCTTATTTATTCAGTTTCTTATTTATCATGCACTGTTTTCTACTTTCTTTAGAAACTATCCAAACTTATTTTCCATTAAATTCATCATATCTTTAATCCAGTATGACACATCCAGAATAATAACATCTTGAAACATTTTTCAATTTGCATAAGAAATACCTCAAAAATAAATATCACCTGAGAAAGGAAATTAAGATCTCTGCCAGTTTCTGTTTATTTTTTGCCTTTGAATTACTTATCGAAATCGGATTAACAGACTTCATCTTATTCTTTTGCCCTGGCATCGTGACTTAACTAAGGAAACTTGAATGCAAGAAACGTGAGATGTGCCGCGAATTAATGACGGAATAACAACACATCGTGATCTTAATATCAATGATGTCCCAGTAGACATCGTCTGTCATTTCATTCATAAACGGATCATGGGGGATTTTTGCTTACTCTCAGATAAGCATTTTTGATACAATATTGCTAAGTGTCAAACTTTTTTGATGGGGAATTCATAAAATCATTGATTTTCAAATCATGTCCTCAGTCAAAAAGGAATTTTGAAAGATGAGAAACATATTAAATGAAATATTTTTCCCAATTAATTGTACTTAGAAAAGGCAGCGAGTATGACTTCTGCGAAAGTTTTTCGCATCTCCTCAAATAAAGTCTTTAACCTCCTCCATAAAAGTTTTGAGACTGGTCATACAAAGAGGATTCAGGTTTTTACTTTCAAATAATCGCATATTCGAGTTTTGTGCTTTGATGTGTAGAGTAAAAATACTGAATATTAATTTAAGCGTCTTTTTTCTATCGATTGAAAGCAAAATTTCAAATAAAACTGTCAGTTTTATAAATCTATCAAGCAGCAAATTTCATTAATTGAGGGAATTGTGTTTTTAACTCATTTATATGCAATTAAGAATACAGACCAACATATAATTAACACTTTAATGGATTTGATTCAAAATTTAATAAAATTAACTCCTTAAATTATTAACTATATGCCAAATTTTATTTGTACATATTATTCAGTTTTTGTGTTATTGGACTCACATGCATATTGTATGGATGAGGAGAGAATAGCCACCTCTTTTGTTGTTGTTTCTTATGGCACTTGCCTATGGACAAGCCCGCTGTTATGAAAACAGCGATTTAATCCGATAGGGTGCGTCTCTTGTTTTTAGTAGTGCCAACTAGGGCCAAGAGTACGACTTTGCCACTCACGCATTACTCATTCGCTTGCACAACCCCTTTTTACAGGAGGGCACATTCACACATCTCACAGATAGAGCAGAAAAACAACCATGCCCGAGCCGGGACTCGAACCCAGGACGTACAGGGAAGACACGCTACCCCTATGCCAGGACGCCAGCGCCACCTCTTTTTTTCAATGGAAAAAGATTTGCATACGATCAATTAGAAGTCAGATTTCAACGTACCAAATGTTTTATTTCAAGGGAGCCATTTGAAAAGCAGAATCTGCATATTGTTTTGTAAAATGCAACAAGATGCCATCTTACATTTTATTGCCCTTCCTCTCCTTATACCTCAACCATTAATTAATACTACCTCGTGAATGGTCCAGCAGCCTTTGACCAGAGATAAATGTAGTCATAATTCTAGAGATAAAAGGACCATTCCCTCATACGCATCTAGTTTCAAAGTCACGAATTACGTCCCATTATTCGTGCCAAGATCCTTTCGGTAAAATCGCAGCGAATGAGATTCAAGGAGCTTCGCGATTCAAGGAGAGTAAATTGCCTTTCAGAATCTACCTTTATTCTTGCCAGTTTGATTCCAGAATATGCAGGAAGGTAATCCTTTTCGGAAGCTCTGACAATAAGACTAGAAGACGGATTTCTGAGCTGTGGACTGATTAATATAGATTGTAAGTCATTACTCGGAATAGAGAACATTTATTGATAAAGCAAGAGGAAAATTGCCAGTTTCGGAATTTTCCCTTTTAACCCATTAACCGCTGGTGTTGCGTTGACGCGACGGTCAATATAGATAAATATAAAAAAAATAACGTTTAAACAAATTTTTGAATAAATTGCAGTCTTATGTTAAAGAATTGCACCAATAACAAATCAGTGAAAAAATTGACTTAAATAAATTATTTTACACTAATAATCGATGTTTTAATTTAAGTATTTTTTAGTTCAAATTTCCAAACTCATTTTTTCTTAGAAAAAATAAAAATTAAAAACAAATTGGGGTTTGGTTATGAAATACATTAGCAAAGGTCACTCTTTGTCAG
Source organism: Argiope bruennichi (assembly GCF_947563725.1). Classification (NCBI taxonomy): domain Eukaryota; kingdom Metazoa; phylum Arthropoda; class Arachnida; order Araneae; family Araneidae; genus Argiope; species Argiope bruennichi. Next base: position 105,312,513 of record NC_079156.1, read on the forward strand.
TATATTCCCCAAAGCAGGTGTTTCTGTGGGGGAGGAGGGGAAAGTAACAACAGGTGTTGCGTTCGCGCAACGTCAGCGGAAAGGGGGTAGACTGTAATCCTTCTTGAAAGATTTCATTTCAGTACTGTACGTCTTATTGGTAGCAACTTTTTTATCCTCTATGGTTTAAAATGCGTAGAACAAGATATCTTACGTTAGAAGAAGCTTTGGAAAAAAATTTCGAACAAAATTCCGATGACGAAGATGCAGATGTGACCGATATTGTTGTCGTACCTCCAGAAACAGCAGATGCTAGTGATGAAGAAGAAGGTAATGAAATTTTTTTTAAAATAACGATAATGAAGTTTTACCTAGAGATACTGCAGGGGAAGTTGAAGTTCATATAAAGAAGAAGTTAGATCCTCCCAAAAGTTCTACTCAAAAAACAAAGCAAAAAACGGAAAAAGGAAGAATTACGATGGACAAGAAAGGAACCAATTGGTAGGCCTCAACCAAAATATGAAGAAAAAGCTTCAATTGATCGTATCAAACAAATCATAGAAAATAAAACTAATGCAGATATTTTCATTTTTTTTTCAATGTGAAGAAAACAAAAAGATACTTGTTGTTTGGTGAAACGACAACTCTGTTGTAACAATAAGGTCAACGTTTGGAAAAATTGAACAACCAAAAAATGTTTCTCGATACTCTAAAAATCAGAAGAAAATATCAGTAGCCCAACTTCACTGCATTGAGCAATATAATCAGAAAATGGGTGGTGTAGATTTGTGTGACAATTTTGTTTCCAACTACAGAATTAGGGTCCGTGGCAAAAAATGGTGGTGGCCGATATTTTCAAATTTCATCGATGTTGCACTAACATATGCTTGGAGAATATCAAGATTTTTTGAAGAAGGAAGTAAAAAGTCACTGTTGGATTTTAGACGAGAGGTTGTGTTTCATCTGTTACAGACGTTCTTGGATAGTGAAATAAATAAGAAAAGATCAGAGGATGTCCGAGGAAATTCAGCCTTACAAAACCAATATCCGAAGGACATTTTATTGTTAAGTCTACAGACAGTAGAAGAATACGTTGCAAGTATTGCCACAGCCAAACTATTTATCGCTAAAATGTTTGTGAAGTTGCTTAACACCAGAATTGCAGTGAAGCATATCATACTTAAAATTCATATCACCTTATTCTTACATAATAAGCTTGACAATTACATTTATTTGTTAGTTTTTAATAAATTAAAATTTTCAAAGAAGTGTTTTGACAATTTTACAACCTTTAACAAGCTCACAAAAATTTCTAGTTTTTAAAACGTGAAGAAAATTTGGCGTAGTGCTCGGTGATAACGATCAACCTACTACTTTTCCGCTGACGTTGCGCCAACGCAACACCCTCTATTTTTAAAGATAAGTGCAATTTCCTTATTCTTACATTAAATTACTATTATAAATGGTCAAAATAATAACTTGTATTGTTTGCATCGAAAACAAACAATGATTTTGAGTTTTGGCGTTTAATGGGTTCATCGAGAAGATGGTTGAACTAAGAATTTCCATAGGATAGAAACTTTGCATACTGGCATTTAATTGACAAATTTCATCTTATAATGATGAAATTGTGTCATTTCTCTCATTTTTCTATGTGTAAGAGATTAAACATTTTATATAATACTGCATTCTCGATAGCAATACGCTATTGTGATATTATCAGAATTCAGTAATCAATAAATTGACTGGTTAAATTTTATTTATTTTTCGCAATTCTTGGAGTTCTCTGATAGTGAATTTTAGCAAAAATATATCTCCCGATATGCAATTTTTCTTAATTTACAAACATTGTCCTCTTATTATTTTCTAGTATACCGGAAGAAAAATATTGAAACTATTTAAATGGCAAAAGATTCGAACTGCAGAATTTTGAAGATTTTCCACATTTTAGATTTCCCTTCAAGTTCGAGTCCGAAAAATGTATTGGAATTTTGTTTGTCTCCCTGTATATCTGTGAAAAATATGATTCAAAACGTTTAGAATTAAACGGACGGAAAATGACATATAGTTTGTACATCAATTTTGCAGATTTCTATTACATTTCGAGCAAAATTAATTCAGAGGAAATCTGCATGCTCGGCTGTTTGATTATAAGTTTACATGATGACTACAAAACGAAGAAAGATCTACAAAAATTTCAGTACATATTTAATATCTATAATGTAGATACCTATCCCTCCCACAGTTTAATACAAATCCATCAAGGAGTTGAAATTCTCTTGACTTGCACTTTCAGAAGCATGTAAATGTGATAGTTCGAAAACATTATGATTTAAATATATTGAAACTGTTTCGTAATTTTGTGGTTACAGTTGTAAAAACATTATGACTTAACAGATAAGACTTACATTGTAACATTATGACTTAACAGATAAGACTTACATTATGACTTACATTGTAACATTATGACTTATAGTTGTAAAAATATTATGGCTTACATTGTAACTTACATACGTTGTTTTTTACTTACAATTGTAAAAAAATTTCAACTAACTTCCATTGTAACTTACTTACGTTGTTTTTTACTTACAATTGTAAAAAAATTACAACTTACTTCCATTGTTACTTACTTACATTGTAACTTACTTACGTTGTTTCTTACTTACAGTTGTAAAAAAATTACAATTTACTTACAGTTGTAAAAAAATTACAATTTACTTACAGTTGTAAAAAAATTACAATTTACTTACAGTTGTAAAAAAATTACAATTTACTTACAGTTGTAAAAACATTATGACTTACATTGTAACCATTATGACACATTGTAACATTATGACTTACAGTTGTAAAAACATGACTTGCATTGTAACTTACGTTGTTTCTTACTTACAGTTGTAAAAACATTATGACTTACATTGTAACCATTATGAAACATTGTAACATTATGACTTACAGTTGTAAAAACTTGACTTACATTGTAACTTACGTTGTTTCTTACTTACAGTTGTAAAAACATTAGGAACTTACATTGTAACATTATGACTTACAGTTGTAAAAACATGACTTACATTGTAACTTACGTTGTTTCTTACTTACAGTTGTAAAAACATTAGGAACTTACATTGTAACATTATGACTTACAGTTGTAAAAACATTAGGAACTTACATTGTAACATTATGACTTACAGTTGTAAAAACATTAGGAACTTACATTGTAACATTATGACTTACAGTTGTAAAAACATGACTTACATTGTAACTTACATTGTTTCTTACTTACAGTTGTAAAAACATTAGGAACTTACATTGTAACATTATGACTTACAGTTGTAAAAAATGACTTACATTGTAACTTACGTTGTTTCTTACTTACAGTTGTAAAAACATTAGGAACTTACATTGTAACATTATGACTTACAGTTGTAAAAACATGACTTGCATTGTAACTTACGTTGTTTCTTACTTACAGTTGTAAAAACATTATGACTTACATTGCAACTTACGTTGTTTCTTACTTACAGTTGTAAAAACATTAGGAACTTACATTGTAATATTATGACTTACAGTTGTAAAAACATTAGGAACTTACATTGTAACATTATGACTTACAGTTGTAAAACCATTATGGTGTTACAGTTGTAAAAACATTATGACTTTAATATATCGAAACTGTTACGTAATTTTGTGGTTACAGTTGTAACTCTGAGTTGATAATTTTGATATTGGTTTCAATCGGTTGAAAAAAAATCGTCTAAAACACATATTCGATTTTCGATTATTATTAACTGCATGCCAGAATCTAATTTCTAATTGCTCGTTTCAAGGATGGCATCATAAATTCAGGTTAAAGGCTAATATTTTCTAATTATTGTACACAGATACAATGGAAGGTGTACTCTATCTTATCCAGGCCACATTTTTTTTTGTGCGAAGAGGGGGATGACATATTTATTAAAGGTTATGCGATAAAGATTTGTGGAGGCCATATGCACAATGTGTTTTAGTGTGTTTATTTGAGCGCCAATGTACCTCGACTTCTTCTTTGACTTTATTTTTTTCATTTTTTAAAATTAAAGGCTGGTGGACCTCATTATACACTAGATGATGTTTCTAGAACCACTGCGATCTCTTATAAAATATAAGAGTTGAAGTTGGACAATTACCTGTGGCTGAGAGGCTGGTTTATTGATGTCCGTTATTATCTCTACTAATAATGAAAAAAACTGCTTGTGTGTCAAGAATATTCGCTCATCCGTTAGGCAGGCCAGGCCCTCTGATCTATGACTATCAAGTTTGGACGGTAAAAATATACAATTTAGAGAGTCATTTTTAAAATTATAAGCATAATTTTAATTAATTCACATTTAAATGTAATTTTTATATTGTTTTTTTTAATACATTTCGAAAGTATTTCGTGAAAAAAATATTATTTTTCTTCCATTTTAAAATGTTAAAAGAATAACATTATTTTTCAAAGAAACCTATTAAGCCTTTGTAACATATTTTAGTCTAAATTAAATAAACTTTTAAAAATATTCTGAAATATATTTTTACATTAATATTTCTATTGATTTAAATAAACAGAAATTAGGTTTTTTTTTTTTTTGCAACTAATATTTTATCTAGGTTTTCTAACATTAAGCTGTAAGCATTCAGCTTAGTTTCCATATCGAATAGACCTCTATTTTAAGCACGCTTTTAATAAAACTTTTGAAACATTTGACAATTAAGGCTGATGTTTAACTCCAAAAATAAGGAATGATGTATTTTAAAAGATAAATAAACGTTTTAATATATTTTTGTGTAATTTTACTTTTAGTTTGAAGTTTTTCTTTCTCTATGGCGTTCGCTTTATTTTTAATGAATCAGAGAAAGTTTTGTTGAGCATTACGAAAATCATGAATATATTCCATAATGGACTCAACATTTAATGATGAAATATTTTTTTGCAGTTTTAGAACATGCTTAGATACTCGAAAAATATTAAAGAAATGTTAGAGAAAGAAAAAATTAATACCTAAACTGCTGAAAACGCAAATTTTATTTAACATCTCCTAAATAATTTATTCAAAAGTATGGCCCTCTTTTATCCTTTTATTAACCAACCCTATTAATGATTCTGCATAGTTATATTTATATGTATAGTTCCAAGTTCTGAATAGATTCACCATATCACCAAAACATTTAAGGGGCCACAATGGCCTGGTGGTAAGGTCCCGACTTCGGAACCGGAGGGTTTCAGGTTCGTGACCCGATTCCACCGAAGAGCCGTCGTGTAACGGGGTATGTTGCATGTTAAATCCAACATGACTAAACGTCTTCCCGCTGGTGTGGTGTGGAGAGGTGGGTGCTATCTCAGGCGTCGTCCTCGTCATCTGACCGTGGTTCAAAATTACGATGTCCGTCCCAAAATAGCCCTAGTGTTGCTTTAAAACGGGACGTTAATATAACCAAACCAAACAAAATATTTAAAACCTCTATTTTCATTATACCAAAGAGAGATTGCAAATATTATTGTTTTTAATCGCAATATTAACTTATCACAACCCTACATATACATAAAATTTCACAAAAATATCTTTGCAAAATATGAAGTTAAAATCTGAAACTGTTCTTTATAAAGACATGGAAATAATAGGTCACCAAATTTGAAATGTTAACATGATTTCCCATTCAAATATATCATTCTGACAAGATTTATTGTAATCCATGTAATATTCTGACATTTTATTATTTCTTGTAACAATTTAAGAATTACCTTTGGCGAGGTTTTGGCTAGTTGACAAGAAACTGGTTCCTATTCCCACCCGTTTCTATTACTACAGACAACATTTGAGGTTAAATTTATCCAGCGCTTAAAAGGAGTTGTACGATTCATTACACTTCTTGATTCCTGTCATAAACACTTGAGTGAAGAGACATCAGCCGCTGTCGTTAACTTTAACGATCTCGGCTTATTATTTTAATGCATGCGGGACTTGCTGATGTGCTGAGCTGGAATTTGCAAGGGAATTTTAGGGATAAGCCAGCAGAATCTACGTCCTGATCCCTGAGGCACGAAGGGAGAATTTGAAAGGGATGAAGATAATGTCTTTGCTTTAAGTTCAATGAAGAGGAAACAAAGTTAAATCAAGAAATATGGATCATGTTTAAGGAAAATGTTCCTGGTTTTCTGTTTGAGTTTTAAAGTTTTTCGATATTAGCGACTCTGGAAATGAGTTCTTTGACCAACATTTTCTTGGTCATTAGGTTTGTATGAATTAGTCATTTTTGTTTTCACTTTAATAGGGGAAGTTGGAATTTTAATAGCGGAAAATTCCAAGTCATTGAAAATATAGGTAGGTTTAAAGTATCCTACTATAACTATCTGATTCAGAAACTATCAATCCATAAATAAACAATGTGCAAAAACACCTATATAATTTTCAGAATCTATATAATAAAATATAAAATATACATTGTATTTAGAGAGCGCTAATGCTGCTACAACTAAAACACAAATGAACTTAACCAAAATTAGAAATAAATATTAAGTTAATACCCAAAGAATCGAAAAGAAAGATTAACTGAATCCGGCCCGAAGACTTTCTCAAGGGTCACCCTCAGGCAAGGATTCAAACCAGCAACCAGCAACAAACCAGCAACAGCAAGGATTTAAACCAGGCAAGGATTCAACGTTTTAACCTCAAGTAGGTTTCTTCAGAATTGTACTTTCAATTTGTAAGTGTTTTGCCTTGTGTTTATATTACTTTTTTGGTTCTATTTTCATGTAATTTGTGGATTGATTTGCTGTGGTATTATTTGGATTGTTTTTTGCTAGTGTTTTTACTTGTTTTAATCTTGTGATACTAATTTATCTCTAAAACCTCAATTTTCTGGGATTTTCGGGTCACGAGGGGTCAGTTTGTTGGACGAAAGTCAGACCCCTCACAGAAAAAATCCCTGGTTTGAATCCTTGCCTGAGGGTGACCCTTGAGAAAGTCTTCGGGCCGGATTCAGTTAATCTTTTTTTTCGATTCTTTGGGTATTAACTTAATATTTATTTCTAATTTTGGTTATCTGATTCAGAGTTTCTTTTAAATTCAAGTAAAAAACTATTGGCCAAAAGCAAAAATTATTTTCTAATAAACACAAAATCAATTTTTCTATTAATTAAATATTTCTAAAATGAAAAAAAAAGAATTTAGTTAGAAAAGATGATAAGGGTATATGAATGTAAAAAAAGAAAAGAGCTTCATTTCTATGATATGTACATTATGTCCACGATGTTTATATCCAAATGGTTAGTTTTCTAAACCGTTAGTAGTTGGCATGATTTTCTAATTACAAATATCAAAGCATTCATTTAACATTGGAAGTGTCATTTTACTCTTTTATTTTTACTCTTTTACCTTATAACTCTTGAAATTATCATTAGAAGTCCAGAACATTTTTAGAGGTTAATTTCTTTATAACAAAACGTTTCATTAAACAAATGACAGTCATAATGTAAACATTTCGAGATAGTAGTTAATTAACCGTGTTGATTAACTCAGTTAATCAGTTTGTCTATCTCAACAAACCTGTCCATTTAATCCATTTCCATCAACACCAAATATATGAAAATACGATTATACATAGCAAAGTTACAGAGTGTTCCATATTTTTTATTGTTCTTGTTGACGATTGTAATACTAGACCTCGTTTTAGACATCAATTAGTCGCAATCGTTTGATCAATGAGCTCTAATGCATTCAAATCCTTTCATCTTCAATATATAAATGAAGTCAAAAGCGTTCTCCGGCAATGTCAAGTTTCGAATTTCATGATTGGGTTTAATATTAGCTTCCTCCTCTGATATAATATGCAATATTTCATACCACTTGTCTTCGCAAATTTTGAATAAGAACCTCAATCCTTGGTTTAATACTCACGATTCCATGCAGAATTTTCTGAGATTTTTGAATGTGAATTCTTATTTCATCTGTAATATATGCCAATTCACAAGAATCTTTGGGTGATTTCACAAGAGAAAACACAATAATTTTATTTTATAATGTATACCATTCTACAATATACTTAAAATTGATATCGGATTGCAACTCTGAATGACAACTTTGATTTTTTTTAATTTGATTGTTTTCATTTGTTTCATTTGTTTGTAAATCAGACTTTGTAATCGATTTTTCATTCCCTTTCAGTTATGGGAAATTTTCAAATTTTGAACAATTATGCATTATTAAAAGATATAACAATATACAATTTCATTATTTTCAGAGCTAGTTGAATTATTAAATGATTAATTTAAGTAATTATTTTTCATAACTTCCTGGTGGCCTACTGTTCGGGAGTAAAATTTGATCTCAAAATTCTACAGTAATTAATAATGAGTGACAAATTAAAGATTCTGAATTATGAAGTAATGATTTTTTTTAAATCTATTTTTAAGAGCATTGATAAAGATGTCTTTTTAAATACTGGGTTTTTTTATTGCTTTGGGCCAAAATTAGAATACACAAATTATAATTCATGAGCAGAAATTCGACAATTTTAACTGTTTTATTATAATTTTTCGTGTTCATTTTATCAATTATATTTGTAATTACAATTTGAATCCCATTTGAAACTATAGTTTCAAATAAAATAGGAAATACATATGAAATAATTTTAGTGGATTGTCTATTTTTTTCAGCAGGCAATATTTTACTTTTTTTTTTACAGTTGCTTTTCTCTTATACCTTTCTTTTCCTGCTTTCTAAGCTGTTGTCTATACAAGATGGACCTTTGGCGAGTTTTTGGATAGTTGGCAAGTTGTGGTAGCGCTTGGCAAGAAATTGGCCTCTTTTTTCACCTTTTCTTATTACTTAGACAACATTTGAGAAATAAAATTATCCAGTACTTAAAACGAGTGGTACGATTCGTTACGTCCTCTGATTCTTCATTTAAGCACTACAGTCAAGAGACATCAACTGCTGTCCTTAAATTTAACGACCTCGGCTTATTATTTTAATGCGTGTGGGATTTTCTGATGCACTGAGCTGGAATTTGCCAGGGAATTTCAGGGATATACCAGCAGAACTCTTTGATCCCTGAAGCCCGAAGTGAGAATTTGAATGGGATGAAGATAATGTCTTTGCCTTAAGTTCAATGAAGAGGAAACTAAGCTAAATCAAGAAATATGGACTAAACTTTAAGCGAAATTTGCTTGCTAATTTGGCGTTTAAAGAGAGTTTGAGGGCACTAGCGACTTGGGAAGTTGGTTCTTTGGCAAAAATCGTTACGGTCATTAGGTTTCCATGAATTAGTAATCTTTTTTTTCGTTTTAATTTAGAAAATTGGAAATTCTAAAACGTTTTAGACATATATGAGCTTAAAATATCCTAATATCTAAATTATTTGATTCAGGGTTCCTTTTAAAAACAAAATTAAAATGATAATTAAAAAATAAAAATTTTCTTTTGATTGATAGTTTCTTGTTAAACAAAATTTTATATTTTGTTGATAAAAATTAAGATTGAAAAGACAATAAGGACACATGAAAATGGAAAAACAAATAAGTAAATGTCAGTAATATGTACAGGGGTGCTGTACACTTTAATTTCAGCCTATTAACTAATTTCTATATCATGAGAAATAGGCATTTTTCCCAATTAAAAAATATTTCCAATGTATATCGCCTATGAAGAATTTTAAAGCTTATATCTAACAAAGCAGCTTAGAATTCTGGAAATCAATATATCTACAGACGTAATCAAAGCCAATTTGAGATTATATATTCAGAAATAATGCTTAATTTTGAATAGCAAATTTTCTGTGGTTTTTCTAAATTTATCTTTATTACCTTTCATTAAACTAAATTACCTGATGGAATCTTCAAACATTAGATAATGAAATGAAATTAACAATAACACCCTTGTTCCACTACCTAGCGTGGCTTCGGAAAATGCGAAATTTCTTAACAATTATTTTCGTATATGCCAATGTATACGGTCATTTTCACACTTCTTCATTTCTATAAACAACGTCAAATTTGAACTGTGTCAAAAACCACAAAGATTCTACAACAATATGTTTCGGAAAAAGAATCAATGTATCACGAGACATCATCTTAAAGATCTATCAACCGTATTCATTTGATGATTATGTTTAAATGCAGTCAGCCCCTTTTAAATTTACATTATTAGCGATTTGAAATGTGACAGATACACATACTCGAAGCATTTTCATTTTTGGCAATGTCAAGCTTCGAATTTGGTGAATGTTTTGAATGAGAATCTCCAAATTGAATGTAATATATATTATTTCACCCCACTTTTCAATGCTTTATTTTAATATGAATCTCAGCACCAAATTTAACAAGCGTGGTTCGAGTAGATTTTACGTGGGTTTTTTTTTTTTAATGTAAGCCCCCCTTTCATATGTAATATATGCCAATACGCAAGAAACTTTTGGTGATTTTTAAAAATAAAACATTATTTTTGATTTTATAATCTATATCATTTTACAATGAACCTAATTTAATATTTGAGTTCTGTAATCTGGGCTGCAGATTTCACTTTTGAAATATAATATTGGTTGTTTTAAAACTTACATGTATCCTATTTCTGAAGAAGTAAATTAAAAAAAATTAAAAAGATTTCAAATAGTTTTTACGCCTTTTTATTTAATTTGACTTGTTTTTTGTTTGGAAAAATGAACTTATATAATCGAATAATTTCTTCCCTATTACTCCACACTTTTCAAATTTCGTACTCTTATACACTATCGAGAGAGAAGAGATATTTTACTTCAATATCTTCAGAACTAGTTGAACGATCAACAAATTAATTAGTGTAGTTAAATTTTGATTTCCTAGTAGGGGCTCCACCTGTTAGTAAATTCAATAATATATATATATATATATATATATATATATATATATATATATATATATATATATATATATATATATATATATATATATATATATATATATATATATATATATGGCGCTGGGTGCCTACATCTGTTTACATAATTTACCGTTATTTTTTTTAAAAACAGGGAATCACAATCGATAGTTTAAAGTTTCCTTGACAGTTGATGGTATGTACTGGCCTTTTCGTTTTTAATTTTTAATTTTAGTGCTATTTTTTATTTTTATTGTTATTTTTGTTATTGTATTTTTACTTTGTTAAAGGTTAATTTCTTCTAATTTGTTGCTTTATATGTCCTTTCTGTTAAAATGGTATATCTCTTGAGCATAATTTCAGGGAATTTTCGGGTCACGAGGAATCATTATTAGATAATGTCTGTATTTCCTCACAGAAAAAATCCCTTTCTTTGAATCCCTGCCTGAGGGTGACCCTTGAAAAAGTCTTCAGGCCGGATTCTTTTTTTATATTTTTTATAATTTTTTTGGTTTAATTTTTATTTGATTTTTTGTTTTTCCTATTAACTTGATTCTAATACTTCTGTGTGTATATATATATATATATATAATTTTCCAATATATATACTAATGATTTACAAATTAAAGAATAAAAATAAGAAAGCTATAAGAAATGCATTTTTCCTATTTAAAAAAATTATGACTATCTGCCGAAATTAAACAAAAGTTTAAACAGATATGCTATATTTCTTTTTTACTTTTAGGCTTATAAATCATATTTGGAATTATAATTCAAATTAAATTTGGAAATAAATGAATCGTATAAATTACATACATTGAAGTCTTCCGTTGTTTTCAGACGAAAATATTTTTTTTTTATTAATTTCATGGCTATTTTCTATTTTTGATTGTTTTGAATAGTTTCTACAAACTTATCAAACATTTCCTATGGTTGATTTTTTTTCAAATTCTAGCCAAAAATATGGCTCAATAATTAAATCAGAATATTCATCATTCTTTTACGATGATATTAAAATTTTTTTTTAAATATTCCATTTTAGTTCAAGAAAACAGATTTATTTGAGTACTTTACTTTGAAGTCTGATGTTTTTTTTAGATAAATAATAAATCTGACAAAACCTAGAAGTTAAATATTCTTATTTATACAATATGGATAGCAGATTTTTCAGCAAGAGAAATAATGTCTTCGAAACTTATAAAAAGAATATTCTGAATAAATCACGCTACTTATAAGAAGTCACGGCTTGAATAAAATATGCTTTTCAAATCTTTCCTGGTGCTGTGTTTTATTTGTCTCATATTTCACTTCTTTCGGAACCCCAGTGAATACGAAATTTGTGAATGAAATTTGAATATCACGAGTAAGAAACGTATCCGCATTTATTATTTATGAAAAGAGTGCAAACACGGCCATATTTTATTCTGAAAACGAAACCACAAATGATTATGCTATATAAATCACACCTCACCCTACAACAAAAGTTCATAGCATTCCATATTATTCCGAAATATTTAGGAGGGAAATATAAAAATTGGAACAAACCTTTTATTTATTACCATTAGTTGCAATAAAATATTACATTTCAAATGAAATGTATTTTTTATTACAATTAGCTGCAACAAAATATTACATTTCTGATGAAATGTAATGTTTTATTTCAATCAGTTGCTTCATGTTTACGGAATGCAAATTACAGATTTTCGCTTTATGAAAAGCTTTATTGATCATGCTGAAAAAAATTACGTGATAAATCTTATATTCTCTTAAATAATTTCGATGGCTGCTTTTGCTTTTGCATATGGGAATGTAATAAGTTTGTAATTAATTAGCAGTGCCGTAATTAGTCGTAAATAATACCGCACTCCAAACTAGCAGTTCACAACATTTCATATTATTTCGAAATATCAGGAGAAAAATATAAAAACTGGAATAAATCCTTTTAGTTTTTATTACAATGAATAGCAACAAAATATTACATTTAAGAAGAAATGTAGTTTTTATTTCAGTCAGTTCTTCATGATATCAAAATGCAGATTACAGATCTTGGCTTTATGAACAGCTTTATTGATCATGTTGACCAAATTAATTCATAAATCCTATATTTTCTTAAATGATCTCGACAGCCGATTTTGCTCTGCATATGGAATTGTAAAAAGTTTGTAACAGATTAGCCTTACTCTAATTAATGGTAAGTCATACCGTACCTCACACGAACAGTTCACAACGTTTCATATTATTCTGAAATATTCAGAAAGTAAATATAAAAATTGGAATAACAACTTTTAGTTTTAATTACAATTAGTTGCAAAAAAAATATTACATTCCAGATGAAATTTAGTTATTATTTCAATCAGTGTTTCATGATTACAGGATGCAGGTTATAGTGCTTGGCTTTACGAAAAATGTTATTGATCGTGGTCAACAAATGAAATGATGTGCCCTATGTATTCTTAAATAAATTCATCACTTGCATTTACGTTGCTTAAGGTATTGAGAAAAGTTTCAAAATAATAATTGATTCTACTATGTGTATCATAGCGTACCCATCATTCAAATATCCATTCATAGTTCACAACATGTTATATTATTCTGAAATATTCAGAAAGAAAATATAACAATTGGAATAACACCTTTTAGTTTTAATAACAATTAGTTGCAAAAAAATATTACATTCCAGATGAAATTTAGTTATTATTTCAATCAGTGTTTCATGATTACAGGATGCAGGTTATAGTGCTTGGCTTTACGAAAAATGTTATTGATCGTGGTCAACAAATGAAATGATATGCCCTATGTATTCTTAAATAAATTCATCACTTGCATTTACGTTGCTTAAGAGATTGAGAAAAGTTTCAAAATAATAATTGATTCTACTATATGTATCATGGCGTACCCATCATTCAAATATCCATTCATAATTTACAACATGTTATATTATTCTGAAATATTCAGAAAGAAAATATAACAATTTGAATAACACATTTTAGTTTTAATTACAATTAGTTGCAACAAAATATTACGTTCCAGATGAAATGTAGTTATTATTTCAATCAGTGTTTCATGATTACAGAATGCAGGTTATAGTTCTTGGCTTTACGAAAAGTGTTATAGATCGTGGTCAACAAATAAAATGATAAACTATATGTATTCTTAAACAAATTCATCACTTGCATTTACGTTGCTTAAGGGATTGAGAAATGTTTCTAAATAATAATTGATTCTTCTATATATATCATAGCGTACCCATCATTTAAAATTCGATCCATAGTTCACAGCATGTTATATTATTCTGAAATATTCAGAAAGAAAATATGAAAATTGGAATATAATATTTTAGTTTTTATTACAACTACTTGCAATAAAATATTACATTTCAGATGAAATGTAATGTTTGATTTCAATCACTTGTTTCATGATGCTGATTACAGCTCTTGGTTTTATGCAAAGCTTTATTGGAAAGCTTCCAAGCTTGAAAAAGGAACTCAATTCAAGGAATAGTGTTTCAGAACGTCAAAATTCTTGGAAATGTTCAATCCTTACTATGGGGTAAAAAATTTGTGGTTTTTCTTTCTTTTTTTCATCAAAAAACTTTGGTTATCTTCACATAGAGCTGAACGGACGTCCCTGCTCTTTATTCTAAGTTTCGCTAACATTCTTTTTATATAATAATGTAAAAATCTTTAATTATATATATATATACAGTGGCTCAAAAAATTCAGAGTACACCTTACTTTTACTTGATAAATCCGACTTTCAATATAAATAACACATTACTGGGAAAAGCAAACATGTTTTTATTTTTACACATAAGAAATTGTTTAATGTAGAGAAAAAATAAAGAAAAATCAACGAAAAACTTAATTGAAAAGTTTCAGAAGCATTTTAAATAAACATACGCAGATTTTTGCCTCAAAAAATTGAGAATACACCAATGAAATTTTTGCAACATCTCGCATAGAAACAAAGTGTCGCTTTAAAGTTGCATGTCTTTTGGCTCTTATAATGACCTCTAAACGTCATGATACCGATTCGACTAATTTTTGGTGGTATCTGAAGATATTTTACCCCATTCTTCTTGCACCACTTGTTTTAAATGTGTTTCGTTTCTAATTGTATTTTTGAATCACTTTTTCGAGTATGGCCCACGAATATTCAATGGCATTGATGTCATGGTAATGTGGTGGTGTGTGTAACTGCTGTTTACATTGAAAAAGATACCATATTTTGGAGTTACGTGCATTCTGTTTGGGATCTTTGTCCTGCTGGAAAGTGGAATATCCATCTAAACCCAATTTTTTCCGTCCAACCAATTTGAAACTACAATTTTTTTATTGAGTATATAAATACGACTCCGTAAATTTTTAATAGCTGACGTTGGCAGTATTGCTTATCTGAAAAGAAATAAAAAATAGTTATAAACGAAAGGTTTAGAAAAAAATTAGTATCTGACCTCTCTTTAATGCTCAACTATTTTTTGGTTTAGAAAACAGATGAGAATTTTGCGACATAAATCGCATTTGAAGGAAATTGTAATACAAAACATTATTGCAAAGAAAGCTGCAGAAAAAATATGTTCGTTGTTATACATATTGTTACGAAATTTCCAGGGTTCGTTTGGATAGTGGGAGTTATATGGTGTGGAGAACACTCAATCAGCAGGCTGCAGTAGAAATTAAAACAACGACGTTTATTTACACGAAGACACACAGGGCAGCACAAAGACGACAACTATATACAGCACAAAAGACGATTATCTTCAGCCGAGACTTGCAGCATACAAAACAGCATAAACAGCAGCATACAACAGTCTCTACTGTAGACAGTAGAGCACAGCTTAGTTAAGTACTAGCTTCACGCCGTCGCTGCTCCGCTTATCTCTGGAAGGCCAGTTCTTTACCATCGATCCCGACTACGTCGACCCTGGCAACCGCGGCCGCATCCTTTTATAGGCCTCAGGAGGCGGGGCTAGAAGCCACTCAACCAATCATAGACGTTCGAGGCGTAACTCGGTTCCTACTGGACGTATCGGGAAAATTCTCCATGTTTCAGGTATAATCTATTTTGGCGCCAAAGTCGCCAAATGGTCACAAAGTTTTTCGCCAAGCTCTGAGATCTCCTATGGAACCCACTATGCTGGGAAGCCGCATCAAAGATTCGTAACATTATTAATGGTGGTCATAATCCGTTAAATGCATCTGGCAACTAGAATTTCGGCGATTCAAAAATTATAGTTTTAGTGCATATGACAAAAGGTTTAGGAAAATAAGAAAAAAAAATCGAAGATGCAAATTTGAAAGCAATATTTGATGAAATCATCGGCGATAAAAGTCACAACTAATTAATTTGAATGTATAGAGAAAGTTCAGGATATAGTGAAAGGCGTATCAAGGCCGTTTTCCAACACAACAATATTCGCTTTTATATTGGCAAACCAGTGAAATAAACTATAGAATAACTTTTCTGCGATGTGCTTTCACCGTAATCTCCATTTTTGTTAGATGTAGGACCTTCAGAAATCTGCTTCGCTGAAAACAGAATGACATTTTAAGATAGATAATGGAATATTCAAAACTAAGAAAGATAATAATATATTTAAAAGTAACACCTTATCGGGAATTCAACTTTAAAATTTCCAACTAAAATAGCGGAAAACAAATTTCACAAAACTGATTGAATGTCGAATATGCTCCTTTACTTTATGCTCATACGAATTTGATATTTTAAAAATAAAATATTGAAACAGCAATTCTTGCAGCTAAGTGGAAAATGCTAAATACATTTTCATTTTATTTATTTAAATTGTAATATCGATAATATGACATAATTCTGAAATAATATTCAACAACTTAAGATAAATTTGGCTGCTCCTATATTATTTTCTCGATGTCAAGAGTATATTATTGAACTTAATAGATCTATGCGTTATTTTTCCAGCATTCTCATTTACGCTGATGAAAATTTTAAAAATGCTCAATACATAAGGGAACATGTTGCCTCGAACCTGATATACTGCTATCAGACCGACATGAACTTACATAGAAAATATATGAATAAGAATTATTTCCAAAGTTTTTAGATATAGAAAATATTTAGTATATAAATTTATACTTTAATAATTCTAATTTAAAATAATAAAAATTATAATAATTTTCCCAATAAATTGACCTATGTCGATTTTGTGTGACAGCATTTCTATTTCAAAATATATTTTAATCAATAAATAAATACCATTCACTCTTGTGTAACTAACGTATTATAATGTGACCAGTTAATTATACAAGAATAATTACAGTTTAGTATTAAATAAAATAAATAAAACCTAAACTTAATAGCATCTTGTCTACGCATGCAAGACGTATAGAGCTGTATAGCTCTAGACACATAAAACTAGATTTGAAATGACCATTCCATCATACAGGAGCTTGCTTTAAATCATTCAATATGTTGGTCACCTTTGTCCAAGTCCTTATTAGTGACTTCCCCATGAAAGAGATTCAGGGAGGATTATAAACTAGCAAGAATTAAATTACTTTGGAGAATCCACCAATTATTCTTAGAGGTTTATCTCCTGAGTTAGGAGAATCACTAGCGTTTCCAACGACAGCACACCAGGACCTGAGTTCATTAATTGTGAAGTCCCCTGATGTCCCTTTCAGACCTGTATAAGGACTATTTTGGAAGAGGCGTGTTAAATTAGAAATTTTATCCGATGACAAGCACGGCATCTGAGTCGAAACTCGAAATTTAAGCTTCCACATGAAATAGATATGAAGACATTTAAATTTTATTGAAAATATAATGTTCAACAGGTTTTTTGAAAAATTCCTCGAGATCATTGAAAAAAAAGATGGATGGGAAATTGATTTTGCAATGCGGAAGTCACGATTTTTTATTCTGGTTACTATGATTTCTTATAAAATTAATAAACATATTTTTAAAATTTTTTGTATCGATTTCAGCTTATTTAAAATTGCATTTATACAATAGCTTATCATATTTCAATCCAGGAAACCATTTTTTTAATTTAAAAAATAGAATTTCCCATTTTTTTATTAATTTCTAAGGGATATTATTAAATACATATTTTTTTCTTTTTTTTTTGTATTTTAATAATTTTAAAAGGATTTATTAGCAAATTAAATCTGGCAAAATACCACATCCAACATTTGACAACTAAAAGTTTTTTAATAATTAATTACTTTAAAGATATTTTTAATAATACGGCGGTGTTCAAATTGGAAATGAATGTGTAATAAACAGTTATTTATATTTTTTTATATTATTTTATCATTTACGTAGACAACAGCTAAATAAATGGGATAGATTTAAAATTTTAAACCATATTCAGATTTTGGCATATATATAAAAGTTGTTGTGAAATTAAGAACATATATTAGACATAGATTTCCCCCAAATTGACAATTTTGCATTATTTAATACATAACATTTAATGTTCTCTTCTCCAACACAAAATTTAATGTTAAATTAAAATTAATGTTTTTATTTTTTTGAAAATGACTCAAGTAACTAATAGAAATGGTTCAAAACTAAAAATAAGGAACTAAAAATAGTTCAAGTAACTAGCAAAAGTAATTTGTCTGCTTTAGAATAATTTTAGAGGCGTCTGCAACATTTTTCACAAAGACTATTAATTGTTCGTACACATTATCAATTTACCTAAAACTGAGAAACAACCAAAAATATTGCAATAAAATTTTATAGGTTATACTTTATGATATGCCTCTTAATGGTTGCGAGATATCAAACTCAGAAGCTGAAATTAAAAAAAAAAATACATTTGAAGTTTCCTCGCGACCTTACCATAACTTTGTTATTGGAAGTATATATGTAGCGGCAATACTTAAAGAAATAAATACTTTTTGTACTATTTTCATACATCTGCTGACTTACGCTTTTGCAATATTAGTTTGAGGTATTATTTTCTATTAATAAGAATCCTGTACTTTCAGTCTTATTAATTCCGCCATAGAAGGAGCTGACAACAGAAATCCTTAAGATATGACAGAAAGGAAAAATGAAGTATCGTGGAAGATGGATTAATCGTTTATTGGCGGATTGTTATTGATCCTGCTGGAAGGAAACGCCTCGCCTTTGCTATCTTGTGTGATGTTACAAGTAATAAGAAAATGTGAATAACGATGCAATTATCTTGATAGATAGATAGATTAATTTATCTGCCTGATGCATTTCCTTGTTATATTCTGACAAATGTAGTTAGGGAATTTAAGCATTTACTGACTGAAATGGTATTATATGGTAGTGAAGGAATCAATTCATTTTTCATGTGAAGACTCTCTGGGGTAATTAATGATTAAATGCTTTTACATTAGTGAAATGATCTGACATTGAAAGTATGAAGCATTTGACCATAGTTTTAGGGAATTCTGAGTGATTTTAAATATATTCTTTGATACTTATTAAATGTTGCATATCATAAATATTTGTTATTAATTTTTATTTTGAGGGAATGATTTTAATGCGAATATTTATTTAATTAGATAATATAAATTTACCAGAAAAGAAGAACAGGATTGCAGAATATATAACCAAAAGGTCCCAAAATGAATGCAAGATCTCAATTTGCTACCATTCGGACAGTAAAGACTTGGTAACAATATTTTTAAAAAATTCGACAGCAAATATTTTAAGCTTCTTAAAAATGGAACGTTACAAAATAGAACAATGTGATAACGCAAGATTTCACTGAAATAAGAAATACCGTTTTTTGTCTTTAAATTGTTATATTTTTTTAATTGTAGATACACAGGAAAAGTTTGCATATGAAATAACTCATAGGACAAACGGCCTACACGTCTTTGCAAGCACATACCCACTCTTTTATCGATATTTTCCATTACCGTTTTGCATAAATATAGCTGAATTTCTTTGATGCAGTGTCGAATTTCCTCATTTAATACACGCATGCTTGTGGGCTTGATGGCCAAAAAATTTTGAATTCAAATAATCCCATAAAAAAAAACAATGGAGTTAAATCACACTATCTAAGGGGTCCATTCTCAAAATATTTAACTGTGACTTCCAGACTTTCATTATTTTTGAAAAGATTTTCAACAATGAAAACACGTTATTCTATCGTGTAACGCTCAATTTTTACTAACTCTAAACAATTAGCTATAAAAATGTTTTTTTAATAGCGTTATCAACACTTTACTGCACAAATGGTGGCAAAGTCAATTTTTCCGTTAATTTTGGGACACTCTTTATAATTATAAACTTCAATTCCTCTAATTTTTTATCTGAAATACACACACACACACACACACACACACACACAGACACACACACATATATATATATATATATATATATATAAACGTTAAAAAAGCTTAGCAATACTTTCAGCATATTTCCATATATCTTAGTCATTCAACAGGAAACCAAATCGAAACCTTTTTACGTGTGTTTAGCAATGGATGAATTAAGGCTAGGCAATATGGCAATATAGGCATAAGGTAACTGGGTTGAAGTGGGTCCTAACAGGTGAATTTAAACTGCTGCGTCTAGTTGCCAAATAAATAATTCTGAGAAAAATGAAAGTTTTAGAAATAGTAAAACATCTGGACTGAAAATTTTCTATGTATGCAAAAATATTATAAAGATTATTAAATAAAGTAATATATAACTGATTAATTATTTATAATATATCAGAAAGCTTTTCCTTTAACTGGTTATGTTACATTCTACTTGACATCTTCCGTGAAATAATAATTTGTAATGTCATATTTCGAAGTTTCATCATTCCCTATAATTTATCTTTATAAATAAAGGTAATATTTGCAAGAAAAAAAAATCAATTATAAAATTATTGCTGATTTTTTTAAAGAATTTCTAATTGACTCATTTATTCCTATGATATTCATGTTCAAAACTAAATAAAGTGCATATATTTTCACAAAACTACAAATATAAAAGGTTAAACTAAAGAAATATGTTGATTAAGTTAAAATGGCCTGAAAGATGATACAAATGGATCATTTATTAAACCAGAAGTGACCTCTCCAAAATTTTACCGTACCCTCTCTAATAAAGAAGAATGAAAATTTTACCATATTCGCTATATTTTATAATATTCTGGAATAATGTAAAATATATAATATCGTGGGATATTGTTCAACATGTTGTATAATTATATTAGACAATAGTAATAAAGTTTTGCCAAAGACAAATGTGCCATTTATGGGTGAATCAATATCCGTCAAATTAGAAGGAAACGCCTTTTCCCCATAATACAAGTTGAGGTTGTACGAAAGGACGAGTATTGAAAAATGATGTTATTATCATGATAAATGGTGACATTGATTAATCTAGGTTTTAACCATTTGTTAATGTCAATAGACCAAGGAATAGTTAATACTTTACATGGTACATTGACTCTAAAAAAAGATATTAAATAATGTGTTAATATATCATTTGTTTTATAAATGTCAAGTATATTTCAGTTCTCATGCACCAAATAAGTAATAATAATTACATTCAGATGAGAGAACTTATTGAATAGAAATGATAAATATCTTTTAAGGTCAAAAATTATTCCTAATTATTTATGAATAATTAATTAATCTAAGGGTAAGGACTAAAGCTTTGAAATAATTGACACTTTTAATTTCACTATTTGACAAATAATAATATAATAAAAACTATATCACTTATCCAATAAAATAAATTTCTATTCAATGAATCCAAACAAAAAATGGCTAAACCAAAAGTCAGATAATATGACAACTGGTCGTATTAAATATTTTTTAAAAAATCCAAACTGTGGCAAAATTAAATCAAACAAAATAAGTGTAACAATTTCAAAAGACATTGAATTTTAAACGTTTTGTTTTATCACTGTGTAAGCATGTTAAATACTTTGTTTCACTATAAGTAATAAAAATAAAAATAAAAATGTTTATTTAAAACAAATTAATATTAATATCGGCAGAAGCTCACGAATGATATCTGTGATTAAACAATGAAATGGATTTAATATTTCGTGAAAAATATGAAACTAATAAAAATTATGTTTATATTAATTTAAAAAAAGATTATTAAAAATAAAATATAGTAACTACAATATTGAAATTGGCACCACTAAAACTACAATTTTTTCAATTTTAAGATGGTGTAAAAAATGTTTTTCTGTGGTGATTTGTTTAAAAGTTATAATGGCAATTTTTTTAATTCTTCACCTCCCATTTCGCCCTTTTTTGTGAGTCATAGAAACATTTTTATTGCGTAGTTAATCTTTGAAATTTTCAACGAACATGCCTATGAAATTTCGTTTAAATCTATCAAGAGAAATGGAATTATATAAGGTTCAAATAAGGAAACTCACAGAATGTTCAATTCTGGATTTATAGATTATAAAATATACATTAAAATCCTCTACTAAATCCATTGAATGCTTATTACCTATCATTTTGTCAATTCGTGCATATGCAAATTCAGAAATTCAAAAACGTTCATTATCATTTAGATGCAAAAAAAATCAATATATTACTCAAAAAATAGAATATAATTACTTCTGAAATAAATTAATTAAGTGAAAATAACTACGTTAGACCAAAATTATTAATTTGTGATATTACAACATTGGTGGAAAAGGTTTTCAAAGAAGGATATAAATATTGATCCACCGATATAATAATTACCTGGCGGCTCGTTTATGGTGCTTACTTCATAAGACAACCATGCATATGAAAAAAAAATTGGTAATGAGGTTTTTTTTCTTTTTTTTTGTTTAATATTGTCTTTTTAATAATTTATAGATGCATGAAAAAAAGACGCAAATATAACGCATTTGAAATGTAAGAAATTTTTCTTTATCGAGATCTTCAAGGGTATTTATAAATTTGTCCATCAATTGTTTCTGCGTGGATTCGTATTCATCTTCAACTTGTTTACTGTTATTATTAAATATTTAAATATTTTTCTCTTTTTAAATTAGTCAGAAGACGAAAATAATAATAGAAAAACATTATCTATGTTTAAGATTTTATCAAAAAATATCTAGATAATAACTCAATGTTTCAAGTTAATATACCAAACGATTTTGTAAACTTTTACCATTTGGATACAAAGGAAAAAAAAGGGAATTTTGAGTGATATCTGAATAACTTCAGGATAAATATTTTCAAATTATTTTGCTTTAAAATTCTAGGAATATTTTGGCTTCTTACAAAGTCACGAAAATAAAAATATAGAATAATTTAACATGAGCTGTGGACTGGTAACTGAGCCATCTAGCCAGTCTCTGATTATGGTTTAGTTTAGTTATATTAATGTCCCGTTTTAAAGAAACACTAGGGCTATTTTGAACCGTGGTCATAGGACGAGGACAACACCTGAGCTGGCACCACCCCCTCTCTCCACATCATGGCACACTATTGGGAGGACGTTTAACGTGCACCAGGCCCGTTTGTACGACGGATCTTCAATGGAATCGGGTCTTGAACCTGAAACCCTCCAGTTCCGAGACTTTAAACTATACCCCCCCCCCCCTCCCCCGATTATGGAAATCTAGAATCTGAAGCAGCCACTTTTAGATTGAGAGATATTTTAATAATAACATAACTATTTTTATGATTTTGTATCAGTAAAACAACTATTAACCAATAGTGAATTTCACTCCCTTAAACATCAATTTATTTAAACATCAATACAATGTCAACTGTGGCACACCAGATGCTTTTGCTAAATTCAGAGCGCCTCAGTTCTGTATTTGAGAAGCTTTGGTTTCTAGGCTCGAATTCCATAGTAGAACTAAAAGTAAAATTTAATCACCATTAGAAGCATACTATGATTTTGAAACTCTCTAGATGATCGTTTTGAAAAACATATTACGAATCATTTATAATAAATCCTGCGGTTCTCCATTGTTTGAAAGAATGTGAAGTACTTCAGAGGAAATATATTTAAATAGGTCAATTAATTTTTTAATTAATTATATGCCGATAATAAAAGTGGACGATTAATAATAATATGATTATTTATTATAAACGATTTCATATCTTTCAGGAATTCTAAAAATTGCATTGCAATAATTTCCAAAAATCTGATATATTAAATCAGAATTAGTGATTGTTTAAAACAAAAGATATAATATAACGATATTTTATTGAACTGCTTATATTTATAGTTCTATATTACTAATTATAAATCATTTAATTAAAAATTCATATTTATTATATTTTCCCATTATATGAGATGTTATATTTCAATCTTATACAAATTGTTTGAAATTCAATTCGGTTGTCTGAAATATCTTCTTAAATCAACTTAATACAAATAGAATTTGGAATGAATGGAATTAGTATTCCTAAATGTTTTTTTTTTCGCGTTTACGTTTTATTCATTTTGTAATTCTAATTCCTCATTGGATGAATTTTTTATTTTTTTATTTTGAGAAATGGTGGTACATATTTCAATTTCTGATAATTTTTTAGTTTGTCTCAATTTCCTTAAACTGTTGAATGTTTGTAGATTGCATAACGTATTTAGCAAAAATTCAAGATACAACATCTTCCCAAATTATGCATCGTTATTTCTTATCAAAGAATTTAAAGATTTCCTGGATTCTCTGCCAAAAATTAAAAGCATTTCATTAAAACTATACCTTAAAATCATTACCATTCCAGTTTATCTTATCACTAAATTAATGCTTAGTATCTGACAGACAATTTTCGTTATTAAGCGCAATTCAAGACATTCAATTCTCATTATGGCCAGAATCTCCAATAAGTATCCATAATCGCACTGGTTCATCATATATCAACTGTCTTCCATTATTCCAATTAATAATTCTCCAGGCATGTTCAGAAGATTGATTTCCAGCGTTGATTGGTGCACATTTCGGAAACGTTGCAATACAAACCACTGAACTCTGAATTTAAACTTCGAAGAATGATGATAGATTCCAAGAAGCAATTAAGTCTGAATTCTCAAAGGGGAATTTTAGAATGTCCTTTCATACATTCTCAAATTCTCCTCTGTAGAAATTTGTTGATACGAACTCTGGCTCAATTGAATATGTTTCAAAACGAGATTGATATGGTGCAATGAGATTTCAGATTCAATTTCATATGCTTATTTCTTCTCAAATCGTAAATTATTGGATCATTCCTTGGCAGTGAAAAGTGCAGCTTTTGAGATTTTGCTGTGAGATGATAAGGCATAGAATCTGCTATAATTTTGAGTAAATGTTGGCAGCGTGATTTTTTTTAATGTTGACAGCGATCTATTTCTTTTGAACATTGCAAAGATTATGAAGTGCATTTAACTATCAATTCAAAAACAGTTCATTCCATATTCAAAGATGGATTTAATTATTGTTTGAATATCCATAGTTAAAGCAATGATCTAAAATTTTCAGTTAGAAAGAATGTATTGGCCAAATACTGTATTATTTCTCATGCATTTGCAATTAGTACGAAATGTTCAACAACAATGTTGCGATATTCACTTAATATTGTCCGAGATTTAAAATGTCGAACAACATCATTGAAATATCATACAGTGTATTGTGCAAATAGAGATATTATAAAAAAATATTTATAAACAAAATAATTGTTTCCAAAGGATAGAAGTAGCACTGCAGTATGAATTTGAGCTGTAAAATAGATATATAAACTATATACATATGCTTAGAAAAGTCTTATATGTCTGACTAAAATTTAATAAAAAAAATAATAACACAATAATGCAGCTGACTAATTTTTCTAAAAAATCAATAATACAATTTTAACCATTGTAACTAATTTTTAGTATTTAATTTGATTTCATCATGTTTACAATTCTTTGTAATCAAATCTCAAACCTTAGTTTTTAGAACTTTGATTGTTTTATTTCAAGATTTATTTTATAAAATATTTTAATCATACTTTCCTTATGCTTGCTGTATCTGTTTTATTCTCAATTTGACATTTTTAACTTTTTAATGCCACATATCTCTAATAATCTGTCAGATGTATTAAGTTATATGGTTCTTTTATTGAACTAAAATAAGCACAAGATGAATTACAAACATTAAAAGAAATAAACAAATATAACAGCAAAAAATATCGTCTGAAATGTTTATTTAATAATAATAAATTATATAGAATATTCTTTTTTAATTTTTATGGCAAAACTTAATCTGATAGGCCAAGGCTGATAATAAACATTGAAACTTCGTTTAAAAAATTCTCGCTTATGAAGTATGCAAAGAAAAATTATTGCAATCGAAAAAAAAGAAAGATTAGGACAAATCTCTATATTTTAGAACTTCCCGAGTGTTCAAAACATTTTCTGAATTATGTCCGTCAGTCTTATTATATATTATCGTGTGATATTATATTGTACACTATTCAACAATATTACAAAGTAATGCCTAATACCAAACAATATTTTACATATTTGTATGCTTCTGAAAGTAAAAGTTTTCATTTCAAAATTTTACTTTCTATTCCTTTTTGATAATTTTTATTCCTTTTTCTTTATATTCCTTTTTGATAATTTGGTTTTCATTTATATATTTCTTCTTATATATGATGTATTGATTTTAAATCAGTGTATAAGTAATTTTCGCGAACTACACACACCCTCACACATATATGCATACACATGTGTGTGCGCGCGTCTGTAAATTGCAAGGAATTTCGTTCAATTGAATTTTTAATTTTTTTTAATCAAATATTTTTATTCGTGTTTTAATGGCATACAATAAATGTTATTCAAATTAAAAAAGATCTTATAAGTATTGCAGATTAAACTTTTATGAGAAGTTAACATTTTTCTGAATGATATCATAAAACCTCCCTTTTTTCGCATATTTATAAAATAAAATCAACACGATTACATTGCAAGGTGTTTTGTCCTAAAATTTCTTTCCATGTGGATTTATTTTTATTTAAAAAAATTAATTTTTACCATATTGTCATTTGTAAATTCTAAGGACATCTGAAAGTAATTTTTAAGAACGAATATCATTAAATTTGAAATTTAGTAACAAAAATCACAAAAGTATTTATCTGCGAAAAGATCTTTCCTTTTATTTCTTTGTATTAGAAATGGCTGCAAATTTACAGTACATTTTTATTAATGATGAATTTTTATTAAGATCACGAAATGTCGCTATCTTATCTATAATTCAACTCGCGCTTGCTGTTTCGTGCATTTATTTAGCTGAATCATGAAGTAAGGTCTAAAGACAAAATTCAATTTCCGTAAGTAATTCCGAAAAAAGAAGAAAAATAATGAATAGAAAATAGAATGATTTATTTTTCAAATCATCATGACTTTTTTTTACATTTTTGCCACAAATTGAAGAAATGTATCGACATGTTACAGTTATGATAGAATTCGTTAAAAATATGACAGAACCATCTTCGGAATACAATTAAATTGAATGAAATCAGATTGAATCGAATAATATTGAATAATGAAAGAATTGTTAATACAAGATTGCTCTTTAAAGAACATATTTCAGCTAAATATAATTTGATCAAGAAATCAAACGTGAAATAAAAGAATATTACACTTGTCGGCTCAAAATATATTACTTTAAGAAGTTAAATTTATTAAGGGTTTTATTTTATTAAAAGTTTAATTCTACCTTTCAATTTACTGGAAATTATACTCGAAATCTTGTTTTCTATTTCTTGCAACTTCGAAATTATTTATCATTTCACATATTTATTTTCATGTAAAATAATGAATGAATTTTATTATTATTGTTACAGTTATGGCATCTCTATATTAAAAACATAATTGTCATATATGAAGAAAAATAAAGGAATTTAGGTAAAAAAAATGTCAATTTAAGAAAATTTCTGCTCTATATCTTCTTTAAAAAGGAAATGGAAAGCATCAAGGATTTACAATTCTTATTTAATAATTAAATATCAAAATTATTGAATACCTGTTGATTAAAAACAAAAAAAAATAATTTCTGCTACCCATTGAAATATAGAATAAACAATTATTTGTCTTCTGTGTTTTAAGACCCATAATTAAAAGAACTGAAATTCTTAACTGCTTATAATATACAGACCCATAAAAACATATTCATAAGCAAAATATATTTGCAATACATCCACAGTAAATATCGATTCATTTTAACCTTTTCTGTAAAGCAAATGAAACTTAAAAATAACTTCCTATATACTTACATCAGATTTAAGTATATGCAAGCAAGAGTAATAAAAAAATTAATAGTTTTTTTAATTTTTTAAGTATTTGGAAAATAATTAAAAATAATAATCTGCAAAATTTTCAGGAATAACGTTACAGATCATAGTCTAAGCTTTTCGGTATCAAGCAGATAAATTCAGTATCAAATATCAGGTTATTGCGTCCTCTATGAGATACATGGAATATTTCATTTCTCAATTTTCATTCATTTACTAGATTTTGTTTCAATGCATTAAATTAAGTTTGCTTTCTCCTTGAAAATTTAAAGTAAGTATAAAATATGGGAAATGCAGTTGTTCTTATTTTAAATGTAAATTTATACTTCAAAAAATCACTGTGAATCTAGGAGACAGGTATCATAGGTGAAAAATTTTAATATTTGAAAATATTTTTTAGACTTCTGAGAAGCTGAAAATATATGACCCGGACGTGATTTGAACACGCAACCTTCTGATCTGGAGTCAGACGCGCTACCGTTGCGCCACCGAATCACATTCGACGTGTTGTTTTTTCTGCCCCAAAGCATTAAAGTACTTTTGTGAACTGCATAAAAATTTAACAAAACCTCGAATACCTGCTTAATTCTATTGAACTATGTGTAAGAGCAATAAAAATTTATTAAAGGGACTTATATATATTGCATTGATATAATTGGTAGTTTAATTTTGTTCCATTTATATTAGAAACATCATCAGTTGGTATTAAACTTTATTTAGCTATATTATTATTAAGCGTGACATTATTAAGCTTTATTTAGCTATATTATTATTAAGCGTGACATTATTAAGCTTTATTTAGCTATATTATTACTAAGCGTGACATTATTAAGCTTTATTTAGCTATATTATTATTAAGCGTGACATTATTAAGCTTTATTTAGCTACATTATTATTAAGCGTGACATTATTACGCTTTATTTAGCTATATTATTATTAAGCATGACATTATTAAGCTTTATTTCGCTATATTATTATTGAAAGCCTTATTAAGCTATATTATTATTAAGTTTCATCGAGCTTTGGAATAAAATTGTATGCTAACGTTTTCCTCATCCTATTTTATACAGTGAAAAATTTTAGTGCGAAAACATAGCACCTGTGTGGCAATTACCTGAGTGAGGATCCGTAACCACGTAACAAGACCACAGGACAAAAGTAATTACTCGTGTCCCGTAGCTGTTAGCTGGCTTATAAGCTTCACCAAGGTACTCATCCTCCACTCAAAGGTGAGACGAACAATATGGCTGTTGAGTGGTGATGTATTAGCTGTTAAGTGTAATGAACCTGTACCCATTTGAGCAGCGCCAAACGTTATGGCGAGCGACGACGAGTTGTTGTTGTTGCGTCAAATGAGTTTGACGACTTTGGTTGCTGCGTCAAGTGAGTCTGATGACTTTGTGTTGCTGCATCAAGTGAGTATGACGACTTTGTGTTGCTGCGTCAAGTGAGTTTGACGACTTGGGGTTGCTGTAGGTAGATGGCTCCACAACAGCTGTACGAAGGTTGAAGGTTCATCGTCAGAGGTCACCAATGTGGTGGATTGGTATGAGCGAGGATAGAACCTGGGAACTTGTGGTTCGCAGCCGAGTAACAAGACCACAAAACAAAAGTAATTACTCGTGGCCCGTAGCTGTTAGTTGGCTTATAAGCTTCACCACACCGGAATACATAACGAATGATAATGATAACTGAAATATATAGAAATACTATGGTTGAAATAGCATGTAGATAAAATTTCACTATATTTGGCTATATAAATTTTTAAATCTTTAATCACCTAACTTTATTTTCTGTCCAATATCTATATAAAAAAACTGAAAGTATCAATGGGAAGAGCCTCCCCAAAATTCTTGCGCATGTTCTCTGAGAAACTTGTCTTGTAAATTTTGGTAAGAATTTAGCAATTTTACTAATATATCCTGTCATCATTGTCAATTAATCTCTGGCATGCAGTTCATAATATTCTTGCATAGTATTTATGATTCAGCAAAGTTTTTCACAACCGATTGAAACAAAAATTTGACATTAAACTGCACTAATAGTCACGAAATAAAATACCAAATTTAATATATTTAAGTCACTGCATTTTTGAATTATCGCGTTTTCATGTTTCTGAAAGTGCAGCCCGACAGACAGTCAACCCTCTTTTGGATTCGACTCAGAACACTACACCACATATATTGCAACAGTGATTTGAATCTTATCTATCTATCTATAGAGGTTAGATCTGTAAATTGAATATCTTATCAATCTATGTATAGATGCTACCTCTGTGAATCGAATCTTATCTATCTATCTATAGAGGTTAAATCTGTGAATTGAATATCTTATCAATCTAGGTATAGATGTTACCTCTGTGAATCGAATCTTATCTATCTATCTATAGTGGTTAAATCTGTGAATTGAATATCTTATCAATCTATGTATAGATGCTACCTCTGTGAATCGAATCTTATCTATCTATCTATAGAGGTTAGATCTGTAAATTGAATATCTTATCAATCTATGTATAGATGCTACCCCAATGAATCGAATCTTATCTATCTATCTATAGAGGTTAAATCTGTGAATTGAATATCTTATCAATCTAGGTATAGATGTTACCTCTGTGAATCGAATCTTATCTATCTATCTATAGTGGTTAAATCTGTGAATTGAATATCTTATCAATCTATGTATAGATGCTACCTCTGTGAATCGAATCTTATCTATCTATCTATAGAGGTTAGATCTGTAAATTGAATATCTTATCAATCTAGGTATAGATGCTACCTCTGTGAATCGAATCTTATCTATCTATCTATAGAGGTTAAATCTGTAAATTGAATATCTTATCAATCTAGGTATAGATGTTACCTCTGTGAACCAAATCGTATCTATCTATCTATAGAGGTTAAATCTGTTAATTGCATATTTTATCAATCTAGGTATAGATGTTACCTCTGTGAACCAAATCTTATCTATCTAGCTTTCTTCGTTTTGATGTTATCGTCTTAAATTACATTGGAACAGCCGGGCATACGAAATACTTTTGAACATATATTACAAATACAAATACTTTTGAACATATATCTGCAAATTTGATATAAAGACAGTTTCATAAATTTCAAAAGTATAGCTCAAAGTGTTTCTGAGTTGTATTTGTCGCTGACAGACAGCAGACATAAGGATATTTTCACAAAATGTGTTTTTCGGGGTGGTCTAAAACGTGGAAATTCATCAAAATCTCGAGTTTGAATTTTTTTGACGAATATTAAAACTGACGATAATTGTCAGTTAAACGATTATATATTTAATGTTTAACATGTTTAACGTTATTTAACGATTTTATATTAACTTTCGATATAATACGAATCAGATAAACAAAAAAATATGCTAAAATTCTGGAAAATCTGAATATTAATACTTTGAACTCATTTTATGAATATGCATAAGGTCTTAATTGTTCATATCCACATAACATAGCAGACCTCATTTATCGTTCTGCAAGTATATTGAATTTATTCGCATAAAAAGGGACAGATGGTTTAAAAGCTTCATGTAAATAATTCTTATGATTAATGACCTTCTATAAGAAAGATCGGCAGAAAAGACAATAACATTTAAATCTTGATTAATGATGAACATAAGAATGATACTTAGATCTTGTTTAATTTATTTATAAGGTTTTAATTTATTTATATTATATTGTATGAAAAATAACTTTATGAACTTTTATCTATCTGAAGGTTTTAAATTTCACTGTTTCGGCATATTTGAAAGTGAAATTTGTAATTAATTTTAATTTTATTATAGTTGCAATAATATATTTTGAATTAAGCGAAGTTAACAACTTGATTTAAATAGCAATGTGTTTGCTTATTTCAATAAAATTAAAATAAACAGTTTTCTTTCTCTAGATTACTTGTGAGGTTTCTGGTAAAGAGGTACCAAAATTATACAGATTTATTTTTGCACAGCTAAATGCCATATTCTATATAAAAGATTAATATAATATTTTCAAAAAAAATCAAGTGAAAACATACTTTTATAGTGATCTAGGTTATTTAGTATGTTGGTATATAATCTGAAGTAAATTCTAAAACTTTCTGACAGTAAATTTTATTATCGTATTATTTTATTTTTAACGATAATTAATATAAGCCAAACACTGATGTTATGTACATTTAAAATGGGCTGCCACATGCAGAAATTCATTTTAAGGTAACCTCGATGGTCATATACACAGTATCCATATACCATAGTGCCTTAAAGGTAAATGCGCAATATATTCCAAGGCTACTCATCATTAGTATGTATCCTACATGCTATGTTCGTTCCGTATAAATTGATCCATGCATTCATTCATATCTATATGATCACGTTGATATGGCTTCAAAGCAGCCGTTGAGGTTCTGTTACCTAAGGTGCTGAATCAAATGATTTTCAATTCATCAACTAGGTGCTGGCGCTGTTGATAGACATTACGGCTTTCTATTTGTAGCTTATAAATGAAAATGCATTCGACAGAATTCATGATCAATGCTTGATGTATTAGGAACTAAATAATATTTTATAAAATGTGTAATCTCACTGAGTTAAAATGTTAGTTAACTAGGAAGTATCAACTTTCTTTATTTTTTTTTATATTTGCTTTCTTTTATATGAGTCATGCTAAATTAAAATAATGAAAACTTATGCAGAAAATCGTCTATGATTTCAATTTGTAAAATTTGGTTTATCTTTTCATCTTGGACCTGCCTTAGCAATTTTCGTAAGATATTGTTTTTTGACCTATAATGTTTAGAGTCGTTTAATCTAGTTGTCTTTTAACTTTATAATTAAGAAATGTAATTAACTAGAAGTATAAAATATGTTAAACAGTTTTTACTTCCTCCTATAAGAAGTATAGAGAGATTGAGAGGTACACTTATAAGTAGAAACCTAATAATGTAAAACTAGAATATCGTTTGATTTTACTACGCATCAATGCGAAATATAATTAATTTACGAATATAACGAGACTCTAAAGAATGTTGAAAGATTGAATAAAGAAGATCTTATAAACGAGAAATTTTTCGTTATAAAATTAATTGCATATATTCAAAGAAATATCTAAATCAAGCCAGCAATAAATCAAACTACTTGGAAAATTTATTCTGCATTCAGACTTAAAAATCAAATTTCAGCAAAAAATTATAAGTATGCATCATTAAATTTTTGTTCGATTTCTTTAAATTAGTTACATCATTTGTCAAATAAAGTTGTTATTTTTTTAAAGTCTATTTCTTTGGGAATCTAAGAAATTTTTAACTTAATATAGAAACTACTCATAAATTACATTACTCGAATATTTTATGCTTGTTTAAGAATTTATTATTTCTTCTTATAATATTAGTTTTAAATGCATCTTAAAATTAATTCTGCTGCAATTTAATAGATAATTTTTTTTTCCAATTTTTCTAATTATGATTATTATCAGAGAATTTTTTTAAAAAAATAATACTGGAAATCTGTTAAAAAAATTTCATCACGATATGATATTAACAAAATATAGATTTCTTATTCATTTTATAAAGCTGGAAATTGGAAACAAATTTTATTTTTTTGATGCTGGTAAAACCATTTTAAAAAGTATTTGTTATGTAGAATCAAACGATAAAAAAGCCTCATTTTTATTATTAAAGCAGATGATTGTTTTTGCCTGATGTTTTTAAAAATAAATAACTGCATATATTATCATCACTTAGCTTATGTTAAAAACGATATGTATATGATGAAAATTGCTGGCCTAAAGAATTTGCAAAGAGGAACGTTGTAAATGATCAATCACAATACAAAAATGAGGTGTATTAATACAATGCCATAATTCAGAAGGATAGAACATAGAGGCAATAATCACTGAACATTATGTGAAAAATTCGATGAGGGGAAAAACTCCTTACCCACTTTACTCCATTGCATCAAATTTCTGTAGCATATTGAGAAAAATAGAAGGTGAATACAAAATGCTGGAAAAGCATGTTTTCTTCCATTAAATATAGTTTGTTATTTAAATAAAACAATGCGAATCTGGGACATAAAATAAAATAAGAAAAGTTTCATTTCACTCAGTAATAAAATCTTTTTAACGCGGAGATACATAACTATCATGACCCGGGAGTTTTTTGAACTAGTAACCTTCTAATCTGTATCCAACATTACTACCAATACGCCAACAAATCACGACCGAACATCTGGTATATATGTTTCATTGCATTGAATTCTGTTACGTATTTAGAAAAAATTGAACTAACAAAAAATGTGGGAAAAGCAGAATTTCTTCCTTTAAATTTAATTTTCATATTTAACGAAAGCAAGGGAATAATGGCAACAATATTGAGAAAGTTCAAATATTGAAAAATATCCTCTCAACATTGAAAAGCAGAAAATGATTTGAACAAACAATCTTCGATTCTGGAACCACGCCCAATGCCATTGCGCCATTGAATCCCTATCAACCACTCGTATGTCTTCTTCATTATATTAAATTGCCGTAGCTAATTTAGTAAAAATTAGTTGTCCATATAAAATTTGGGATATACAAGACTATTTTTTAATGTAATTTACTTTAAAGGAAGATACTGCGAATCGAAAGCATGGCAACAAAGTTCAAGAATTTGAACCTGAAAAAAAAACACATTTTAACGTACAGAGGTTAAACACCTACGAACCGGATGTGATGTGAACACGCAACCTTCTATGCTGGAGTCAAACGCGCTGCCGTTGCACCACTGAGTGACGAAAGAAAGGTGGAATCTCTGGATTAAACTACTGTAGGCTATTAAGTAAAAATTGATCATTTATATAAAATATGTGAGACAATTTTTCTTCCTTTAAATGTAATTTTCTATTTATGTAAAACACTGGCATTCAGGGACACAGGCATCAATGTTTAAAAAAATAATTCATTGCCTAAACGTCACCTTGCCGTTGAGATTCCGACGAGTTACGACCCGGGCGTGATTCGAACACGGAATCTTTTAATCGGGAGTCAAACGCACTACCGTTGCGCCACCGAGTTACATTCAGCACCTCGTATTTCTCAATCAAAGCATTAAAGTACTTTTGCATACTCTGTAAAAAATTTAACCTAAATACCTCGAATTTCTGAGTGATTCTGTTTAACTATGTGTAAGAACCATAAACATTTGTTAAAGTAACCTATATATATATATATATATATATATATATATATATATATATATATATATATATATCATTGACATCAATGGCAGTTTAATTCTGTTCCATTAATAATAGACACATCGTCACTTGATATTATTAAGCTTTATTCAGCTGTATTATTACTAAGCTTTATTGAGCTGTATTATTTTAAAGCTGTATTATTACTAAGCTTTATTGAGCTGTATTATTACTAAGCTTTATTGAGCTGTATTATTATTATGCTTTATTCAGCTCTGGAATAAAATAGCATGCTAACATTCTCCCGGTCCTCTTTTTAAAAATGAAAAATCTTGGTACGAAAAAATAGAACTCGAATACTTAACTCTTTGAACCAGTTTATCAACGTTCCCATAATAAACTTTGATATTGAAATTATGAAATATTTTAAATCAATAATTAGGCTGATTGCTTCAAAATTGCCTCACTACTAATAACGATGATAATTGAAATATATGGAGACACTATGGGTAAAATAGCATGTAGATAAAATTTCACTATATTTGAATATATAAATTTTCAAATAGAGTTCTTATTACTTAACATTATTTTATGTTCATCTATATAATATCATTATAAAAGTAAAACTCAAAGAAAAATATACTTAAATTCTGAAAAGTCTGAATATTAATGCTTTGAATTCATTTTATAAAAATACATGCCAAAATAATGCTTACACAACATTGTAGATTATAGTTGTCGTTCTGTTAGTAAATTGCAATTTATCGAACAAAATATATCTGATGGTTTTAGAGCTTCTTGTACATAATTCTTAAGATTAATGATCTTTTGTAGGAAAGTTCGTCTGAAGAGACAATGTAATTTAAATATTGATTAATGATGAACATAAGACCGGTTCTTAGATATTGTAAGTTTGTAATTAATTTGCATTATATTCTATGAAAACTATCTCTATAAACATTAGCTGGAAGTTTTAAGTTTCACTGTTTAACCCTGCTGTTATGTTCGTATTTACTACACTTATGTAGCGTTCGGGTCAATAGGACCCGATTCAGAAAACTAACATTTTCTTGCTGTAAATGACAGGTGTCATTTTAGAAATGGTTTAAACAATAGTATTGTAAGTTTTAAAATAGATCTAATAGTATAAAGCATCTATAAAAATAACAGAAAAATATTTGGAATTCAAACTTTCAATAATAATATAAAGTATCTACAAAAATAACAGAAAAAATATTAGAAACTGAAACTTACCTTTATTTACAATTTGAACAGTATTATCTTACATGAAATTTTGAAATGTGATTCTTACAATTGCATCAAAACATATTCGTTTGGTTGCCATTGCTTGATGGACAGAACTTGGATATTGCAGGTTTGAAAATGATTGAAATATTCTCAGTAAATCCCGATGGTACGTTTTCCTTTTTCTCTGAATTCGTTTCACTATTTACATTGAGCCCTCATTTCTTCGCAGGTGTGACCTTGCTTCAATGTACGAAAAAATGAATGATTTTCCAAATTTAGCCTTCGTTTAATCAATTTGTTTTCGTTCCCTTGCATGATGCATTGAAATACATATAACAAACGCATTGTACCCAGAAATATGAAGAATGTTATAGAATACTATCATGGGCCAGCGATTTGTTTTTCTTTTACAAATACATGTGTTTAAAAGTTGATCAAGAGTATCCACAACTTCTTTAGTTGAATTGTAATCTAAAATTATTAATGATTTTTATTTGTAAGGTCTGTTGCTAATTTCTTTGTCATGATGCAAAGTGCTCATAAAAATAACATTCTTGTTCTTTTTTGGGATGTAGTTTACAAATGTAGTATCTTCTGTAAAAAAAAAAAAAAAAAAAAAAAAAAAAAAAAAAACTGTTAGCTTCTTTGTTTGGTATTTCTTCAGGAACCTCTTATTTATTTTTTCTAATGGTGCCAAACATAGCCATTTTCCGTTTTAGAAGAAATTGTACTAAATTATAAGATATGAAAAAATTTTCACATGTAATATTGTGCCCCGAATAACCATTAAGTAAGATCACACACTACTCGCAATCCATGATTTTTCTTTGGCTTTGACCCTAGTTCTTTTCCAGAGTAAATTTGAGTTTTCATTACATACGAAGTTTTACTGTCATATAAAGTCCATATTTAGATGGCTTACTTAGCATATATTGTTTGAAAGGACATAGACAAAGAAAACTTATTAATTGTTCGTCTACAGTAATATTTTCATTCGGATTATATAATTTCTCTAGAAATTATATACACTTTCTCCAGATATCTCGAATTGCAGCTAATTTATCCAAATTTCTTCTTTTTAGATGAGTGGATTTATCAAAACGAATAACTCCCGATATGGAGCAAAATGTTTCGAGGGACGTGGTCGCACAAAATATATTTCTGCCAGTTTCTGTATTCCATAAGCCTTTTGTTTATTATCCATATTTTCCTTTCTTGCATATGATCCAGTAACAATAATAGTCCAACATATGGTTGAAAAGTTTTACTTTCGACATTTTTCACTTTTTTCCATAAACCTTTTCTCCTTCAATATTAGCCATTTTTATGATTTCGTCTTCAATTGTAGAATTGAATACTACCTCAAATATACTTTTTATGTCTGTTATCCTTGCCGTTCCATATCTTGTCAACCCCTGGAGTAGTTTTTATAATATTAGCAGCTGTTGATTTAAAAGATTGTGAAGTCCACTTTATTTCACGATTCTTGGACCGAATTCTTTCTTTATAGTTCATTCTTGGACATATTCACTCTTTATAGTTATTGAATATAGGTATCAAAATCGTTGTCAGAACTTTCACTCACACTTTCACACAAAAGTTTTACTGTCGACATTTTTCACTTTTTTCCATAAAAATTTTCTCCTTAAATATTAGTCTCTTTTATGATTTCGTCTTCAATTGTAGAATTGAATACTACCTCAAATACACTTTTTATGTCTGTTATCCTTGCCGTTCAATATCTTGTCACCCCTGGAGTAGTTTTTGTAATATTAGCAGCTGTTAAATTAGAAGATTGTGAAGTTCACTTTATTTCACGATTCTTGGACCGAATTCTTTCTTTATAGTTCATTCTTGGACATATTCACTCTTTATAGTTATTGAATATAGGTATCAAAATCGTTGTCAGAACTTTCACTCACACTTTCACACAAAAGTTTTACTGTCGACATTTTTCACTTTTTTCCATAAAACTTTTCTCCTTAAATATTAGTCTCTTTTATGATTTCGTCTTCAATTGTAGAATTGAATACTACCTCAAATACACTTTTTATGTCTGTTATCCTTGCCGTTCAATATCTTGTCACCCCTGGAGTAGTTTTTGTAATATTAGCAGCTGTTAAATTAGAAGATTGTGAAGTTCACTTTATTTCACGATTCTTGGACCGAATTCTTTCTTTATAGTTCATTCTTGGACATATTCACTCTTTATAGTTATTGAATATAGGTATCAAAATCGTTGTCAGAACTTTCACTCACACTTTCACACAAAAGTTTTACTGTCGACATTTTTCACTTTTTTCCCTAAAACTTTTCTCCTTAAATATTAGTCTCTTTTATGATTTCGTCTTCAATTGTAGAATTGAATACTACCTCAAATACACTTTTTATGTCTGTTATCCTTGCCGTTCAATATCTTTTCACCCCTGGAGTAGTTTTTGTAATATTAGCAGCTGTTGATTTAGAAGATTGTGAAGTTCACTTTATTTCACGATTCTTGGACCGAATTCTTTCTTTATAGTTCATTCTTGGACATATTCACTCTTTATAGTTATTGAATATAGACATCAAAATCGTTGTCAGAACTTTCACTCACACTTTCACACAAAGGTTTTACTGTCGACATTTTTCACTTTTTTCCATAAAACTTTTCTCCTTAAATATTAGTCTCTTTTATGATTTCGTCTTCAATTGTAGAATTGAATACTACCTCAAATACACTTTTTACGTCTGTTATCCTTGCCGTTCCATATCTTGTCAACCCCTGGAGTAGTTTTTATAATATTAGCAGCTGTTAAATTAGAAGATTGTGAAGTTCACTTTATTTCACGATTCTTGGACCGAATTCTTTCTTTATAGTTCATTCTTGGACATATTCACTCTTTATAGTTATTGAATATAGGTATCAAAATCGTTGTCAGAACTTTCACTCACACTTTCACACAAAAGTTTTACTGTCGACATTTTTCACTTTTTTCCATAAAACTTTTCTCCTTAAATATTAGTCTCTTTTATGATTTCGTCTTCAATTGTAGAATTGAATACTACCTCAAATACACTTTTTATGTCTGTTATCCTTGCCGTTCAATATCTTGTCACCCCTGGAGTAGTTTTTGTAATATTAGCAGCTGTTAAATTAGAAGATTGTGAAGTTCACTTTATTTCACGATTCTTGGACCGAATTCTTTCTTTATAGTTCATTCTTGGACATATTCACTCTTTATAGTTATTGAATATAGACATCAAAATCGTTGTCAGAACTTTCACTCACACTTTCACACAAAGGTTTTACTGTCGACATTTTTCACTTTTTTCCATAAAACTTTTCTCCTTAAATATTAGTCTCTTTTATGATTTCGTCTTCAATTGTAGAATTGAATACTACCTCAAATACACTTTTTACGTCTGTTATCCTTGCCGTTCCATATCTTGTCAACCCCTGGAGTAGTTTTTATAATATTAGCAGCTGTTGATTTAAAAGATTGTGAAGTCCACTTTATTTCACGATTCTTGGACCGAATTCTTTCTTTATAGTTCATTCTTGGACATATTCACTCTTTATAGTTATTGAATATAGGTATCAAAATCGTTGTCAGAACTTTCACTCACACTTTCACACAAAAGTTTTACTGTCGACATTTTTCACTTTTTTCCATAAAACTTTTCTCCTTAAATATTAGTCTCTTTTATGATTTCGTCTTCAATTGTAGAATTGAATACTACCTCAAATACACTTTTTATGTCTGTTATCCTTGCCGTTCAATATCTTGTCACCCCTGGAGTAGTTTTTGTAATATTAGCAGCTGTTAAATTAGAAGATTGTGAAGTTCACTTTATTTCACGATTCTTGGACCGAATTCTTTCTTTATAGTTCATTCTTGGACATATTCACTCTTTATAGTTATTGAATATAGGTATCAAAATCGTTGTCAGAACTTTCACTCACACTTTCACACAAAAGTTTTACTGTCGACATTTTTCACTTTTTTCCCTAAAACTTTTCTCCTTAAATATTAGTCTCTTTTATGATTTCGTCTTCAATTGTAGAATTGAATACTACCTCAAATACACTTTTTATGTCTGTTATCCTTGCCGTTCAATATCTTTTCACCCCTGGAGTAGTTTTTGTAATATTAGCAGCTGTTGATTTAGAAGATTGTGAAGTTCACTTTATTTCACGATTCTTGGACCGAATTCTTTCTTTATAGTTCATTCTTGGACATATTCACTCTTTATAGTTATTGAATATAGGCATCAAAATCGTTGTCAGAACTTTCACTCACACTTTCACACAAAGGTTTTACTGTCGACATTTTTCACTTTTTTCCATAAAACTTTTCTCCTTAAATATTAGTCTCTTTTATGATTTCGTCTTCAATTGTAGAATTGAATACTACCTCAAATACACTTTTTACGTCTGTTATCCTTGCCGTTCCATATCTTGTCAACCCCTGGAGTAGTTTTTATAATATTAGCAGCTGTTGATTTAAAAGATTGTGAAGTCCACTTTATTTCACGATTCTTGGACCGAATTCTTTCTTTATAGTTCATTCTTGGACATATTCACTCTTTATAGTTATTGAATATAGGTATCAAAATCGTTGTCAGAACTTTCACTCACACTTTCACACAAAAGTTTTACTGTCGACATTTTTCACTTTTTTCCATAAAACTTTTCTCCTTAAATATTAGTCTCTTTTATGATTTCGTCTTCAATTGTAGAATTGAATACTACCTCAAATACACTTTTTATGTCTGTTATCCTTGCCGTTCAATATCTTGTCACCCCTGGAGTAGTTTTTGTAATATTAGCAGCTGTTAAATTAGAAGATTGTGAAGTTCACTTTATTTCACGATTCTTGGACCGAATTCTTTCTTTATAGTTCATTCTTGGACATATTCACTCTTTATAGTTATTGAATATAGGTATCAAAATCGTTGTCAGAACTTTCACTCACACTTTCACACAAAAGTTTTACTGTCGACATTTTTCACTTTTTTCCCTAAAACTTTTCTCCTTAAATATTAGTCTCTTTTATGATTTCGTCTTCAATTGTAGAATTGAATACTACCTCAAATACACTTTTTATGTCTGTTATCCTTGCCGTTCAATATCTTTTCACCCCTGGAGTAGTTTTTGTAATATTAGCAGCTGTTGATTTAGAAGATTGTGAAGTTCACTTTATTTCACGATTCTTGGACCGAATTCTTTCTTTATAGTTCATTCTTGGACATATTCACTCTTTATAGTTATTGAATATAGGCATCAAAATCGTTGTCAGAACTTTCACTCACACTTTCACACAAAGGTTTTACTGTCGACATTTTTCACTTTTTTCCATAAAACTTTTCTCCTTAAATATTAGTCTCTTTTATGATTTCGTCTTCAATTGTAGAATTGAATACTACCTCAAATACACTTTTTACGTCTGTTATCCTTGCCGTTCCATATCTTGTCAACCCCTGGAGTAGTTTTTATAATATTAGCAGCTGTTGATTTAAAAGATTGTGAAGTCCACTTTATTTCACGATTCTTGGACCGAATTCTTTCTTTATAGTTCATTCTTGGACATATTCACTCTTTATAGTTATTGAATATAGGTATCAAAATCGTTGTCAGAACTTTCACTCACACTTTCACACAAAAGTTTTACTGTCGACATTTTTCACTTTTTTCCATAAAACTTTTCTCCTTAAATATTAGTCTCTTTTATGATTTCGTCTTCAATTGTAGAATTGAATACTACCTCAAATACACTTTTTATGTCTGTTATCCTTGCCGTTCAATATCTTGTCACCCCTGGAGTAGTTTTTGTAATATTAGCAGCTGTTAAATTAGAAGATTGTGAAGTTCACTTTATTTCACGATTCTTGGACCGAATTCTTTCTTTATAGTTCATTCTTGGACATATTCACTCTTTATAGTTATTGAATATAGGTATCAAAATCGTTGTCAGAACTTTCACTCACACTTTCACACAAAAGTTTTACTGTCGACATTTTTCACTTTTTTCCCTAAAACTTTTCTCCTTAAATATTAGTCTCTTTTATGATTTCGTCTTCAATTGTAGAATTGAATACTACCTCAAATACACTTTTTATGTCTGTTATCCTTGCCGTTCAATATCTTTTCACCCCTGGAGTAGTTTTTGTAATATTAGCAGCTGTTGATTTAGAAGATTGTGAAGTTCACTTTATTTCACGATTCTTGGACCGAATTCTTTCTTTATAGTTCATTCTTGGACATATTCACTCTTTATAGTTATTGAATATAGGCATCAAAATCGTTGTCAGAACTTTCACTCACACTTTCACACAAAGGTTTTACTGTCGACATTTTTCACTTTTTTCCATAAAACTTTTCTCCTTAAATATTAGTCTCTTTTATGATTTCGTCTTCAATTGTAGAATTGAATACTACCTCAAATACACTTTTTACGTCTGTTATCCTTGCCGTTCCATATCTTGTCACCCCTGGAGTAGTTTTTGTAATATTAGTAGCTGTTGATTTAGAAGATTGTGAAGTTCACTTTATTTCACGATTCTTGGACCGAATTCTTTCTTTATAGTTCATTCTTGGACATATTCACTCTTTATAGTTATTGAATATAGGTATCAAAATCGTTTTCAGAACTTTCACTCACACTTTCATCACTTACTTGATCTTCATACTTTGATAAATATTCTTAGCTGTCAGATATTAAATTATTAGTTCAGCTAAATCAGCGTGACTCAAAGTATTCGATTCGCCCTTTTTTATATCACATTCATAGGAACAACTCTTTTACAGTATATCAAAAAGTAAAATAAAGCAGTAAAAGAAAGAAATGTTGCAATAAGACCAAATAATTGGGCCCCTTGCAAATCGTATCAAATTTTTGACCTTGTATACGCTCTTTTGTCCCGTGACCAAACACATACGCCAGTGAAACAGGTTTCGAACACGGATAAATTAAAGAATATATTGCTATTCTCTTCTTTTGAATTATTCCGAACAAAAGTGAAAATTTATGAGTAAAAATAAAGGATTTTTTGCATTGGGTCATATTGACCTGAACGATACAGTAGGTACAAATTGAAAAATATTCCTTCGGAACACAAATAAACATAAATCCCTCTAGGAGTACGTATTTATATTATTTAACAAAGATGTCAAGAATTTTCATTAAAATAACCTTGTACTATATTTTTTATGAACGTCTAAATTTTATTTTGGGTCATATAGAACAGAACTGCAGAGTTAATGATATTTGAATGTCAATTTTAACTTTAAATAATTTTATTATAGTTGCAATAATATATTTTGAACCAAGTGAAGTTAAAAAATTAATTTAAATAGCAATCCACTTGTATATTTCATTAAAATTAGATACATCGTTTTTTTCTCTAGATTATTTGTGAGATTTCTGGTTAAAGAGTACCAAAATTGTGCAATTTAAATTTGGCACAGCTAAAAGGCATATTATTTATAAAGGTTAAATATAAAATTATGAAACAAATTAAATGAAAACATACTTCTATAGTGGTCTATGTTAATCAGTATGTTGTTAGATATTCAAAAAAAAATCTAAAATTCTCTGACGATAAATTTAATTATCGTATCAATTTATTTTTAACGATAGTTAATATAAGCCAAGCACTAATGTTATGTAAAGTTAAAGTGGATTGCTTCTTGCAGAAGTTCATTTTAAAGTAGCCTCGATGGTCATATACACATTAACCATATACTATAGTGCCTTAAAGGTAAATGCCGAATATATTCTGCGGCTACTCATCATAGTAGTATGTTCCGTATAAATTGATCCATGCATTCATTCATACATATTCTCAATGACCTCGATAATATGGATTCAAAGCAGTCATTGAGGTTCTGTTACCTAAGGTGCTGAATCAAATGA
This sequence comes from Argiope bruennichi, assembly GCF_947563725.1. Lineage (NCBI taxonomy): Eukaryota > Metazoa > Arthropoda > Arachnida > Araneae > Araneidae > Argiope > Argiope bruennichi. The sequence goes on from NC_079156.1 coordinate 105,356,868, forward strand.
TATTCAGTTCATCAACTAGCTGTTAGCACTGTTGATAGACATCATGACTTTCTATTTGTAGCTTATAACTGAAAATGTATTCGACAGAATTCATGATCAATGCTTGATGTATTTTGAAATATTTTATATTTTAAAAAATGAGTAAAATGAGTAAAAATGATTATGTTTAAAAAATGAGTAATGAGTAAAAATGATTATGCTTAAAAAATGAGTAAAATGAGTAAAAATGATTATGTTTAAAAAATGAGTAATGAGTAAAAATGATTATGCTTAAAAATGAGTAATGAGTAAAAATGATTATGTTTAAAAAATGAGTAATGAGTAAAAATGATTATGCTTAAAAAATGAGTAAAATGAGTAAAAATGATTATGTTTAAAAAATGAGTAATGAGTAAAAATGAGTTTAAAAAATAGTATTTAAAAAATGAGTATATTTTAGTAAATGAGTAAAAAATTAGTAATGAGTAAAAATATGTTTAAAAAATGAGTAAAAAATTAGTAATGAGTAAAAATGTGTTTAAAAAATAGTATTTAAAAAATGAGTAAAAAATGAGTAATAAATGAGTAAGTAAAAAAAAAGAGTAAATTTATATTTTAAAAAATGAGTTTTATATTTAAAAAACATCAGTAGTAAAATGAGTAATGAGTGAAAAATGAGTAAAAAATGAGTAAAAATGAGTGAGTAATGAGTTTAAATTTATATTTTAAAAAATGAGTAACTTCCCTGTGTTCAAATGTTAATTAACTAGGAAGCACCAACTTTCCTTATTTATTCTTTTATTTACTTTCTTGTATATGAATCATGCCGAGTTAAAATAAAGAAAACGTATGCAGAAATGCGTCTATGATTTCAGTTTGTAAATTTTGATTTATCTTCTCATCTTAAACCTCCTTCAGTGATTTTAGTAAGATCTTGTTTTTTCGAACTATATTCTTTAGAATTGATTTTTCTGTTTGTCTCTTATTGTTATTATTCGAAAATGTATTTAGCTAGAAGTATAAAATATGTTAAACAGTTTTTACTTCCTCGTATAAGAAGTAGAGAAGTTGAGAGGTCCACTTATAGGTAGAAACCTAATAATGTAACACTAGAATATCGTAAATAGAATACTATGCAGAAATGCGAAATGTAATTAATTTACGAATATAATGAGATTCAAAAGAATGATGTACGATCGAATCTTATAATGGAGAAATTTTGCTATATAAAAATAATTGCATTTATTCAAAGAAATACCTCAATCGAGCCTGCAATAAATCAAACTACTTGGAAAATTTCTTCTGCAATTCAGACTTATGTTTGTCTTTGTAGACTCGATCTTTTAAATATCCCCACAGCCAGAAATCGCAAGGATTCAAATCAGATGAACAAGGTGGCCACGAATTTTGGAAACATCTGCTTATACGATCCTTTTTAAATGTTCGTTGAAGCAGTTATGTAACGCAATGAGCAATATGATGTGGGGCTCCATCTTGCATGAATATTGTTGAATATAGGCAGTTTCTGTCTTGCTAAGCAGAGATCATATTACTTTCTAAACTTTGAGGATAACTAATGCCTGGTACGGTGCAGCGAACTAGCTATGTTGGTGTAAGATTTTCGAAAAAAAAAATGGATCAGTAATAAAGTCAGCAGTTATACCACACTAAACTGCAATAAACGTTGAATGCAAAGGTTTCCCGAAAACTGTATGCGAATTGGATGAGCCCTATATCCTACAGTTATGGGTGTTGACTTGAACAGATAAAGCAAAATGCACTTTATCAATCCACAAAATCTGCGGAATCCATGATTCGTCTTGATCAATTTTGGCAAAAATGAAGTTGGCAAAATCAACTCTTTGTTGCGGATCGCTGGTCGCAAGTGCTGCAAAATTTTAATTTTATACTGCAAGAGTCTTAAAATGTAGCGCAAGACTTTACGTATGGTCGCCTATGTTTTGATAAAATTCTTGCTACACTTCTAACGCTTGCAGGTCATTGATCCACTAACCCTTAAACAATTGCATCCCTAATCTCTTCCACAACTTCCAGATTCATAGATCTTCCGGTAGTTCCAGGGAGCACTCCTAGTTCTCCTGTAGCTTCAAATTTATTAATCATTTTCTTTAAGCCATTCACAGACATCGGTCCTTTTCTCAAATCTTTAAGACGGCGGTATTCTTTCAAAGCAGCACTATAATTGCTATTCTTTTGGTAATAACGTTTTACTAACATAGCACGTTCTACCTTTGACAAAGTCATGGCTAAAGCTTATAAATACATGACTTAGATCATCATAATGACTTTAAAATTGAAGTGGTATTCATTGAAGTGGTAACAACGTTCTAATAATCGACAGCGCCATCTATTGCAACAAATGAACTAAATTTTTTTTTATTGTGTAGTTCATTTCCTCGTGTTGTAAATTTTATATATACCAAATTTCTTCAACATATTCCAAGTTGTTTTTCTTTTCCTTCCAACATTTGCACTTTACCACCCTGGATATCATTATCGTCATTTCTTGCAATTTATTTTTACAATGTATTTAATTCAAAATGCGTATAGAGTAATCGATAAAGTCTTTTGAAGCCCTTAAAATTGAAAATGGTGCTTCGTATAGTCAGGGAGTAATAACGTGTACTAATAGTAAAGTAACTATACTGAATTTAATAAACTTGTTTCAGGATTCTAGCGGAAAAATAACAAACAATAATAAAAATAACTCAACAAAAATGAAAGGGGATTGCCCCGAAAAGTCAAGTTGGGAAAATACATGCTGCACCATAATAAAAACGCAGGAAAAAAATTTGATGGAGCTATCTGTAAAATTGGCGAAAGAATTTGAAACTAAAATAATGAACTACCCTAACTTGGAAAAAAGAGTTTCGTATTAGAATTGAAAAAGTTATTCTCCAGTACTCCCTCCCAATCTCCACCCCGAGTGCAATTTTCAGATTTTTTTTTTTTTTTTCATTTTTTTCGTTGCTGAAACTTCATTTTGCCATTGCTTAAATCAGAAAACTTATAATGTTAGGAAATACATTTTTTTTCAGTTTATTTCAACGTTTTCCAAGTTGCGTAAAGTTCTTAATTTTAATCACAAATGCTTCCATCGATTTAGAAACAACTTCGGGAAATACTTTAAGAAACATTTTATATAAGGGTGCGTACGTATTTTTCAGTTTAGGGCGAATTCTTTTTCACGTCTTAGAAGGTTCATAATCTTAATCGCAAGTATCTTAACCTGTTTTACAGATAACTTCATGAAACGGTTTTTCTGTGCTTTTTATTATGAAGTTATTATTATTATTATTTTTCTTACTGAGCTTTTGGAAAAACTCCTTTATTTTTTGTAATTTCCTTGTTTCTTTTGAAGAAGTTTCCTTGTTTGAAGAAGTTTCTTTTGCATCATCTTAAAATAAAATAAAATTCTTTTTAATTTTACCAGTTTAATTACCGCACATTTGGTCACTTAATTTTGAAACAAAAGTATGCATTTATAACAATATTTTAAACTGCTATAATGAAATTAATTTCAACTTTGATTATCAAGTAACATTAAGTTTTACTTGTTTAACAAATAAATGTGTGCGTTTGGAAAAAAAAATACCCAAATACCTGAACAGCTCAAGCTCATTTTGACAGAAATATACATTCAACAAAAACAACCAAGATTTTAAAATTTACATGCAGGGTTATTCAAAAAGAGAAAACGGATTTAATATATTTCTAATCAATGACGTTAAATAGAGAGAGAGAAACGAGGATAGGATAGCAAAAAAATCAAAATTTTATACATCTTTTTATTTACATAATCCCTGTAAAAGCAACTCTTCTCTTTGTTTGCTTGAAAATGATGACGTCACAAGATAAGTCATTTTATATGATGCAATATGCAAAGACTTAATGTATAGTTGTATCTCAAGATGTTCAACAGGTAGACGCATTGTCAAAAACAAATTTACAGTAGTTATAAGAGAAAAATTCAGAGTTTTATCGTTTTGGTATTCAGCACGATTTCAATTTTTTATGCAACAAAGGTAGAATTGGAAGTCCATCTCTTGCAGCTCATTAAGTAGCAAGTCCTTTGTTACTAAACTCATTTCTGTAATAATTAGACCCTCCAAATCTTCAACAAACAAGCATACACTTTTAAACATACACCATACAGTTTATTGCAAAATCTTGATAAGAATTTGATCCTACATATCTTCACAAGAAAACAAATATAAGCCTTAACTACACACCATAGCATTTGTGACGAAATCTTGATAAAAATTCTATTTACAGATCTTGATTAGAAACAAGTATAAACTTTAAGCACATGTCATAACATTTGTGGTGAAATCTTGATAAAAGTTTGATCCAGCACATCTGCATAAAAAACTTTTATAAGCTTTAACTACAAGAGATGCCATTTGCGGCGATATCGTGACAAGAATTTGATCCTGCAGATGTTGATAAAAAACAAGCATAAGTTTTTAGTGCACGCCATACTATTTATGGTGAAATTCCATGTTTTATCTTTCTTTTACGTATAGATTTCTTATGATTATTGTCAACAGAGTTCTAATTTAGCTTAGCATTTTGTACACAGGACAATTAACGCTTTTTTCTTTCCATGTAGAAATTTCTTTTACTAATTGTATATCTGTTTATGTCATAGTTCTGTTTGTTGAACTTAAACTATGTATATGATACACTGCTAAATTATTGTTACAAAACTTTAACGTTGCTTCCCAGCACAGTTGACTCCATCATAGTAAAAAAAGATTCACGGACGATTCTATTGGATACAGAACGGATGCCGGCTCAATGGCCCTCCGGCTTGGAGCAAAATTTGGAGACAAAATTGATTTTACTAAAATATTCAAGAATTTTGGTGATAGGCCCATTAGGACGAGATTTCAGGTGATCTTTTGAGATCCTTCTTTGTCCTATTTCAGGAACTATAAAAGGCCGTGGGACCTTGCTGATGTCAGACATTTGAGTTCAATTCAAGTTATTAGTTGAAAGAGTTCTCTTCCTCTGAGGCCTTCGAATTATTTATCATTTTAGTGATGCTTGGGTTCTGCTGTTTGTTAGAAATTCTGCTGTGTATTGCTTGTGTACATCTCAGCTGGTCTTTATCGTCTGTATATTCTTGTTTTCGTGTTAATATACGTCATTATTTATTAATAAAACAAATTAAATATTATGAAAAAAATTCCGCTAAAATAAATGGGTTTGCTATAGTGGGTGTATGGTGACACAGTCAACAGGCCTCAATATTTAACAATGCCGTTTATTAGCACGAAGACACATATGACAAAATACAGCCGAAGCGATCACAAGCAATACACTGCAGTACACTTAGAACAAACAGCAGAGCGCAAGCAGCACAAAAACGATAAGCAATTCGAAGAGCTCAGAGGAAGAAAACTCATTCAACTAATGGCTTGAGTTGAGCTCACACTTCCGCTAGATCTCACTGCCTTTTATAGTTCCCGAGACAGGAAAGAGAAAGATCTCGAAAGGCCATCTTAAATTGTGTCCTAATGAACTTATCGCCAAAACTCTTAAAAATTCTAGTAACATCCATTTTGTCGCCAAACTTGACGCCAAGCCCGAAGTCAATGATCCGATCAGCATTCAGTTGAGCTGTCCATAAAACGTTCTTTCCTACAATGAAACCAATTGTACTGAAAAGCAATAGCACATATTCGTTACAATATATTCATCCTTTACACACTGCATCACACAAAATAGTTTTTTCTGAAGCATTGGCATTATATACTGAAAAAAACACATCAGAATAGCTTTTATTGGAATATTCTGAATACGAAAATAAATATATAAATATATGCAACTTTGAGCATTCCTCTATGTATCGTATACGCTATATTATATAGTATACTGTGCATCGTATACTCCTCTAACAACGCAGATAAGTAAAAATGATATTTTGAATCTACTCCCTCTTTTTGAATTATTCTGTACAATCCCTTTATCGAATTCTGATAGTATTTCGTAGAATTATTATGCATGAAGTGAAGTTTTCGGAAGCAAAAATAATTCTTTTAGGAATTTGTACCCAAACTTGAGACAAATGCACAAAAGTGATGCAAAACTTGAACCAGATATCATATCCAAATACCATAGCTTTTTATTTAATACCCTGACATAAGTCCTTACAGAAAGGCAATCTTTACTTTTGGGGAATTATACAATTTTGAAAAGGACTTAAAGTTTTAGTATAAAGCCGTCACTGCTTTGTGTTTGTTCTGCTATCGGCTGCATATCGACAAATCTAACTATAAAAGTTCATATTGAATTTCAACCGTCTAGACAGTCCCATTCTTGAGTAGTTGCAGTCACATAAATGCAGATAAACAGACAGACATATTGAGAAATTTCCAAAGCTATTTATAAAACTTTTTGAGGGTTGCAATAAATTCGCTTTATGTACTTTATTTAAGAGAAAATGAAAGGCATTTTAGTGATGAAATAAAATCCCAAAGATAAATTACTTATTAAGAAATACTGCATAGAAGATAAGTTAAATTTACGGTTACTTAAGTAAAAATAAAATGTACGTTGCTAAAAAAATCTGAATATTTTTATTTTATTTATTGAATAACTAAGATATAAGAATCATAAGCAAATTTTAATATTTTGTTCATACTTTTTATTTACTCATACACGAGACATACAAATAAAAAATATATATGAAGTCAAAAGAATATAAAAGATAAGATTTTGACAAATTTGTAAAATTTTGATATCCTTCAATATCCTTTTTTATCTTATATTTGTACGTTGCTTTGTCAACCTGTATGTGAACACTAATAACTTTTCATTTTAATGAAATTTGGTATATGGTCTTTACATAAACTTTGTAGATTTCCATGAAATTTTGAAAGAAATCACTTCGTAGGAAATTTACCTATCCCAGAACAAGTGAAAATGATTGTGTTCTCAAATTTTGGTTTTATTCAGAGGGGAAAAGCTTTCGAATTGATTATTCTGCTTTATTCATTAAATTATGGGCACAGAATGTTTATGTGAGGGACTCTAAAAATAAAAATTTGAGCACTCGCACCGTTCACTCATCGAATGTCCAAACTTCTATGCAGGGCAATCACACTTTCATTTAGGAGTGAGCTTGAAAAATTCGGGTCAGTCACTCTCACTGGTTTTATCAAAATATATGTGTTTATGATTTTAAACCGTGGATATAAAAACGAGAGTAACTGGCATTAAATCTGAATCAGTTGAGATATATTGTAACGAGGTGTAATATCTTTACTACGAAAATACTCTTTTAGAGGCTTTCGTAGATGGACCATTCAACTTTAAAGGGATGCAAATCCTAATAAGACAAATTGAAGCATTTTATTTTCTCACAACTATCTAACATAAGCAATATAATTGAACGCACGCGAAACTTCCCCACATTCGAAAATTTTATAGCATATTTCAATGCCACAGTGCCTTAGAAATGAAAGACAAAAAAATTGTTTTAAACTCTTTATCTGGATTGCTTTTTACCTAAGCCTGAAAGGCTTTAAGCAGTTTAATTCTCTTTCAATTCTATCCTAATGGTTTCTAAACTTATGAAATTAAATGTGAGAAAATATTAGAAGAGACAAATTTTATTTTCCGTATAATTCTGGATGGAAGGAATTTAAATTCATCTTCTGATTTGTTAACAAGAATTTTGCCTAAAAATATAGATAATACAGAGATATTTTAACAATTTTTCGGAAACATTTTTTATAATCTTTCCCTGCACTTTTTAGTACTTCTATCTTTATTACAACATTATTTAAGTATCAGATTTTAACCCAGTGTTTGGCTATAATGCTGAGCTATTATTTATACTCCAATGACAATATTTTAGTTTTGAACCAATAATTGATACGGCAATTCCTGCATTAAGTTCGTAAAATCAAAGGGTTCGCTTGTAGTGTGTGCATGATATAACATAGACAACAGGCTTCAGTAACAAACAACGAAGCTTATTAACACGAAGCACAACTGAGACATACACAGGCAATGCACAACAGCACACTTAGAACAAAATGCAGCCCACAAGTAGTAATGGGCAATAAATAACAACCACAGCACACAAATTGGCTAGACCGAACTCAGCAGGATGGGGGAATCTACATAGCTATTCTCTACTGTCTCTCCAAATGCCTGCAATTCTCCACTGCCTTTTTTCTTTAGTTGTATCCAACTGCTGATTCATTAATTTACGATTGGCTACTCCAGACACAACTTTATGCTACTTTTATAATAAACTCCAAGATTTGGCACACATCACAATTCACAAGTCGTTGACAAACGATACGACTATCTTCGGCTTGGATATCCGGAATTTCATAGTTTCTGAATAAGGGCAGAGAAGGTTCTGGAACAATCCAGCATACCTTTGCTTCTATTGGTTATGTCGCCAAAATTCTTGCTACTTTCTAGAATCATCTATTTTGTCACCAAATGGCCGCCAAGCCCGGAGGTCATTGATCCTTCATCCTATCAGCATCCAATAGAGCTAATCGTTAATCAGTCTTTCTTACAATGGAACTAACTGTGCTGAGAAGTAACATTTCAGACTCATAACAATCTTTTTAGAGAAACAGCGCCAAACTGTCAAGGTTAGGAACTTATTTTTCTTAATTACGTTTGGCTACTATTTATATTACATTTTGTCAAATACTGACAACAGCATAGTTCTTAACCTTCATAGTTCATAGAGTTGTTAACATTTTAATTTGACTCTGACTGAAACCGTCTTAATGGAAAACAATCCTTATATTCTGTTCTTTGTGAACATCCATCAACAAAAATTTCATTTTCTAAAAATAAATAAAGAAAAAACTTGACCTATTCAATAAAATATTGAACGGTCTTGCCAGAGCAAAACCACCCACTTACATGTCATTGATCTATCCGAAACTGGGTTTTTGGGTATTCCTATGTCAAAATCTGCATTGTAATCTTAAAACGATATTACACTTTTTCCCGAGGAAGTTATGTAATTCAAAACATCTTCGTGGGAAATTCAAGCATAGGTTGCACCTACGCATTGAAGTATCGGTTACTTCAGGTAAAATTCATTTATGAAAAAAAATGTATTTTTAAAATAGAAATTGTATATTCTTCGTTTCACTCATGAATCGGCAGCGAACAAATTTCATGCAATTGTTGCCTGTAAAAGAATATTTTTCTATCGGCAGTTATGGATCGTTTTCACTTTTTCAATATATAAAAAAATACATGAAAGGACAAAATAATTTCTTCTTGGAATTTTAAAAATTTAATAAGAGTTTTTTATAAAAGTTTGAAAAACGATTGAAAGCTATTTATGACTAAAGAGATTTGAAATATAAAGACTTGTCTCATGTGGATTGAAAATCTCAGCTCTTGTTATACTAGTATTGCATTAGTTTCTAATAATAAAGAAGAAGAATGTGTGTGTGAATTTTTGTATTCAAAGGACAAAATCAATTGAGTTTAATCTATGAAAATTGCCACAAATATACTTTGAAGTGTGGGAATATGCATCCCGATGCGATTTTTTTTCTTTCCGACATTTTTATTATTTAAAAAGTAAAAGCAATTTGATTATCTTTTTCTTCATAAAAATTCCCAAAATATTTCTGAACAGAAAAGATTTCGATGCCATCTTAAATTTCAAAACGTAATTTTTAAATAAAATCATTTAATTTTCATGTACTTTTGTCTTGAATTTTGTTATTTTTTAAAATAATTTTTACTTAATTTTTAACACTATAATTCTTTGCTTCATTAGTATTCACACCATTTTTATTGTGTCATAATATACATTTATTATGTCATTAATTTTCTACGGTAAAGAAAATTTCTGCTTATTACTAACATAGTTTACATTAAAAATAAGAGAACGAAATTATAATACACTGCAAAAGGCGAAGTACAAACTTAGTTTAGCTATATTAACGCCCAGATTGAATACAACATTATTGCTATTTTGGGTCGGAAATCGAAATTTTGTACTCTTCTTAGATCAAGCTTCAGCTGGCACTACTCCGAACCCGCACTGCACCAACAGTTTCAGCTCAAACTTTGGACCCTTTGTCGCCCTAGTAGCACACTTATATCGTACAATATTAAATGATATTAACTCGTATTAGGGCATAATTCCGAGACATTGACAAATAAATTTTTTTCGGGTTCTATCATGATAAACTGATAATATAAATTCTAAAACGTCAAAAGTTTGTTAACTTGCCATTTAATTTATGAAAAATTGGATCGTAAGTATATTTACCAGAGATCGTGAAACTGAAAGTTTTACCCCTACTTACCACTGAGCGTTAAGATTAAAATTTCTACATAAAAAAATGTAATGAAAAAATTGAGCAGAAACACTGTATTAAAGGATCGAGAACGTTGTCAGAAACGCCAAAAATCTGAGTTCTTTTAAAATTTTAACTGATATAGTAATTTTATCAATATTCATTTAGAAACAAAGATGCAATCTTGTTAAGAGTAGCAGTTTCTTTGAGTACTAACATTTAAAAAGCATTTATTTTTGTCAAGAACATGAAGGTAAAAAAAAATAGTGTATGAATCCCTCAAAAACAGGCTGATGGCCTTAAGGAATATTACGGGAAAGAAAATTAATAGGCATATATCAAAAATTAAAATGCAAAATGATTGTGATTATTATAGTAATCACTTAAAATATTTCTATGAATACGGTTTTGTGATTTTTCTAGTCACAACTAGAATTTTAACAAATATATAAATATTCTGTTTTTTGCTTCGATGATGAAAATGTGCGTTTTGTAAAAATTAATTTTATAAATAATTTACCATCTAAAATACATCACATATTTCTCATATTAATTTTAATATTATAAGTAATTCGAATTATAAATTTTTATTCGCATTTGATATTTTTTTTACTTTTTTCAGTTTTAATAATATTTCTTTTCAAATAGTTTTTGTTATACTTGATTTCATTTATTAGCCTGTAAGTTAATCCACCAATTCCAGAATTTGTGTAAAATGTATTTATTACCTTTTAATTCGCTTTATTTTATTTCATTCATTTTATTTCTGGAAGTAATTTTTTTGTTCAGTATTATTTTTTAAATAGGTTCAGTCATGTTGTCATTTCACTGATATATTCATTATTACTAGAAAGGAAACTATTTTTGTCTTTTAATGATTAAAATTAACAATTAAATTAATTTATATGAAACACTAGTCTAGATTCTAAGTATACTTCATCTGCCAAATTTCAAATGACATATAGTGTGAAAATTATTAATTATCCAAAATTTTAGCAAGACGATTAGACGAATTAGATTATTTTATGCAATTTCTTTCCAAAATATTCATATTATTACTGTGCCAACAGAACATTTCTCAGAACTTATTAAACAACAACTTATTTTTTTTTAAATTGCTTTCCGAATCGAATTTCTACTTTATTTAGAATAAAAGAAGGTTTTTCAAAATTAAAACCGGAAATAATAAAATTTCTTTTGACTTACGCCAAAACCTTTTTATCTTCCGTTTTCTTTCTTTTTTGATAGTCATTGCTAGTAATGACTTTATTTTTCTCTTCATGTTTCTGAATTTGTAACTTATGCCGGGTTTACACTCAGCCAGTTATAAGATGGCCAATAGGCCGCACTTGCGCAGAAAAGGATGATTTAGGGTTGCAAAATTTCATAAGATAGATGCAAGCATTCCCTGCTTGGCTACAAATTTCCGTTCTGGCATCCTTGAATTTTTTGTTTTCATTGCGTATCTTATTAAAATAATGAATATTTACACAAGAAGGTAAAATAAAGAAATAGATGATCAACATATCTAAATTTGGAAAACGTCAGGAAAAAAATGGGAAATGAAATGAAATATTTATATCTCTTAATTTATATCTCTTAAATACTACCAAACAACATAGTTATTCAACTGAAATTACTCTTATTCTCGCTATTGGATCAAACGCCTATTAATTTTTAATCCAATTTAAAAGGAAACACGCGATTACAACTGAAATAACTTGAAGGAAAAAGAAAAGGGATATCAAACAAATCAAAAGTGAAAATGATGTTTTGTGCAAACGATTGTTTTTTCTTGCCACCAATTGAGAACTTTATTTATTTATTTATTTTTATTTTTGTGAAACTGTTTTTCTTTCTATTTTTGTGCTTAATAACTTTTTTGATTTGTCATGGATTCTTATAGCTTTAAAAGCTTAGTTTAAAATTTATTTTCATTTATTTGTTAACAAAAAAAAAAAAGATAATCCGGTTTTATTTAATAATATAAAGTTCTTTCTTTTCAAGATTTAAATAAAGAACGTAGCCTCAGCATAGTCTTTTCAATCATTAAATATTTAATCAGAAGTTCATTTTTAGTTACAAATTTTTTGTTAAGCAATTTTCATCGTCTGATTTGTAATTAAAAGTTCAATAGGAAGCATATAAAATTCAGAAATCTATCTAAAATGAGACTGACTCAATTTAACTTAAAATCATTGTTTTAATCATGTCTAAAATGACTCTTAACAAACAAAATAAACAAAAAAAGAGATAAATATTTATAATCATATTTTATTTAAAGTTGTTCATATGTATATTTTAATAATTAGAAATATCCAGACTAAAAAACTAAAAAAACTATTATTTCTAAAAATTATTGTTAGCAGACTTTTTATTACATATGCATGTATGATTCTATTCTATTTATTATATATGCATGATATCTCTTTTCTCATGTATAAAATTATATTTCATAATTTTTTGTTCATATTTTTTTAAGCGAATAAGAATTGAATGCACAAACGTGTAAAACATATTCAAGATAAGTAAGATAATTATTATTTCGAATAATAGCACAAATTAATATTCGATATGAAAAAATCACAGCAAAATTTATTATTTTATTTTTCTTTTGTTTATTTAAATCAACTATTCAAGAGGGAAAATGGAACAATTTCAAAAGTATGGTGAAATGAATTTGAATTTGCTAAAATACAAATTATAACACATTTCGAAATTAATTAAAATTTAATTCATTTTCAGAAAAATTCGAATAATTGCTCTGCAAAACTTTTGATTTTTTATATACAAATACTTATTAAAAATGTTTCATGGTAAAATTTATATAAATTGCAATCGATAAATGTAGAAGAATTATTTTTAATCAGGATAACATAAACATTCTGATTCTTTGAATAGATATTATTATAATATATTCAGTAAATTGCACAGATTTTATCTTAAATAAATATTTTTTATATTATTTTAAATACTCTTATATAACTAATTGATTTGACTGTAAGCTCTGAGGACAGGTAATAATTTAAACGTCAGATTTCATAAAATATAGTTTATATATCAAAATGTTATAAATCTTAAATATGCATTTTTGAATCTAATAAATTAGTTCCCTTTGTATTTTAGAAAATTATGTTAAGGGCTCATTTCCTTGATTATTTTTTTAAAGTAATTTAACTTTTCAATTACAACGTTTATCGAGTGCATTAAAATCAATATTTTCCAAATGAAATTTCATGTTAAAAGACTCATAGAATGAAATGAATTAGTTCTAACTAACAGATATAGGTTTTAGTTAGTGATAAATCCTTTTAAGGAGATGTGATATTTAAAAATAAAGTAAAATCTTCACATATAATTGATGTCGATTATTAGCTAAATTTATTTCATTTAAATTGATTAAGATATTATGTACTGAAATAAAGTAGAAAAGACGAATTTTAAACTTTAAAAAAATCATTATTATAAAATTAAATTTCAATTTATTTAAACATTCATGAATAAGCCTTATATGCACAACTAGACATGCACAACTAATAAAATGCTTAAAATGACTAAACAATAATAAAACAGAAATTTAAAAAAATCATTTCTAAAGATATTTAAACGGTTTTCTTATAAGAAATTAACTGATGCTCTTTACAATTTATTCCAAATATATATATATATATATATATATATATATATATATATATATATATATATATATATATATATATATATATATATATATATATATATATATATATATATATATATATATATATATATATATATATATATATATATATATATATATATATATATATATATATATATATATATATATATATATATATATATATATATGTGCTTAACATATTTTGATTAATTTTGTTTTATTCTATTTTGAGAGGCAGGCATGATTATATACAAGAAAACACAGCGTGGCACAAAGCAAAAGTAAGAAGAGCGAAAAAAGGAACGAACAGATGATGACATAGGGTTTCTGGTCAGGCGCCAATTCAATACACGTGTGACCTTAGCCACCTTTTGAAGGGTACAGAAGATATCACTTTCATTTGATACGTAGTACTGATGGCGCAGTATTTTTATGAAGGAATTAATTAGACCGAAAGTGGAATTGGATCAAGAAATAAGAGAATATTTTAAAATGAAGTTACGATGGGCTATAAATTAAGATAAAGTTTTGGAAATTAATTTGGATTAAATTAAGAGTTTAAAATAACCATTACACACACACACACACACACACACACACACACACACACACACACACACACACATATATATATATATATATATATATATATATATATATATATATATCACTCTATTCATCGTGATGTATATATATATCACGATGAATAGAGTGATAGGAGCAATTATATATAATATATAGTCCAATTAAGTAATTTTTAGGATTTTTATATTTTATTATCTCATCTTTGCTTTCACGTAAAAAAAATTGTTATGTTAAAATTCAATTTTTTAAAAAATTGAGTTTAAAAATTTGCATACAATATTAATCGGTCATCTATAAATGCATTTCTTATTTATGGCATTAAATCATGCTTTGAGTCAAAACATTAAGACTTAGTAGTTGAGTCAAAACATTGAGACTTAATAGTTTCCGAGATATAAAGTATGTCTTAAAATTAATGCAAGGTTTGAATTTGTCACCATTCGTGTTATAAAATTTTGACAACACTATAAAAAAACATTTTACAGCTGATAGTTTAAGGTTAGTAAATATGGAGCGTTATACGATTTCACAACGTCTTTTCATTGTTAAACAATATTTTAAAAAATAAAAAAAAGTTTGGCAACCATAGTTCGAAAATTTGAGAAATATCATTCCCAAATAGTTTTATTTAATACCGTTGTATTTATTTTTATGGTATCATTTGATGCCAAAATATGCCAACAAGTCCACAAGCACGCGTATGTTGGAGAAAGAATTTCAAAGCTGCATCAACGAAATAGGGGCCACATTTATGCAAAATAGTCATGGGAAATTTTGACAAGAGAGTGTACATGTGTCATCGCAGCTGTGGAGGTAATTTGCGCTATGTGTTATTAGATCTTAACTCTATCCTGTGTACTTTACGATCCAATAAAAATATAACAATTTAAAGAGAAAAAATGTTTTTTTTAATTTAATTCAAATCTTCCGTTAACACGTTACTCTATCGTGTAGCATTCCATTTTTACTAACCTTAAACTATCACTTGTCAAATAGTTTTATTTAATAGAGTTGTCAACATTTTACAGCACGAATGGTAGCAAATTCAAATCTTGCGTTAATTTTGACACACGCTTTTGTAACATCATTCATTCATTTATTAAACATGCCTCATTTTTCAAAAACTTCCAAATTGTCATCAGAAATTTACAAATTTTTTCAGTGACTTATTTAATAAGGAACAATCGAAAGAATGAAATTGGAAAGTGAAATGAGAAAATTTCGAGGTATTATTTAATTATGATAATTAACTTGGTTCATTAGCTTATATTTCCAGAGAAACTTGTCTCTTTAGTCCATTTATGTTAAAACCAATTGTCTAAAGATGCGATAATAAATGCTCGAATTATAACGATGTTCCATTATTTTTTTCATTCGTCTGTATGATAATGATTGCTTTATTAATTAATCATATTTCTTTTCATTTTATTGAGCTAAAATTCCTTAGAATAAATTTGGCATCTTAGACAGAGAACAAAAAGAATGAAAATAGGGAATTAAAAGTTTAGTTTACTCTTTTTTTTTGAAATTTATATATATGAATATTACGCTATTATTCACAAATAAATACGATACAAGAACAATAGAGTAATATTTATGCATAAAAAATAGTATCATTATTCACGGGAAGCAAATATTGTTCACGAAGGAAAACCATATTTTTTTCTCTCTTAAATGTAGAAAATCACATTTCAATAAATCAGTAGTGAGACTTAAAATCCTAATTCAATAAATTAGTAGTAGCAGTAAAATTTAAAATCCTAATTCAATAAGGTAGTAGTAGTAGTAAGAATTAAATGCTAATTCAATGAATTAGTAGTAGTAGTAAGACTTAAAATCCTAATTCAATAAATAAGTAGTAGTGATAAGACTTAAAATCCTAATTTAATAAATTAGTAGTAGTAGTAAGATTTAAAACCCTAATTCAATAAATTGGTAGTAGTAGTAGTAGTAAGACTTACAATCCTAATTCAATAAATTATTAGTAGCATTAAGATTTAAAATCCTAATTCAATAAATTATTATTAGTAGTAGTAAGACTTAAATACTAATTCAATGAATTAGTAGTAGTAATAAGACTTAAAATCCTAATTCAATAAATAAGTAGTAGTAGTAAGACTTAAAATCCTAATTCAATAAAGTAGTAATAGTAGTAAGATTTAAAATCCTAGTTCAATAAATTATTAGTAGCAGCAGTACGACTTAAAATCTTAATAAGCTTTACTTTTTATTTACATTAAATCTATCCATAAATTTTTAAACAAATGCACACTATAATTGAATTTTTGTAGAAAAAAAAATTATTTTCATCCTTATCAAAGAAAATTATGCTTTCTTATACAAAATAACGCCAGCTTATTTGTTAGCATTTTATATACAGTATGTGTGCATATATGTGTGTGTGAAAAATAATCTAATTTTACTTCTAGGTAAACAACCCCCTTTTTATTGAAAAATTGGTGATATTATCATAAAATAGTGCCTACATTTCTATAACTAAATCTAAAAGCTAAGGTTTGTTTCCATTTGTTCTGCTTGTTTTAATATTGTTCTTTTATAGTTATTATCCCAGTGCATTAGTGAAGCTATTAACTTAAGTATCCGTATTTGTTACGGCCACTAATGGTTTATTTTATTCATCGGAGATAATATTTGGTAATTTCTCAGTAATAATTCTTGTATTTATTTTCAGAAATTTTTCCCTCAAATGGGGTTAGTCAGTTTTATCTTTTTTTTTTTTATCATTACTTTATAATTTTTTATTTTATCTTATTTGTGCATTAATATGTTCGCTGTGTTTCATAAAATCCAATTTCTGAAAACATGAAATTCTTAAAAAGGTCTTTTTTTTAAATATTTTAATTAATTGGAAATTTGTATATATTTTGAAATGCATGCTTGAAGTAAAAATTAATATGAATACAGCTACATTTTTCTTTTTAGTAAATTTTTGATATTATTTAATTATGTTAAGTATCATAAGAAGAATTGAAGAAAACTTGCCCTTTTGAGATAGTTTAATCAAGGCCTATTTTGTGAAGAAAGGATAGTAATAAGTTTAGTTATAGAGGTATCTTCTTTCTGTTTTTGACTCTGTGTAACTAGAAATATTATACCAGTTTCATCAAAATACAGCAAGTTTCATTCAAAATTTACGAGGAGTCTTCCACTTTGATGTATAGACTCCATATAAAACTAATCTATTTAATGTGTGGGTTTTTCTGTCATTGCAGAGACAGACGGATGTAAAGTAACCATATACCTCTGTGTCTATAAATATCCACTACAGTTACTAAATAGGTAGTCGATCACTAGTTAGTAGTTGGATTGATCGCAAACGGACAGATTAATTCGAAAAATGTATTTTTTTAAAACTCAAATTTATTTAAGGCATGGAGATTTATCAAAATCTCTAGATATAATTTTATTTGATGATTGCAATACTTTTTCTCTTTATTTGTTAATACTAAAAGATGTCCCAAAATGAACACATTCATACAGTAAAGTTTTGGCTACCCTTTTAAAGATCATTTGATAGTTGATAGTTTAGGATGAGTAAAAATAGAGCGTTACGCGATAGAACAACGTGTTATGAAAGATTTGAATTAATTAAAAAACACAGTTTTTCTCTTTTAAATTCTTATTTTTTATTGAAAAGTACACAAGACAGTACACAAGTACACAAGACAGGGTTTTGTATTTAGTACCATATAAGGTAAAATGTATCCACGGCTTTGCTGGAACATACGCACTCTTTTGTCAAAATTTTCCATGATAGTTTTGCATAAATGTGGCTGAATTTCGTTGATCCAGCATTGAATTTCCTCCTTCAATGCACGGGCTCCTTCTTGTGGGCTTGTTAGTATAAACTTCGTTAGTAAATAAATTAAAAGAAACCCAGTGATATTAAAACACACAATCTAGGTGCCAATTCTTAAATTTTCGATCTGTGCAGCCTGACTTTCATTATTTTTGAAATATTGTTGAACAATGAAAACAAGTTGTTCTATCGTGTAATGCTCCATTTTTACTAACCCTAAACTATCATCTGTCAGATTATTTTTTATTAGGGTTGCCAGCACTTTGCATTAATTTAAAACATAGCACTTCTCAATGTACATATCTTTAGCAATACTATGCGATTATTAAATAACGTGAAACTAAATTCATTTATATTTAGAATATGATAGTCTTTAATTTCCTTATTAAGCTATAGTCATTGTTAGAAAAATGTTTTTCAAAAAAATAAACAGCTTTATTCTTTTTTGATAATAAATGCAAAATAAATTTTTATTATAAATAGTTTTGAAATTTCATTTTAAAAGTAGCATGCATTTTTATTAATTCTGTAAAGCAAATTTTATTTTTCTACTATCAGGAAAACCATTTATTTCCAATCCAGTTTAGAAAAGAATAATAGTTTGAATCAAATAACTCATTGGAGGAAAAGTGAAAAAATGAGAGAAAAATCGAATGTGAAAGAATTTTTCTTAAAAAAAAAAAAAAAAAAAAATCTATTTTTAGCTAAAAATATGTTTGACTCTTTGGTAGAAATTTTGAGTAGTTACTGAAAATAAATTGGTCTTTTCCTTGAACTGTTATTAGTTTAATATAACTTGATATCATGGTAAGACTGAGCAATATCCTAAATTTTTTTTGAAACTGCAAATAACAATATTAAATTGGTAATATTATCTTTAAACTGTGTTTAAACTTTAAAAAATGTATTAAATGTTTAAAAAATTAAAATTTTAATAAGGTTTAAAGATTAATATATTCATGATTGTAATAAAATTTCTGTAAAACAGAAAATTTTCGAATTACAATCATTATAATTAGATTTAAGAATAATAATATAATTATTCTTTGGATAGTATTTTATGCATATGTACTATAGTATTCAAATATTTTCCATATTTATATTTAAAATTTGCACTTTGCAAAATTTATATTAAAAAAAAACAGAAAGAGAATTGGTTAAATTTGTGTTCATATAAGTAACTATTGCGTGAAACAATATATTTTTGACCTCTTATAGAAATGTCAATGTGGGTTACAAATCAATTATATCTGCTGTTTTGATTCTCCTACTTCGTCGAACTTTTTGAACTCGAGACTTCTTGTATTTTAAGGGATTTACTTATCTAAGAAAAGTCATGGGGCGAGATGAGAAACAATTCCTGGTTACAGAAGTACTGAAGTGAGGGTAATATATGAAATATGCACCAGAAGATATTTGTGGACCATTACCTTATTGGAATGGAACATCCTGATTTCGCATTGCTTTCATGACAGAGAGTTGTGATTGCTTGTAATCACGAATTACGTGTATTTTCAGTATATATTTCTTCTGAATAAAGTCTTTTCTGACTTTTTATTCATATGATACTCTTCGCTTATTTGATGAGAAATGGTATAATGGAATAAATCTTTCAAATCAGGAAAGTACTGTAAAAGTTTTGACAACATTCTGTATATGACAGCATATAATTTAGCTGAAATATGTTAAACAAAATTAAAAATAAAAATATGTCATTTTGAGATCATTTGTACTTATTTTAAAGAAACCAAATAAATAAAAACGTTTTAAGATTTTAGTAATTCAAGAAATAACAAATAAAACGAGGAAAAATATTAAATTAATGTAATAAATCACTTTCCGGTTGATCAGATGTAGTTTCCCATCTAGAAGATGTCACAAAAGTCTGATCATATTTCCATTATATGCGTACAACTGTAACTATATTAACACATAATTTTATCTTATAGATTATGCATTTAGAACTCCATGTATTTAATTCTCTAATTTAATCAGCAGCATAAAGTAAGTTGGAATCAAATCAGATTAAACATTGATAAATTGTTAGAAATGCGAAGCTTTGTATATTTGAAAGAGCATAATTAATTAGAATATGTGCGTTCAATGGGAAATATCTCTTTTGATGGTATTAATTGAATTCATCTGGAACTTTTATGCTGAAATTATGTTTTGGGAATTATTAACGTTTATAAACCTTTACAGCGTTTGTGATGAAAATATTTAATACGATCGAGTTGGAACTTTACATTTTCAATTATATGAGGTACGTATTTCCTAGAAAGCGATTATCATTGTTTTGAGTTTGACTAGTATATAAATAATTTAGATACAGTATTATCTGCTTGTGAACATAATAATAATAATAAAACACTATGAGTTTTAAAAGGGTAATTTACTATATTGTTTATATGTTTGTATGCTAATTTAGAATGTTTAGTTTATACAGAAAATTATCATTTTTATTAAAAAAAATTAAAATTGATTAAAAGACTAATGCATCTATTTTACTCTTGGGAATGGAAAATCAAAGAAATAACAAATTAGATAAATGAAATTTGTTAATAAATCTTTTATTGATACCAAGATAATAAATATGAACGAAGTTCGGGTCCTGATTTGTCGAAAGAAAGAGATTTTTAATGAAAACTGCATTGCCTTTCCGATTCTACAACACTAAAAGCGAAGCTTGTCACATTGAAAAAAAAAGGAAATATATTCTAGAGCAAAACTTTCTTTGTAATTTTAAAATATTTCGAATCTTTCGTTACGTATTATTAAACAGATAAGATATGCATAATTTAAATTGATATAAATATTGCCATCTTTTGCAAATTTCTTATTGTTTCTTTATGAGAACAAAGAATATTTGAGATTAATATTTATTCACAAAAATATGCTTAAATATTATTACGGTAAGTGTGGTTTGTATGTAAGTTTATTTTAGAAGCGCCTGAAAATTAAATTTAGTATTTAAGTTGCTATTCCTGTGTTTTCTATATAAGATTGTTACTCGCATGAAATAAAAATGTAATTTTATATAATTTATAAATAGATTGATGAAGTCAAATTAAGCATTAATATGCTTAGGTACGAAAAGAAAATCAATGTTTAAGATAGTTGTAGTAGATAACGATTCATACGATTTGCACTTTATGCATCACAATTTTATCCTTTGTAACTTCGTCTTATTCTCCGAACAAACGATAACTGCTCCTGTCGTGGATATGGAAATCCAATGTAATATGCAACAAAATGTCCACTAACTGTTTCATGGCATTTTCAAAATCTACAACTGAAAATAAATATCAGGAGAAATAATTATTCAAAAACCAGATTGCCGGATTTGTAAGAGGAGTAATCTACTTTTAAAAAAAGCTTGTGAGTATAATTGTTTTAAAAATTAAATTTCACGTCCATCAACTTAAAATTCTCCTGCGTTTTTCATTATCTATAGTTTATTTTTATTTCACCACTTTTTAATTATTATAACTGTTTCTTATGTCAGTTTCTTGTTATTATGTATTTTGTGCATGTATTTTTCCTCTGATTCTTTTCTTTGTTATTTGTTTTTTCATAAAAATATACTTTCCTTCCTCTATTCATGGAACAATACATTATATTGCATTACACTACAATAAATCCAGTAAAATATGCAACAAGTTAAATTACGACTTTTTATTTTACACGAAATACAGGTAGAAACGCAGACGAAGGTAGATGAAAAAAGTGCATTAAGCAACATTTGCGAAAATCAGCAACACACAAACTCGTTATAAGCAACAACAAACAACCAAATAATTATTAACACCCAAAAATAATAATACTCAAAACCTATTTTCACAATATTTTAAAAGTCAAAAATTATCTTTTTAAGGAAATCAGTTTAATTACTGTAGACTTTTTTTCCGAAATTTGGCAGCTACTCGAAAAGAAAACTTTATACGACTTTTAGCAACATATTTCTGAGTTGCAATTAAATTCAAACTATTTTCATCAACTTATTAAATAGTTAATTGTCTGATTTTTTATCGTTATAATTTAAGGAAGAAAGTGCCTGCTAATTTTTATGTCCAGTTTGAATGAGGGTATCAGAACACGAAATAATGCAAAACGCATCGTGGAATTTGATATAGATTACGCACATACAAGTGTAGAATTTTATTGATTTTTAGGATGTCATTGGACTCGACTCTTTTATGTATATTATTATTTGTAATAAACAGAACAACATAAAACTATAGAAACAATACGATTTTTCGCGACAACTTGATTCTTAAAATTTACTTTATGATGCTAACTAGGAATATTGAGTTATGGACAAAACTATCTAGTAAGTAAATCAAGAACATCTAGTTTTGGGCAGGATCATCTACTTAGGAAATCAGGAACATTTAGTTATAGACAGAAACATCAGAAACTTAACCCTTAACTGGGGAGGTGAAATTTTAGGACTTAACTGGGGAAGGTGCGGTCTACGAGACAGCATTTCATTTACACTCAAATTAAATTTTCTAATGAATGTATGAGTATGAAAAACTGCCAATATATTTTGCAGATATTTTTCTTGATATATAGATATGTTTTGGAAAATTTCAAAATATATTATCTTTGAAAAAAGTAAATGCGTTGGAACATACATTTTCTTCTCAAATTACATGTTACAATAAATAATATTCTTGAATAAACATATTACTTTTTACTTTTTAAATCATATTTATTTTTACAGTATATGAAAGTATATAGAAGACAATATAATGTAAAATTCAACAATTATACGAAAAATAAAAAAAAATGACGATGGGTAAAATTGGCCCTTTTTTTATAGATTTGTGTGACTTTCAAGAACGGTTTTTTAGGGCATTTTAAACATACATGTTAAGAACTAGCATAAAAATCAACCTATAAATTCTGTATATATATATATCTCTCTTGGTATATTAATATATTTTATAAATTTTTCGAAATACATTTTCATTAGAAAAATTAATTATCTCTGAACATACATATCAGAATCATTTGAAAGCGAACTTTCATCGAAAAACTCTTCTGTACAATTATCCTTATCACTAAAGTCACTTTCTGCTTCATTTAAAAGTGTCTGGAACACTGTTTCATAATAGTATCAGTAAACTGGAAGATATTTCGGGGCCCAAGTTTTAGCGCCATCTGCTAAGCCTTGTTTATCACTGGGACACTAACAGGGAGGCGCGGTCTTGGAGACCTCCTCCCTGTTAGTGTCCCGCGCTTAAAGAAATAACAGAATTATTTTAAAAAGCATCAGCTGAAATCGGTTGAAAAAGTGCACGTGTATTGAAGGTCACAAAACTGGAAGCTACAGGGTAAATCCATTCAAGTGAGCTAAAAATAGAATAGTGGTGACCGAAAATCCATCGCTAGCAGTCTCACAGACCACATGTCCCCAGTTAAGAGTTTTAATTAAAATCGAGCAAAACCACATTTCCTACAAACCAAGTTGTCACAAACCATGGCTGGTTATAAATAGCTCTATATATAATTATATATATATATATATATATATATATATATATATATATATATATATATATATATACTTTTATTAGCAATTCAAATTTTTCTATAAATATGCATTAATTACATTTTCTTTATCAAAACGCATTTTAAGTAGCGCATTATCATGAATCTGTGGTGGTAATATTATAAGAAAGATAACAACGTCCGGAGAAGAGAGCACTCTTTTGTCTAGTGGTTATGTTACTCGGCTATGAACCCTAACGTTGCGAGTTCGAACCTCAACCCGCACAAATCAAAGACCGTTTTCTTTCTTCATAGTGGGTATTTTCAATGTGTGTGTTTCAATAGTGGGTGGGTATCTTCAATGAAAGATATCGATTTATTTATCATAGATTTTATTTTAAATTTTAGCAATTCTTCAAAAAATTTTATATGGCTTTTCACAACAGATTTCAGAGTTATAATGAAATCCAAGCTGTTTTTATCAAATTATTACACATTTAACTGACTGTCTGATTTTCTATCATTACTGTAAACTAAAGACGAAAATGTCTGCTAAGTGTATATCCAGTTTTCATGAGGAAATGAGTAAGTGAAATTATGCAAAATGTATTGTGAAATTTGAGATATATTTTGTACAAACACACAGACAAATTTTTATTATGATTTTATGATTTTTACGATGTCATCGATTCTGTTAAGAAGATTCAAATTCTCAATAAATAGAACATCATAAAACTATAGAAACAACTCGAATTTTTGTTGGAACTTGTTAATTAAATATATTTTGTGGAGATAATTAAGAACATTTAGTTTTGAGGGGTTCAAAAATTTAACTGAAAGCAAACGAAACCAATATGTCTGACAAACCAAGTTGCCACGAAAGATGTATAGTCATAAACAGTTACAAAAAAAACAATTTCCCATCGTTTCCATATATATTCTTACATTAGCAATTCCAGTTATTCGGATTTTTCTACAAATGTTCTTTATCATAACTCATTTTAAGTAGCACAACATCTTTACTTTTATAATAACATATTGTGTTTTCGGTATATTTAATCATAGAGTATGTAAAGCATCTTCAAAGTTATGAATTCGCAATCATTTCCATGTTTGCAAAACGAAACAAAACATTTGATAAGCTCTTAATGGCTTTGCTACAACAAAATAATGTTTGTCTTCCGCCTGAATGACATATAATAATTTTAGCACAGAAATACGGAAACTGGTTTCGTTTTCAAGACGAGAAAATAAATTATTCATTCGTAAACTTTCAAAGAATCACGTCTAGTTCAGGTAATATTTTAAATCACACCGCTTGTATTCATAAATATTTATGAGATTTATGTATCGTTCTAGTAGAATAAGTGTAATTTAATACAATTATTTATTAATACTTGAACATAGTTACTCTTAACAGAGTTTGAGTTATTCTAAAATTTGCAACTATTTTTCTATGTTTTTATTTAAAAGAGAATGCTTAGGACTGTATGAAATTGGATATGGATGGTTTATGTTAAACAAATATTACTTTCAAATAAATTCATTCGAAAATTTATAATTTATTAACACTGATTTTGAATATAAATGATACTCAAAAATGTCTTAAAAATCCTTTGGGTATAAAAGTATATATATTGAGAGATTATTTTTTATATGTAATCAATTTGTTAAAATTATTTCTAAACATCATTTATTACATCAAAACAATTTTTTTTAATATTTTTTTTAATTAACAATTCAAATTAACTCATCATTTTTTATTATTTTTACAGATGAAATGTACAAAAATCTTTCGTTTATCTTCGTACTGTTGTCAACGAAACTTCCAGTCTTCAAATTAGAAATTTTGATAATCCCATATATTTTCTCTTATTCCTGTTTGAGTTCGAAACCATATATTTGGAATTATATCAGTCAGTGAACATAGTTTCATGACATCTCGTTTGCGGCCTTGTGCCATATTTTCAAATATCTGCTAAACATTTGGACGAAATCCAGCTATTGGACGCATAGCTATTTGTCCAAAATACTTGATATTTTGATGATTCGGCATATTTTCTTTCTGTTTGAAACCATATTTTGGATTTATCGCTGTTTGTTCGCTCGTGAACATGAATTTTCCAAATCCCAACGAGCTGAAAGTATAATACTTAGCCTTGTACCATATTTTTAAATATCTATCAAAATTTAGCCGAAATCTAGATTTCAGATATATATTTACTCGTTCGTCCATTTGTGTATTACAAAGATAGCTGAAAAATATAAATGAAAAGATGAGTAATAAGAAATATGTATATTTATTATTACAATAAAAAAGTAAATTTGTATCAAATTTTGGTCCAAAAGCATTTAAAGTTTGATTATTACTAGGCTTGCTTATTTGCCGGTATATGAAAGGAAAATTCCAAAGGAACAATATAGACTAAGAAATTTCGCCATATAAGCTTGTCAACAGTTTTATCGATTTATATAAAATTTTATCCGATTATTTGAAAAAAAGCCATTCAAAATCCATATTCAGTTTCCTCCACTGAATTCCATAGTGCAAAACATGCCAATCGTGTTAGTAAACAACAACAAAAAATTGACTGGTTGATGAGACAAACCAGTAATGTTGCTTCCCAGTATTGTAAGTTCTCTCACCGAAAAGATTGATTTAAAATCATCTGTATTGGATGCTGCTCGGTTGCTGAGCCAGTGATCTCAGAGCTTGGCGACAAACGTGGCGACGACTTTGGCAAAAAAGATAATGCTGAAAACTTCGATAATTTTAACGATCCGTTTATTAGGAATCGAGATACGACTAATTGGCCTAGAGGATTCTGGGCCCGCCTTTCGGGAGCTATAAAAGTCCGGCAGTCTCTAGCTGCAGTGAACCAGATCGGAACCTTAGATCAGTAACGAGTCTTCGAGAGGATAGCGAAGCAATGGCGAAGTGCCAGCGTGTGTGCAGCCCAAGTTATTGCTCAACTGGACTGAGTACCGAATCTTATAGTCTATTGTGAAAGCAGCATCAAGTTGCGTGTGTTATAGCCAGTCGTGTGGTAGTGAATCGGCAGTTGGATACAACTAAAGTGAGGAGACAGTGAGAATTTCATCCGCTTGGAGTGACAGTAGTGCGAAGCTCTGATGATCACTTATCCTGGTGGATTCGGTCTGGCCGCTTTATGTGCTGTGATCGATTACTACTTGAGAGCTACTGTTTGCTGTACTGTACTGCTATGTGTTTCCTGTGTGTACGTCTCGGCTGTATATAGTTGATAGTATAAATGAAGTAAATACTCATTAATATATTGTTTAGGTTTTTCTAGTAACATACTTTTTTCAACTTTTAAAATTATAACATTTAACATTTCTCATATTAATATTAATATTTTTTGTAACTACATGATTTCTAGAATGTATTGTGTTTCCAAAATAAATACCACTGTGGTATACAAAAGAGAAAAAGAAAAAAAAGTAATAATGGAATCATTCTGACTCAATGTCTCTGGCCGAGTGAGGGAATTCATATGTCCAATTACGGGTTAATAGCACATTAAAATGAAATAATTTAAAATTTTAATCTCATTTAAATTTAGAGACATTGCTGGATTTTTTTTTCATAGTTTTCATATTCATGGTGTTTTTTTTTTCTTTTTTCAGAAGTGTTTTCAGCGCATTATCCTTTTCCTAATTTTATTTAGATTTTTTCCGTATAACATTCATGGTGGTTTACTTTTTTCAACAATGGTTTCAGCGCATCATCCTTTTGCAATTTTATTTTGGCATCAATATTTTTGTAAAAATATTTTTTATATATTTTTCTGCCTTAAAATATATGCTTAAAAACATTTTTATTTTTATAATTTTTCATATTTTAGTCTTCAATATACTTCATAAGTACTTTATTAAAATGTCATGCAATTCTAAAATCCTATTTTAAATAATATTTAATTGCTCAAAAGATTTCTTCATGCAAAATGTATATAAATTTTAAAAAAATTATTAACTGACATCTAAATTCTGAAAATATTAAAAAAAGCGAATTTGGAAATAGCAAATATACAAAATTTCCTGGAATCTACTATGGAGAATATAAGAAATTAATATCCTATTTTTAAATCAAATTAAAATCAAATAAGTTATGTGGTAATATCCAACGGAATAAATTAAAAATAGGAAATAAATCTGGGACTAAAAGGAAATTTTTAATAGAAAAGAAATAGAATTCATAAGTAAAGTTCGATTACCACAATTCATCACACCATGCTGAATTCATTTCATTCAATTACAATGTGAAAATCGTTTGCGAGATTAAGATTCAGAGTTATCTCTTCAAGCACAAACGTGATCTGAAGCGTACTCTAAATTTACAAATACAATTCGAAGTATTCTTACTAATTATCTTTCTATGTCATCAGCACAACATAAATTGTTGATAAAGGGGTCTGTTGTAGGAATCGTTAATTTAATTTAATTTACCGACACCAGTAATTGCTTAAATGTTGCAAAATCTCATCGCAGTTGCTTCCGTTTTGGATTTCAATGCATTTGTTATTTGTGCTATCAATACAAAATGAAAAGGCTTTTGGCTAAGTGTGATGGCATTCAGTATTGTGATAAATGATTGTTGTATAGTTGGCGTATTTGGGAAATGAATTAAAGCGGAATTTCCGCAAATTAGTATCAAAATAATAATGATTTGAAAGGATTGGAAAATTAATAGAGTCTGAACAATGAGATTTATCTTCTACAGTAGCTTCCGCGATGGAGAGTTTAAACTAGCTGTCGTTACATAGTAAGTCATGGAACAATGGAAACCCAAACAAACCATTGAAGCATTGCAAAAGTTACTAAGCTTCATTATCAATGTTATATCTTTCATATGATAAAAATATATATCCATCAAAGTTATGCCTTTTTCTATAAATGATAAATGTATTATTGATCATAAGTTTACTACTTTTGTCTGTTTGTTTAGTTCAGCTTTATTAAAGCCCTGTTTTAAAGCAATACTAGAGCTAATTTGTGAATTACCTAGTAATTCTGAACCTCGTTCAGATGACGAGGACAACACCTCAACTGGCACCCCTCCCTTCCAAAATTCTACACCAGAGGGAGGAAGTTTGACCATGACAAATTTAGCGTGCGCCAGACCCGTTTACACGTCGGCTCTTCGGCGTAACCGGGTTACGAACCTAAAACCATCCACTTTCGAAATTAAGACCTTACCACCAAGCCAACACCGTTCACGAGCAGCAATGCGCGTGCAATGATTATAAGTAACTTACTAATATTGGTAACTAATGTTTAAAAGGATCTTGTAAATATTTTCTTATAATGCTTGTAAAAAATTTTTTACTAATTATTGACAAACAATAAGAGCAGTTTCTATAAAACCATGTCGATTTAAATAGTGAAACAGTGCACATTTTATAATTATAAAAATGATATATTCACATTAGTCTAATTAATTAGTCTTAATTAGTCACATTAGTCTCTTAATTGAAACTTATTTGGAATGAATTATATCTACAGAATGTTGTAATACTTGTGTATTAATTTCTTTACATTAATCCTATCATTTCTAAGATCCTTCTAGTACAGATATTTGATTATGCAATAACGTCCGAATTTCCCTTTCAAAAAATTCCCTACTTCCTTCAAGTACTGAAATGATAGACCGTGTTCTTAAGGGGCTGATAGACAAAAGAGGATCCCGCTACATTTACAATTATTAAGCAAATATAAGCTTAAAAATCCTTTTCTTCATCATTTGAAAGTTTTCGGAAAAAACTGTCTGTCTCTCAAAATTGTATGAGCAAGCGTCTCTAACAATGAAAGCTCTACATGTATGCAGTAGGAGTTAACAAAACTGGGAGAAAATTTTATTCTGATATCCAGGCATCTCGGATGCCCACCGTAGTGTCGATTCCGGACCTTAGGGTATTTCGGTATTGATATAATAAACTTGGCATTTGGTCAATCAGCCATTTCTATATTATAGAGACGTGTTTTTAAAACACTTTTAAGAAAGAATAAAGGTTTTCTTTTTTTTAATTTTCATAAATTATGTTCTTCAAAGTTTATGATGACTTCGTGTTTTATCCCATTCATTAATGATATAAGAAAAATCATTACTCAGGAGATAAAACCACACTCACAAATTGATTAAAGTATGGATAAGACAATAGAAGAATTTCGGTCCATTATGTAATTACTCCTCTGTAGGTAGGACGAAATCTGAGATAAAGAGGCGGTATTTCCTTTAATCTGTATATTCTTGCAATTAAAAGCAGTATCTCAAAAATAGAACGAATTAATTAAATGAAATTTGACATTTGTTCTTGTAATAGAAGTTGAAGAAATGTGTCAAATTTTAGATACATTCATGCATAAAAAAGGGGGACCAAAATGCAATCTAAATTTCTTCACGATACCACGAAGAGCAAAGCGCTTATGTTAGAGTGTTTTAAAATAAAAATTAAAGAATTTTTGGAATTCACGACTTTACCAAACGTTCATAATTTTATTGCTGATACGGGAGTTTATATTTCTATGGAAGAAAATATCGGTAATACTACTACAGCTAATTTTTCAAGGGCCACTATGGATTTTAAGAAATTTAATCTTGATGACTAAGATAATTTTAAAACAATTAGGCAGATACTTTTTAAGCGTTTTAGCGATAAAATAATATGACTAAAAATAAATAGATTTCAGGTTTGTAATTAAA
Source organism: Argiope bruennichi (assembly GCF_947563725.1). NCBI lineage: Eukaryota > Metazoa > Arthropoda > Arachnida > Araneae > Araneidae > Argiope > Argiope bruennichi. The sequence goes on from NC_079156.1 coordinate 105,387,458, forward strand.
ACAACAAAAAGTAAAAATATTGAACATTGAAAAAGATAGCACCAGTTTGATTTCAGCACTTCATATAAGGTATTAAAAACCCCTAATAGCGAAATATTATGGTCCATATCAAGGAAGTTTATAAACCATGATACATTCTATTATTAAATTAAAAATTTAATGAGTCTCATTTGCCTAATATAGAATTAATTAAAATTAAATATTTTCAAATGTAACTGTTTCAATATGGTATATCAGAAACAATTTTAACGCAGAATTTATCAAGATTATTATTTCTTTGTCAAAGTTTTTGCTAAGGCATTGTAATGGATTTAATTTACTCTAAGGAATTGTTTTCACTCACAAATCTGTAACATTATGGTTTGTTCACTTAGCGTGTACATTGAAATATCTTAGTTTCACATGAAGTTGCAAGGAAATTAATATTTATTTAACGAACAAATTTATCTATCTCTAAAATGTCGCAAAATAAAGAAATTATTATTTGCTCAACCAATAGCTAGTATTTCTTATTAGTATAAGATGTAGTCTCAGACCAGATGCGAGAAATGTCAGTTGTCTTTATTATCGGCAACGAACAATTCAAAGTCTTTCAACGTATCGTAAAATTTGGAAAATTGAGACAAATGGGGAAAATTGTGAAATTACAAATTGCTTGTTCGTTATCAATTGTATTATTTTTTATTTCTCATTATCTCCATTGTGAGGTTAACGTTGTTCTTAATTTATATACAGTAGACTCCCGATTATCCGCGCCTGCCGCACAAAGTTTTTTTTTTTTTTTTTTTTTTTTTTTTTGCTTCCAAGCAAAGAGAAAATGCTTCGAAAGCAAGAAGCAAACACAAATGACTGATTTCTTCAAAAAGGTGTAGTTTTACAGCTATGCTTTTGTAATTACATAATACATTACAGTATTAGAACAGTACATATGTATTAATTTTTCTGTGTATCCTTGACGCCTCACGTAAGTACAAAGCACTTTTCTGTTTTCATTAACAAAATGAATTTTAGGTTCGTTTTGAGTGATATACTAAAATATTAAGCGTTAGTTAAACATTTCCTGCTGTTTATTTTACGTTTCATTGTACATAAAACGATTTTTCAAAGTTGGAATGACTGTTTTCTCTTTTGCTATACCCGTTTTTAGCTTTTTTCGGATTATCCGCGATTTTTGTTATCCGCGGTGGCCGCGCCACCCAATTCCGCGGATAATCGGGAGTGTACTGTATATGTTATATGCAGTAGAAATATTATATATTAAGATTATCGACTGAACATAATTAAACATTTCTGATCATGTTCAATAATTATTTAGATATCATTTACAAGAAAAAAAATGAATATAAATTTTTAAAAAATGGATTTTAAATATTTCCTAAATGAATTAATATTTGTAATTGAATGTTAAATCGCAAAGAAGTGACTTAAAAGAAAAAAGAAAAATATTTACCAGTTATCGCATCTGTTTTCTTTGGTGTAAATTGCAGAAACATCTTAAGTGGTCGAAATTAACAGTATTCACTTTCAATTTTTTTTGTCACAAGATGCGTATATAACCGCGGAGCGATAATCCAGTTACTTATTCAATCCCTTTTACAGCGGAAAATAGATAAAATAAAATATGTATGAATCATATTGACATATAAATTCTCATCATTCCATTTATTATTCTATTTAATTACTATGAATTCTAAGCATTGAGTCACTATGTATTAATTATTTTAATTAATATCAGTTTGCATCATTGAGCCACTATGTATTAATTATTTTAATTAATATCAGTTTGTATCATTGAGCCACTATGTATTAAGTAAGAATTTAATCAGTTGACTTTTCAAAGATTCAAACCATATATAATGTATGAAATGAATCCATGCACTGAATTCGCTTATAATATCAACAACTAATTTATATTTAATATTCCACACTTTCTAACATAAACCAAAATGTTACATTCAACCTTCATAAATCAAATTATTGCTAACGGGTGTAGACTATACATATATCAAGTCACTCTGAGTTTACTCGGCAGGCAAAATGCACGTTTGTTTTCAATAGCCTTAGAATACATTGAGTGCTTGCGTTTATTGTTTCTGGCATATAAACGCTAAACGAGTAACTTCATGAACTTCTTGTACGAGTAACTTCATGTACTTTTTGAATGAGTAACTTCATGAACTGCTTGTAGCTACAAAATTTAAATTATTAGTATTTAATTTACTAATAGAGAAAAATGCATATATTTTAAATTGTTGTAAGATCATAAATTTCAGAATATTTTAACTAGCGATTAAATAGATATTTTTTTTCTACATTATTAATTTCTTATCATATTTAGGTCTCTATTTTAGAATATGATGTTACACCAAAACATATGAATTTATTTCATTTCCTGTTGTATGTTTCTGGAAAATAGTGATTCATCAAAAATAAAAATAAAGAATCTAATAATTCAAGCAATTTCTGGAAATTATTAAGATGTTCCTTTTTCGGAGCAAAAAGATCAAATATTACTCCAACTTCAAGTTTTTAGTTTATACAAAAATATGGATTCCAGATTACAACAACTTATTTTATCATCGCCAGGAATTGGTTCAAACGACATTTCTCTTAGAAATATTTATATTCAATCTTATTTGCTATCCCAACACGGTCTTTGGTTGAAGAGAGACTATGTTCCCCTGCTCTCTGATACCACGTAACTCCCACCAATTTTCTGAAAATTCACCATAAAACACTACAAAGAAAGATATGTAAAGTGAAGATTATGAGAAATCAATTTGATTAGTTCAAAGATATCACATAATACTCCAATTTCCAATTCCTGTTCCATGCTATTATGAGGACCTCAGATTCCAACAACTTTTTGTTCACAACGACATTTCGAAATGATTATTTTCAATAAATTTGCAATGCTATAGTCTTTGATGGATAGCTATCTCGAATCCACTGTATCCCGATCCCATGTTGCCACTACCAGGCAATTATGGTTTATAAAATCGATATAGGGTACAACACTTAGAAGACGGTATTGTGACAAATGCATTATATATCAAGGAAGCGATGTCAAACCATTTTTCTGAGAAATATCTATATCCAATCACATTTGCTATCCAACATGGTTTTTGGTCAAACAGAGTCTCTATTTCACTGCTCTCTGATACCACGTTGTTGCCACCAATTTTTGGAAGTTACTGATTTAATCTAATAAGATTATGCAAATTGAACAAAGAACAAACAAAGAAAGAGATCATATGATACTCCAGTCTCCAATCCCTAACCCATGCCATCATAAAGACATCAGTTTTCAACAACTTACTTTATGATCATCACGAATTGGTTCAAATCACATTTCTTTGAGAAATATTTATAATCAAATCTCATTTGCTAACCTAACATGGTCTTTGGTCAAGGGAAGTATATCCCTCTGCTCTCTTGTTACAACGTTGGTGCCGTTATTTTTGAAAAATACTGATTCATCAAATACTGAAGAACTACGCAGAACGATTATGTAAATAGAAATTTATTAGAAATAAATTTGGTAAGTTCAGATTACCAAGGCATAATTTTTACTGAGAATAGAAAACATGCAATATTTCAGTCTCCAATCTCTAATCCATGCCATCAGAAATACATCAGATTCCAAAAACATATTTAATGATCATCATATATTTGTTTACAACGACATTTCAAAATGTTTTTTTCTTTCATTAAATTTGCAATATTCTACTCTTTGTGGAAAGCGATCTCAATTTCACTTTATTCACAGCACATGTTGTCTCCATCAGACTAATTAACCTGTTGTCCCTATCAGAATAGAACTAGTTGCCTACTACAAGATCAAATAAAATAATCTAGTCCCCAATCCCTAAACTATGTCATTATGAGGGCTTCAGATACCAATGTATTTAACGATAACCAGGCATTTGTCCACAACGACATTACGGAATGTTTCTTCCTCAGATTTGCAATGATACAGACTTTGGTGGAAAGCAATCTCGATTTCACTTTACTCACATCACATGTTGTCTCTACCAGACTAATCAATCAGTTGTTTCTACCAGATCATATAAAATACTCCAGTCTCGAATCCCTAAACTATGTCATTATGAGAGCGTCAGATACCAACTTATTTAACGATCAACAAGCATTTGTTCACAACGACATTACGAAATCTTTTTTCGTTAAATTTGCAATGTTATTGTCTTTGGTGGAAAGCGATCTCAATTTCACTTCACTCACATCACATGTTGTCTGTACCATACTAATCAACCAGTTGTTTCTACCATATCATATAAAATACTCCAGTTTCCAGTTCCTAAACCATGCCATTATGAGAACGTAAGATATCAACAACATATTTAATGATCACCAGGTTGTTTTGTTGTTCCCAACGACATTTCGAATTGTTTTTATTTTGCCATTAAATTTTCAGTGTAATAATATTTCTTGAAAAGTGGTCTCGATTTCATTTTACACATATCCCATATTGTTTCTACAAGACTAATCAATCACCTGTCATAAAATATCATATAAAATACTCCAATCCGTATACTATGCCATTATAAGGACATAAGATATCAACGATTTATTCAACGATCACCAGGCATTTGTTCACCACGACCTTTCGAAATGTTTTATTTTTCACTAAATTTGCAATAAATTGTTGTTTCTAGCAAACCGACATGGTTTATAAAACTGAGGCAGGTACAACACTCCGAAGACAGTGGTGTGACAAATGTGAATATTCTACACCAATGAAGAGATGTTACACAATGAAAATATTCATCATCGTGTAATACAGTTTGACTGAGACTTTGAAACCATGACTTTGACTCTTATGCTCCAAGACTAAAATTTTGTAAAACATCTACTGATAATCTAAAATTCATCGCTTTCAAAAAGTTTAAATTTGTGTGACAAAAATGTCTAACACTAGTGTGATGATTTGAATTGCTTGAAATTAACTAGCTTATAATATTTTATATTACTTGTATTCTGATATTTATTTTTCACTCAAATTTATTTTTATCTTATTGTTGTCTTACGTGCAATATAATTGTAGCCGTAAAGTCTATGTATTAGATAAAACAGTGGATCATTTTTGAAGCAAAATAAAGGACAATTCAGATCCATACGAATGTAAAACATTGAATATCTAAGACTTTAATTCTTTGCTGTAACTCAAAATATTAAAACACTGGGGTTTTCATTAACTTATTCATCTCTTAAAATCTCAAAAATGTGAGAGTTTTTGGCTTTTTGAAATAATACTTTTTAATAAAAGGTCAAATCTAAAATGCCTTAGCTAATTATTGTCATTTTCAATTGAAGGGAATTAATTTGAAACTTACTTTGAAACTGCATTCATGAATCGGAATTTTTTTTTAAATAAATTAATGTATGAATGTAATGAATCAAAACCTCTCAACTTTCATTTCGGAATCAGATTTAATTTATTATATGCAATATTCCCAAGTTCATTATAAACATTTAATTAAGGTTAAAAGTATTTTTGTCATATTACCGATAATTAGCTTATTGAATTATTTTGATGGTGAAAATGGCGCTGACAAAACAAGCAATTAATGGAATGTATCTTTTATAATCTGTCTCGGAGGATTGTGATGTTATTAAAGAAAGTGCGATTAAAATAAAAATTAAAATAGTTCAACATTTTCGGTAATTAAATCATGAACATTTTTGTTAATATTTTTCCCTTGATATCATTTTACTTTCTATTTAAACTGAAGTATTTCTTTGAAATCTGAGTTATATCCTTTCATTATTAATTTTCTAAAGATTTAACAGTAATTATTTTTTGAAATTTCATGGGATTTAAATTTCTAAAAAAATATCGATTTCAATTTATCAGATCACTTGTGATATCATTCAGAATTTAATTAACTTAAACAAGGAAAACAAATATAAAATTCTATTTCAACACACTTTAACACAATATTTATAAATATAATTGAAATGCGAATTAATTTTTATGTTCCTTATAGAAATTTAATCTACTGATTAGATTTTCGTCAGTTTTTTTACAAATATTTAAAAGAATGATTTAAATAAAATGTTCATAATAATTAATTAAATAGTTGATTTATTTTATAATTAAGAATTATATTTCTTCAATTCCCAATATTGCATCAGAAAACATCTTGTCCAATATTTGTTTAATAATGAAAATTTATTTTAACTCAAGCAAGGACAAAAAATATATGTATTTAAAAAAAAAGTTTTCTTTAAACTTTTTTTGCATTAAATAATGTATCTTTAACAGATATTTCAGTTGTCAAACATAATATTTAATTAACTTTTGTATTATTCTTTTTTTAAATCATTGATAACTTAAAAGACTTTTGTTGAATTCAAAAATCGCTTTTGAATATCTGTAATTATTTCTTAAACATGTGAGATACTGAAACATTTGCTGTTATATATTTTCTCATTTAATTAAAAAATAAAATTAGAGGGATATTATGATTCTGTGTATTTTAATAATTCCTCCAAATCAAAATTTTTCATTGAAAATAAGTAATTAGATACGTATATATGTTACCGTGAAATACTGAAATCTGGAGAATATCTTAATAATCTATTCCTGAAATTATTTTGCACTGCTTCATAAAACATTCTTGAAATTAAAGAACCTATTATATCAATAATTATTTGTTGAAAGACATGAAAATAATTTTTATATTCAAACTCTTACTGAAAATACTAGTATAAATCTGAATTTTAATTTTGAAAATATTAAAGTATTGAAAAATTATACACACACACACACACACACACACACACACACACACACACACACACACACACACACACACACACACACACACACACACACACACACATATATATATATATATATTGTTATTTTTTTAGGGAAAGAATTAAAATAAGTTATCGTTTTAAGAATATCCTTTTTTAGTGTTCTAAACGATATAACTATATTTATCGTATATTATGAGATCAAATCAATAATCACTGAATCTTGGCTTGCTAAAATTTTACTTAAAGCAGGTTTGAATTAAATTAGATTCATTTTGTTTTTGAATTCCCAATAGATATTTTAGAATTTTAATTGAGAATTTTATATTTTTTTACGTTCCAAATTTTTTATAAAACCTTTCATCATTTTATTATGTTAATTAAAATGGTTTTATTACGTAATTGTGTGACTACGGAAGCCTACTTTTCTTTTTTAAATATATATCTCAATTAATCATTATAAATGTTATGAAATCTAACATCTCATCCCAAAATCAACGGCAAAATTAGGCTTCCTCAAATGTATCGAATTTAGTGTGTAAGTAAGCGATTAAATAACAATTAAATTCCGAAGATGATAATAAAAGTCTTGTATATCAGAAACGAATAAAGGAATCAAATCTTAGAATTTCATCGCATTAAGATATGAGTAAAAAATGAGTCACGAAATTCGGTCATCTGTAAATATAAAATTTCACGCAATGAAGGAAAGTTATGTTAATTAAAAGATCGCATGACATTAGAATCAATGGACTAATAAATAATTAAATAACAATTAAATTCTAAAGATAATAACAGCTGTTGTGTATTAGAAACAAAAAAATGAATAGAATCTTATAATTTAACTATATCAGGAGATGAGTGGAAAGTAAATCACGAAATGCTGTCTCCTTATTAATATATATAAATTACGTGTCACGTTGTTTGTCCGCGATGGACTCCTAAACTACTTAACCGATTTTAATCAAATTTGCACACCGTGTGCAGTTTGATCTAACTTAAAAGATAGGATAGCCCTTTTTTTGAATTTTTAATTAGAATTTTAATTATTAATTAAAAACTAACTTTCCCGCCAAAAAAATCTTCAAATCGCCAAATCAGTACGGCTTCAATTTTTTTTCCCAACAGTCATGAGGCTAGGCTTAAGATTTTTCGGCTGATTATTTGAAACGATTCTATTTATTTTCTTAATGTTTGATGCATTTAAAATTAAACATTGTTAATGAATCGATCATTCAGATTCATTCTGAAGTACTTTTGAATTAAAATAAAACAGAATAAAGGAAATTAAAAATTTCTAATCTGCATAGCGTTACCCCAACTGGCGTAGAAAAAATCACGCATTTGCGTTCCGTAACTGGCGTTGAAAATTCACGATTGCGCATTGTATTATGATTGTTTACATTTCAACGGAAGCGGACTCGATTTAGGTTCGTTGCATGTTTTTGTAATTAAATTGTATTTAAGTTAGTTATATATTTTTTGTATACGCTTATAGTTTTAAGTACATCGTTTTTTAAGTAGTTTTTTTTAACCTGTTTTCGACCGATTATTTTAAACGATTCGTTTTATTTTCTTAATGTTTGATGCATTTAAAATTAAACATTGTTAATGAATCGTTATGGTCATGATGAATCTGAGAATATTTTGTTGAGAAATTCTTGAAATATTACAAAAATTAGGAAAGATATTCTTTAGTGCCCATAAAGTTTAAACGCTCAGTGACTCTTTTCAGTAATCATATTACAAAAAAATACTTTGTTTCAGTAAAAAATATTATTATATTAATTGCAGATTAATCCTTTCCACTTTAATTTATAGTATAAATTCTACGGGAACTAACAGAAAATTAGAGAGATACATATTACGTTGTGACTGAAGGCGTTTATAATATTATGAGTGAATTATATATCAAAATTTGAAGTTTTAAAATATTTTGATGAAGAAGTTATTAAAGTAGGAATTGCATAAAATATTTAATTATTAAAATTTTAATGAACATTAAGATGGGCGAACCGGCTGGTCGCCAAAGGCGGCTAGTCGAATATAAAATTTCAGGCATGGAGAAATGTTACATGAATCAAAAGATCGTACGGAATCAATCTAAATGGACAAATAAATGAATAAATAAAAATTAAATTATAAAGATAATAATAGCTGTTGTGTATTAGAAACAAAAACAATGAATAGAATCTTATAATTTAACTATATCAGGAGGAGAGTGTAAAATGAATCACGAAATTCTGTCTCCATTGAATATAAAATTTCAGGCATGCAGAAAAGTTATATGAATCAAAAGATCATATGGAATCAAAATCAGTGTATGAATAAGTGGTTAAATAAAATAAAATTCTGAGGATAATAACAGTAGTTATGTGTCAGAAGCAAATAAATGAATAGAATCTTAGAATTTTACTATATCAGAAGATATGGACAACTGGTCACGAAATTCTATTCCTTTCGAATATAAAATTTCAGGCATTTAGGAAAGTAATATGAAACGATCATATGCAATCAAAATTAAGGGGAAAATAAATGATTAAATAACAAGTAAATTTTGAAGAAAATAAAAGCTCTTGTGTATAATAAATGAATAAAATCTTAAATTCAACCGAATTATGAAATGAGTGAAAAATGGCTCAAGAAATTCTTTGTCGAATATAAAATCTGAAGCATGAAAAAAAGTTATGATAATTGAAAAATCTTATTCGAGAAAGAATATCATATTTTCATGCTTCATCGAAATATTTTCTTTAAAAAAAGCAGCCACTTCCTAAAAAATACAAATTGTACAGACATACTTTGGCATCTATTTAGAAATAATTCCATATAATCTGTCAAGTAATTGGGCTGACGCGAAACCTGTTTCTGTGTTTTAGGTGGCAATGCAATTCAAAGACATTTGATTCTGGATTACAAAAATCTGTTCAGCTTACCTAAAAGAAGAGACACGCCCACTACTGACTGATACACAAGGACTAAGACTTTTCAAGTCTTCTGTAAACCTACAGAATATCTCAGATATACGTTTTCAAAGGGATTTCAAAGACGTTTTACAGTTTCAAGTCTGTTTTTTTTTCCTTGGGGGAATATTGAAAACAACCACCATAGAGTGTAATCGATACACAAAAGTGTTATTTGAGCTTTGAAGAAATTCATTCACTGAACAAGATCATATTTTTGGGAAAGAAACAGTTTTGTTCAGTCTGTTTTTTTTTTGTTTTTTTTGCATAAAATGAGCAGAGTTTTGTTTTTCTTTTGGAGGTGCAACATCTAGAATTTTTTTTAAAAAATACAATCATGGAAGATTATTTTTATTGTTTCTAAAATTGTAATAGAAAGATATTTATAAGTTATTTATTTCTGAATTTCAACAACAGATGACTTTTATACATTTATAAGATAGGTGACTATATTAAAAAATCGATTGTTTTCGAAACTAAGAATTCTTTTTTTTTAATATTCTTTATACTTTATACTTTTTTATTAATTCTTTATTCTTTTCTACTTCTTTATTTTATTTCTTTATAAAACCGTTATAATGTTTTAAAGTCTATTTTTTTTATTGATTTTTACTGACTTTTACTGATTTTTAGATTTGCCTTTACATATGTTTTGATGTTACTTTATAGCTTCAGATCCTGGCTTCTAATATATAGAATATAATAAAATTTTCTCACAAAAAGCTTCATAAATTAATATCTAACGCACGTGTTTTGTTGAAATTCAGTATAATAATTTCTCAAAATGTTCTTGAACTATAGAATAATTTATCTATTCATTTAGAAATATTTTATATCTGTTTTAGTGCTTAGTGTGAAAAAAATGGAAACATTCGTGTTATTTATCAGCCAAACGCTAATATTTAAAGAAATGATAAGAATACAATTTTATTTTTAGTTCAGAAAATAGATAATGTATTCATTAATTTATCTACAAATTTTTAAGCAAATAATTTGTAAACTTTAAAGTAAAATATTTCAGCTTTATGCCTCTTCTTTAGCCAAGCAGAGACCTTTTTTTTCTATTCTTTTTTTTTTTTTAATATTTTTGTCACTTAGCTGGTGTGTTTTGGTTTCATAAGTGTTTTTTCAATCTTTTTTATGCAAACATTCCAAAATTTACCAATTTTCGAACGTTTTTCAGAAACTTCATACTGAATGTTGTTACATATTTTAAGAGATTGTTGATTTTTAAATGAAAACTTTATTGTTATAGACAAATTACTATTTTCATTTACTTTTGTCATACATGTAATTTTTATATAATTTTAATAAGTTTAGAATATTTGATACGATTTGTGACAAAATAAGACAGATAATGACTGCTACCTGGAAACCCACTTTTCCCAAATATCCGTCATATACGCTAACCAGTTATAACCTCTAGCCTTCAGAAATAGACGCTTTTCCTCTGGTATTGTGCGTTAGTTTGAAAAGGAAATGCTGATCCAAACCCAAACATTACAATCTGTTAGCATTGGCTTGTAAAATGTTTTGAACGATTTTTAATTATGTAGTCTACATGACACGATTCCCATAGAATATTCTAGACTATAAATATTATCATGTAAAAAATAACAGATATCAATTATCAACCAATATCTTATGGGGATAAAGATAATTCGTATCTTCATAAAACATCGGAAAATTCGTATATTGAATCTAGGATAATGAGTACCTGAAACCAATTATGACATCGCAATAAATTACACCATTTTTAAATTGTAGTTCTCTTTCTTTTACAATTATTTTATAAGCAATAAAACAACATAATTGCCCCACAAATAATTTTCTTCAGCGTCTACCATACCACAAGCCTATTAATATTAAATTTGAACTACTCAGAAAAAAAACTTAACAGAAATAAACTAGTAAAAAGAAAGTTAAATAAGCCAAGGCATATAAAATCAAGAAGGATTGTCTGGTTTCTTGTATAAAGCTTTGGTTTTTTTCGTTTAAATCTGTCTGTAGTTATTTTTTTAAATATGTAGTAATTTTTTAAGAGCTTTTAAAAACTTTAAGCGTATTTCAAAAACTTTTTAATGGCCTTTATACTTTACTTTAAATATTTTTTTCTTAATTCGCGTGTTAAACAAAACATAAATCACTTTTTTTATGTATATTTTTTTCTATTTTATTCAAACCCAATTTACATAGCAATTTTATTTATTACTAATAAAAAAATATTTGATTAATACTTAGAGATTTTTCTGTTGATAAATCAGTTCTTTTATAAGCTCTCCATTTAAGCTACCTCCAATTAAATGAACAAAAAATTTGACCAGATGAATTTTTAAAAATATTTATATAAATTTTGTTTAAAAGGAAAATAATCTAATTAATTATTGATAAAACATAAATTAAGAAATATATTAAATACCTTTGTCTATATTTTATCTTCTACTTTATTGAAAATACAATAATTCTGCATACAGGAAATTCTAAAGTTTAGTATCATAAACGATATAGAAACCATATTTGTCTTAATTGAATCTTTATTGAAATGTTGTAACCTTTCCATTACTCTTCTGTAATATCAAATATGTATTTAATAGATACGTGAAATATAGAGAATGTAAGCTTATGATGGTTGAAAGAGACGATTCATTCTTTCTTTTATTACTCTCTAAGAAGTGAAACATTTCCTTTCTTCTATATCAAATGCTCATTTATTTTATTTCAAAATCCTGGAATACATTCAAGCTGAATGTAAAAAAATAAATTTTGCGAAGAATATTTTATTTTATTTTTTGCGACAAGTTTAATATTATTAATAATAGGACTAGTTGATATACCCGGTTTGATTGAAATTAAAATTGTTTAAAGATCGATACAGTAATATAAAAACTACTTTTGTATGAAATCTATACTTATAATAAAGCTCAATGTATGTGTGTGTGTGTTGGCGCTCTACAGGCCAGGTCATTTGACATACAACTACCAAATTTGGTACATGTATACCTTAGAGGTCGGGAATGTGCACCTGGGGTCCCTTTTTTGAAATTTTAACTGGAATTTTAATTATTAATTAAAAACTAACTTCCCCCTCAAAAAATCTTCCATTTTCCCCACCGCCAAATTAGTAAGGCTTCAGTTTTTTTTCTCCCAACAGTAATGAGGCTAGGGTTAACATTTTTTGGAGGATTATTTCGAACGATTCTGTTTATTTTCTTAATGTTTGATGCATTTAAAATTACACATTGTTAATTAATCCATGTTTCAGATTCATTCTGAAGTACTTTTGAATTAAAATAACACAGAATAAAGGAAATTAAAAATGTCTATTCTGCATAGCGTTATCCCAACTGGCGTAGAAAAATTCATGCATTTGCGTTACCTTAAGTGGCGAAGAAAATTCACGCATGCGCATTGTGTTCTGATTGTTGCCATGGCAACCATTATCAACGGATGATTTAAATTATTTTTAGGTTAGTTGCATGCTTTTGTAAGCAAATTGTATTTATGTTAGTTATATATTTTTTTGTATATGCTTATAGTTTTAAGTACATCGTTTTTTAAGTAGTTTTTTTAAACCTGTTTTCGACCGATTATTTTAAATGATTCATTTTATTTTCTTAGTGTTTGATTCATTTAAAATTAAACATTGTTCATTAATCGATCTGTTCATGATGAATCTGAGAAAATTTTGTTGACAAATTCTTGAGATATTACATAAATTAAGAAAGATATTCTTTAGAGTCCCATAAAGTTTAAACGCTCAGTGACTCTGTTATCAGTAATCATATTATAAAAAAATGCTTTGTTTCAGTAAAAAATATTATTATATTAATTGCAGATTAATTCTTTCCACTTTAATTTAAAGCATAAATTCTACGGGTGCTAACAGAAAATTAGAGCGATACATATCACGTTACGACTGAACGAATTATGACTATCAAAATTTGAAGTTTTAAAATATTTTGCTGAAGAATCTATTAAAGTTGGAATTGCGTAAAATATTTAATGGTACGACCGGAGTTTAACCCCCTGCTTGCGCAATTTTTAAAAATCGCCAACAACGGCCTTGCGAAATGTTCAAAAGCAAAGGAGCAGATGTTCAATTATAGTGTATAATAGAGATTGCCAGCTTTGGCGCGTTATCGGAACTTGTCGAAGAAGTGGGTTAAACTCCGGTTCAATTTATTTAATTAATAAAATTTAAACGAACATTAAGATTGGCGAACCGGCTGGTCGCCAAAGGCGGCTAGTATTATAATAAAAAATCCTTTCATCGTCTGCTTTTATTTAAAATTAGAAAATTATTTCAATTAGACGATATTTAAAACCACTAATAATTGATTTCCTCCGTCAGTTATTCATATTTTTATGTTAATTTTGCGCATAAATACTGTAGTATAAGACAGGATTTATTTGTTTGAACGACTGATTCCAGTTTTAAGCACGATTAACTGATTACTTTAATATGAAGAAAAAGCATTGCCGTGTTCACTTTAATTTTTTAAAAATATTTTTTCTGTCAGTGTATAGAGATATAATCTTATCGTCACTTTTTAAAATGCATGATAATTTGTTTTTAAATTATTTTCAAAGGTATTTATTGCACTGATTTTCATGAAAATATCAAGAGACATTTAAGAAAATTACAAAAAAGTGCAAAAATAAAATGTATAAAGTACTGCCCCAAAATAAAATAGACATTTTCATGCATTCTGATAAGAAACAAAAAACACATTAAAACGTTTAAATTATGAATCCTTAGCAATTTAATAGAATAACTTGTCACATATCTAAGAACCCACAGATGTCGATACAATTATTCTTGTTACAGCTTTACTTTAAAAATAGCGAATAACTGTTGAGAAAAAGAATATAAAAGTTTAAGAGCATTCGATTTTCTTTTTGAGTGGGCATGTATTGGTTATAAAGTATTTTGAAATAAGCAGCTTTTCGATCACAAAAACTAAACTTTCTGCTTTAAAAAAAAAAATGGTGGGATCCCATTGTAATTACGATCACTGCTATTTCTTTATTAGAAAATGAGATAGGTGACTAAGAGCTTACCTCTGTTTCATAAGTTAATCAAGATGAAAACAATAAAAACGAAGAGAAGTTGTACACAAATGCGTACATAAAAAAAACAAGAGTGAAGGAGAAACAAATACACCTGTACTTCATATTTAAAATTATTTTGTTAAAAATTTTAAATCTTGGCTACATTAAGTAATGGAATATCGATGAAAAACTTCCTTCGTATGCATAAAATAAGTCAATTTAAATGAAATTAAAAAAAAATTGTTTATTTGTAGGCAATATAATACCGTTATTATTTCCCTAATTCTTACATTCAGGCAAAATGAAGAGAAAATCGAGAAATAATAATCCATCGCTTAGAATGCCATGACATAGTTTTCAACGCAATAAAACAAATACATAATATTGATAATCGTATTTCTCTGAATTTTATCCAAATTCTTAATTTCAGCATTTTATTAAATGTTGCCGAATTCTAAAATAATTTTTACTCATCCATTTTAAAAATGTATATAATGTTAAAAACTACAAAAAAATTTCAAGCTTAAAAAAAAACCTAACTTTTTTCGAAAACAAACTTATACAAATTATAAAGCAATAACTTGCCCTTAAATCCCAATAATAGAATTTATATTCATGAATTTGAAAAAAAAAATATGTTTTGCTTGCAATTAGTTAATAAATTTATTTAATATTCGTGAATAAACGCTGGCAGAAATAACACTTTTGCAATAGCATTGATAAAAATTCATTTGAATTCGCAAATAAGCTGATAAATTATTCAAAACGATAAACTCATAAAAATATAATCATTCGGATTTGGATGATAGATAACACAATTTAAATCATCCCATTTTGGAAAAATAATTCTATAATAAACTATATTTTTCTAGTTTCTCTAAAATAATCTTTTAAAATGTCGTTACAGTTCTTTTCTTTGACAGATTTTCTTTTGAAATTAATATATAATTTCTTTTTATTATGAGATATAATTGAAAATAACATTTTTTTTACAAATACGATGCATGAATTTAAATTGGAATGAATCCTAAAAATGCTATATTGAATCCTAAAAAGTACATATATATATTTCATTAGATTCAATCAATGAAAAGATTCTCTTATATTTAATGTTCTCAAATTGTCTTTAACAGAGATATTATAAATATGTTGAAAGAAGGTGCTAGAAATGATGAAATGTTTGACGTAATTATTGCAGAAACAGCCATCTAGATTGAAAATTTAACAGAAAGGCAAATGAGATTCAAAAGCTTTAAAAATAAAGCTTAGTTAAAATACCAAATGACAAAAATTCGCACATTTTATAAAAAAAATATATCGCTAGTTGGCAATTGAGACAGTTTTAATAATTAGAATTTATATTGCATTTTAATTTTTAATTAATATGTAAGACTTTTTTCACCTTATGTTCTTTATAATGCAGTTTTCACTTATCAAGCTTTAATGATTTTGTTTCGACAATTACAGTGCTGATTAAAAACAAATTCTACTTTATAGAGTATAATATTATACTTATAAGAATATTTTCAAAAACCTTTTATTATTTTCTGCTTTTTACACTGAAAGTGTTTCACAATTCTATATGAAAAATATTATTGAATTTTTAAATTGATTAATTTTTGAAATTCCATATTGGATGGTGCCACTCGAATGGGATTGAAACTTAAATTTTTCCTTTAAATTTTAAAAGTGTTAAATTATAATATCGATATGTATTGTTCGAAAGTATAAAATTATATTTCACCAAAATGCCTGTCAGGTATCGGTTGCAAACTTCCAACTTAATAGATACAAAATGGTTATTGTAAAATTCTGGCGCATTAAAATAACGCGATTCCATTAAAGATTATAAAATTATTCATCAAAAGTTGAATCAATTTCTGATAAATCAACAGATTGAAAACATCAAATGAATCAACACTAAAGCAAGTATGGTATCATTAAATCAAAATTTTAACAAATTCTTTCCTGGATGGCGCCACTGGCATGGAATCGAAACTTAATTTAAATATTTCCATTATATTTAAAAACATAATAAATTATAATATTGATACGTATTGTTCAGAATTTTAAAAATTTCATTTCATAAAAATCCTGTGAAGAATCTGTTACATACTTCTATTTTTAAAGATAGAAAATGAGTCAAGTGAAATTATGGTGCATTGAAATACTGTAATTCCATTAATGACGATAAAGTTATTCTTAAAATGTTGGATCATTTTCTCATAAATCTGCAAATTCAAAACATCAAATGAATCAATTATTTATCAAAAGTTGAGTCATTTTCGCGCAAATCTTCAAAATGAAAACATCAAATGAATCATTTTCTGATAAATCTACAAATTGAAAACATCAAGGGAATCAATCACTCCACAAAACTTGAATCATTTTCTCATAAATCTGCAAACAGAAAACATCAAATGAATCAACACTGAAAATTTCCTGATTCTTCCGTACATCACAAAAGTCATAAATGAGGCTCCATTACCACATCTCAATGCACTGCATCGAATTAATTTAAATTCATTACTGTGAGAAAATTGTTGTCGTTCTGGGATTACAACCGAAAATTATCTCTTCACTTCCACCAGCAATCAGAAAATTTGTTCCATATACTACTGTTGCCAGTTGAAACATTCGAACTAATTACCTTCCGCTGCTGCCGGGACAGAGATAAATGGCTTGATAGACGAGTTTGCAGTACGAGTTGTTAATTTAATTTGCCGATTTCTGGAATTACTTAAAAGCTGCACGGAGCGCGGATTCTCGTTGCATTTCCTTCCGTTAACGTTCATTCGATGGTTCTGACTTATAGGATGTTGCTCATTGTTATTGTGTCAACTTAAATAATTAGAATATTTTCAATGCTTAGGATATCTAGATATACTTCCATTAAGCTAGATTGGATAAGTATATCCCTTTATAATCTAAAGTTGTATTTAATTAATGAAACATTTAAATATAATGTGCAAAAGCTTGTTATTCTCTGTAAATGGCGATATGTGTTACAGATAATGCAAAAATCGTTTGAAATTCTGAATAGGGAAGTCTGTGGTCACTAGAGTTAGAAAAGTTTGTATATGATTCGTTCGTGGGTTGTAAAAGGATTTTCAAGATTTTAATTTAATTTTAATTAATTAATGTTTTCAATTTTCACAAATAATACCAGGACACATTAATTCCCAAAACTCCGTTCACAGTACTTTTAAAATAAAAATAAAGTTTTTCAGAGAAATGAATTTTATGACCACGTAATGTTTTTTTAATAAAAAAAAATTTTTTACTAAAATATTTGATAAATAATATCATTTTGTATCACTTCGTGCATTAAAGCAAAGATAATATATCAATAAACTTTGTGAATACTGTAATAACTATTGAGTGAATAATAATTATTTTTGCAATTTTCAATTTCATTTCTAACCAGTGCTTCATCATATTTGAAATAATGAATGTTTCCTTAAATATTATAGCACTTTTAGGCAGATATTCTTTCTATAAATTTTATGAAAATCATTACAAACGGAATAAATCAACTGATGTAATCAATCAAAATGAGGATAAGACAGGGTAGGCGAATCAAACCGATAACGGTATCATGGTATTATATTTAAAAACAGATGATTAAATTGTCTTCATATTTTTATTTATTCTTTCTTAAAAAATAATAATAAACAACTAGTAATACGTACATTTTCGAAAATATTTAAGAATTTATTGTTATGGGATAATGATTGCTTTCATAAAATAAGCCATTTCTTTTACTTATGAATTGAACATGTTTTGTGTTAAAAATTTTAGTGCTTATCCCTAATAGCCCATATACTATTGCATATATAATATTCCATATTTATATATACTATTCCATATACTATATAAAACAATATTCGTGATATTGTATGATATTGTTGAATATTGAATCGTATAATATAAAAGCGAGCAATAATGTATAGCATTGTACTTTCTATAGACTATGGTATTGGCGATAACCACAATGCAAGTTGCTGTGCTAATTCATGCCTTAAATTTCATTGAAAAAAGCATAAAATCTAAGAACTGATTCCATTGCATTCTGATACGCCAACAAATAACATTTTCTATCGTTTAACTGGCTTATTTTAACCACAGTGTCATTTTTTCAAACTTATTAAATTTCATATTCTACCATATTCTGTAAGAAAAAATTCTTTTCTTTGGTACAAATTTCATCGATTTTGTATAGTTGTATATTCCTGATAAGAGTGCAATATTACATATATTTCATATACGTTACATATGTTTTCAGGATTTGAGTGTTTTTTTAGATTTTTTAAAATTTTTATACACAACAATTTGGCATTATTATAAATTAGCAAATTTGGCATTATTATAAATTAGCAAATTTGGCATTATTATAAATTATCAAATTTGGCATTATTATAGTCAACAAGCTTTCTGTACTGCTTTAAGTAAATAGAGATTTTTTTAAAATATTTTATGGCGCATTGCAGAAAAATATTAAATTAAAAATATTATACAACCTCAGATGTTTTTTTAAAAAAAGCACTCTTGCAAATCTCAATTTTATGCATTTATTCGTAACGCTTACTTTATAAATGTTGGTATTTTTCATTTTAATATAATTGCAGAGTTAAATGAACACTTGGGCTTAAATTGAATTTAAAGCATGTAAAACTAATATAAAACATTGAAGAATTTCTTTGTCCATGTGGTTTTAGAAAAAAGACCGAACATTTTCAGGAAGAAAAATGACATTTATAAGAAATCCCTCAAATTTCCTGTTTTAATTAGCAACAGTGTCTTAGCTACAGATGTTCTTTTATACACACAATCAATATCTACTTTAATATAGTAAAGCAACGAAAGTCTCCCGGTATATTAGATATCTACTGTTGAAGAAATATCCTAATCGAAGCATGCACATGCTCGTAGCTTACAGCTCCGAAAAATTCAGAAGAAAATTTAATTGAAACTCCAAAAACCTAATTTTCATTTACATTATGTATCGTTCATTTTTGTAACTTTTAAAAAAAAACTTTATTTGATTTTTCATGTTTATCTATTTCTTATATTTCTTAAGAAATATTTCATAAAATTTTTAAAATCAATATAAACTGCTCTTTCTAAATCAATTAAAGTATCCTCAAAATTCTTGTCCGAAAACTATGTTCTTAAATTTTGCGCAGCTTAGAGATGGTAACTTTTATTGCTTATATTGGAAACCACTTCTTTCTTTTTTTCGTTATTTTTCATTAATCCCAACTTTATTCTTAAAAGTGAAATATTAACTGTTTTAAATGGTTGTAGAAATAAAATAAAACCTGAGATATATGTTTTATGGCCTAGCTATTTAATTTTTATACAACGCTGTTGCTTTGCCCTGTTATTCCGCTCTAGTAGACAAATTGAGAAAACTTATAACTTAGTTGCATTTCAATGACAGTTACTTTAACATTCCTGCATATGCTCCGATTATGATGTAAACGGTTGATTTCACGGAGCAATATCATTATATCTTCATACGATTCTGTCATTTCAAAGAATATTCAGTTGTAACAAACAGTAGGGCCTCTATATTATGAAATATCACAATCTGAAGCTGGTTTTCCAGCTATTGATGAAGAATTAATAAATTTCTGACTTGCGTTGACATTTTAAAACAAACTTTATAGTGCTTTTTTTTTATTTAAATAGCACGAATTGTCTTTTGCGTGAAAAAGAAAGATCGAATATATCTAATGTCGGTTTTAGAAAATGTACATATTAGTGTTATTTTTGATAAAATCCTAACCTAGAAATTTTGATCCAAGTAATTCAGTATATATTTTTTTTTGAAAAATTTAACTTTGAGTACAATAATTAAATGTGATTCTTTATATAACAAATAAATAAAAATATATTTGTAGATCTAAAGGAAACCTCATATAAAGGAAAAAATATAATATTATTGTAACTGATATACGATAGCATATAATTCAAAATTAGAGGCAATAGAAATGTTTTACTTATACATTGTTTTTCAGCACCTTGAAATCAATATATTGTTACGAAATTTCTGGGGTTCGCTTGGATAGTGGGAGTTATATGGTGTGGAGAACACTCAATCAGCAGTAGAAAATGAAACAACGACGTTTATTTACACGAAGACACACAGAACAACACAAAGACGACAACTATATACAGCACACAATTATCTTCAGCCGAGACGTGCAGACAACAGACTCTAATGCAGACCGTAGCGCACAACTTAATTCAGCACTCCTTCGCTGCTCCGCTAATCTCTGGAAGGCCAGTTCTTCTTTGTCGATTCCGACTACTCTTCGACTACACTGGTCCACGACTCCCTGCGGCGGCTACAGGCTGCTCCTTTTATAGGTCTCAGAAGGCGGGGCTAGACGCCTCTCAACCAATCAGAAACGTTAGAGGCGTATCTCCGTCCTACTGGACGGTTCGGGAAAATTCTCGATGTTTCGGGTATAATCCATTTTGACGCCAAAGTCCCTAAATTCGTCGCCAAATGGTCGCCAAGCTCTGGGACCTCCTATGGAACCAGTTATGCTGGGAAGCCGCATCACAGGTTCGTAACAATATCTCTGTAATGCTGAGTGGAGTTTAAAAATATATCCGCCGATACCAAGAAATGTTCTTGCTTTTGTTTTGATGTCTCATCCTTCTGGCGTCTAACAACTCAGAAAAGTGTTGTTTTTAAGTGTGTGATTAAATCTGAGTATGAATAAAATTTGTAATAGAATCTAAAACTTCACGTATTATTTATATTTTTTGCTGAATTATTGCAAAGATCAATGAGCTGAAATGATAAAGGGCATTATTATAATAATTGTTTCTTGCATTCTTAGTTCACAGGAGATCTGGATGTTACTTCTGTGGTTGTTTTTTCCTCAATTTTATTTGGTTTTATATTTTCAATATATATATACATGTAATGATATTTGAAACTTTAATTTCAATTTAATTAATTTCCAAGGTTTTATCTTAATTTTGTCCATAGTAACTTTATTCTTAAATATTCTATTTTTTGATAAATTCCACTGTCTCTACCTAATTAATTCAATAGAAGCTATGTAAAATTACTGAATCGGCTAAAATCCTAACTTTCCCACACTCCGAGTGAAGTAACAAAATACCGCTGACGAGACACATTCTTATTTAAAAGATCCCCTACTTCTTCGACGAGTGTAACGGAAATCCCTTTCGAAATCTTAATAATATATTAGCACTGTAAAGAAATATTTTCCCTATCAAAATCTCAGGTTATACAAGACCAGGGATAAAAAGTTCAAAAGCTTTTTCTTTATTCCTTTCTGCGTCGTTCTGTGTGCTCATCGCTCGTATATATGCCTGCTTCTCCAAAATGAAATAAAACGACGTCATGAAATAGAAAGTCTTTTCACTGTCTTCTGTCTTCAAAACTCCATTCTGTTTCCCATAAAATAATGCCTACACACACGCACACACACACATATTTTGTGTGTGTGTTCCTGTGCACACACACACACACATATATATGCGCTACAAACTGTGATTATCTTTTGTTTCGTAAGTACCATTCCAATATGTATGATACTTTCTACTTCAAATTTAGTTAGCTAATCTGTAGCAGTCAAATCCAAGATATTATTAACTAATATTATAATAGCTCGTCTAAACGGACACATAGTTTTGTTTATATGAAGCATCCAAACTATATTGAGAAAATTCTTTATTTTTTAGTCCTATGTACTAATTAATTTAAATGCCCTATAAAAACTCCGCCGATTGTTAAGGAACTTCAGAAAAAGTCATACTGAATACTGAAACTGTAATAATTTTGACATATGAAGTCATTCAGTAAAAAAAAATGAAGAAAAAATTTTCAAATTATATATACACATTTTACTAAATTGATTATATCACAAGGAAGATAATAATTATTTTTATCAAAAAATTTCAAAAACAGTAATTCTATAAATTGACAAATAAAGGAAAGGAAAAATAGGTCTAAATTGAATTACAATGGACATCATAACAAAAGGAAAATAGCCAAACATTCCTTAACAATATATGTTATTATGAATGCAATAAATTTGTTTCGCATAAAATCTGAATATAACAATGCCAATTCAATCTGTATTAAGCTTAAAATAGATTTATTGCACAAATTTTAAAATTCCATAAATGATTTTGGCAGATAGATTATTAGCCAAAATACTGCAATAATTCAAATTACTCTCACACAACGAAAACATTGTGCTAAAACTTCACAATCTATATTAATATCCATTATCATATATTGCAATTTACTAATTCAAATATCTCTTTCGTGAACTTCTTCATTAAACATTACCAGCTAAATATTTGCCACACATTTTGACATCAGACTTTCTAGTCGATGCAGCACACATGAGTCATAATGAATTTAGTCTATTACTTGTTAACTCGTTGATGTGTAAGGAAATATTTGATTCATTATCGTTTTGAATAGAACATGAATGTGTGGTTTTGGGCTTTATCTATGAGGTCTCTTTGGGTGGTAACGAATTAATATAATGATAAATGTACACTAGAATCATATACAGAATGCTTGTTAGCCATGAATAATAGTTTGTTATAGTTAGATATTTATCTTTCGGATTATATGCAGACATTTTATCAGAGACGTCTCTATTGCCAATGTTATTTCCAATTAGTCTGGCGGACAAATAATCCATTGTATCACATTGGGGTTACCTTTCATGTTCTACTATAAATATGATTTGATTATTCTAATATTTAGAAGTAGATGCTTTATTACATATTTGTAGCATTTATTAAAGTGCTAATAACACGAGCTTTTTAATCGACTTATATTTGGACATCTGAATTGGTCACAACTTTCAGAAGCACTCCAACAAGAGGCATAGATGGATTACACTTGCGTCTGCAATACGGCACATAGAAATAAAGATTAAGGGTTTGAAAGACATGCTATTATGACATTTTAAAACTAATTGCATATGAGAGTATGTAAGGTACATCCCGTGTTAGATACACAGGATTAAAAAGGATTTTAAATATATACGATTAGGAAATTTTTAAACTAATGGCAAATAAGCTCATATAAGACACATCCTGCGCTAAGGCAAATAGGTGCAATGGTTAAGGGTTTAAAAAGATATAAGATTATGACGTTTTTTAAACTAATGAAACATAAGCGCATATAAGGCACATAGGTGCAATAATTAAGGGTTTAAAAGATATACGATTATGACATTTTTTAAACTGACACATAAGCGCATATAAGGCACATACTGTGTTACGACACATAGGTGCCATGATTAAGGGTTTAAAAGATATTTGATTACGGCATTTTTAAACTGACACAAAAACGCATATAAGGTATATCCTACGTTTAGACGCATAGGTGTAATGATTAAGGATTTAAAAGGTATATGATTATGATAGTCTATATGATATGATAACGACGAGTAAAGAATGTAAAGCGCGTCCCGTGTAAGACACACAGGAACAATGATTAAGGGTTTAAAATATACGATTATGATATTTTTAAACATAGATGATCTTTATGTGCATAAAAAATATATTTATTCGTAGAGATATTATCTTCAATACTTATACAAACTAAGAAGGCCTTCGAATTCTTATTATATGATTATTCAAAAATTTAAATATTCAATATCTTACTTATATATCTTACTTAATATCTTATGCTTATTCATAAATCCAATATATAAAAGTCTATGATCTGAAAAATATATTGATAGGGCGTGCAATCCCAGCGCGTTATACATACCGATCTTATCTAATAAAAGCTATATATTATTTTATTACGCCCCAATTTTATTTTGAGTATATTTTATTTCCTTTTATATAGTGTGTCAAAAAATTGTTTAATCAAATTTGGCTGATTAGAGGCATATAATTTGAAATATTCCATTTAATTGAAAACTCTTCTAGAATGACTTCTTTCTTATGAAGCTTGGTTTTCATATATTAAATGCTTTATTTAAATACGTACCAATTCATTCATATTAATTTAATATTAAGTAATAATTACTGTTTAATACAAATAAATAAAAAGTTTTTGTATTAACATATTATTATGTAGAAATACATATACTAAATAAAAATTCCGTTACATTAATGATTATTTAAGGCTAAGTCTATATATAACTGGCATTGATTATTATAATTCATACATAACAGTTATTATAATTAATAAACATGCTTAATAATAATAAATAATAAATTATCGTTCATTATTATTTAGATAACTATATATTACTGAATATTTTTATTAAATCAGCGCATTTTATTTCACATTTTTCAGTATGTAATAAAAATTATAAATAATAAAAATGATTATATTACATACTTAAATTATAAATAATAAATGAAAATAAAAATATAGAAGCAGTAAGTACAATATCTTTGTTCACTACCAATCATATAAATTACAAGAAATTTTTCACTTTACGATAAAAATATTGCAGATTTTGGTCAGTTTTTTTAAACCTGCATAAAAAACGAAAAACAGATACAATAACAAAAATAAAGTCCAATGAACTTCTTCAGAATTTTTTTGTTGTAGTAGAATTTATCAAAATGTCAAGCATCAGTGAAAAATTTAATACCACATATCTCTCATTGGACGTATGTTATTACATAACATCTGTCATATACTTGGCGGTTCATGCATCAAATCACTTTCGCAGACATCATTTTTCATCTAAAAATTCAAAAAATCTGTAAAAAAAGTTTAATTTATTGTCATGTGTGATGATGATTCTTCAACAACATTTCAGAACATTTCTTTTTTGAACATTTTTCATCCTGACTTGCTTTAGGTTTGAGAGATGGAATGCTATCATTAATTTTACTCTCTATTTTTTATGTACTAGAGTTTAGAAATGTAATTTTGGTCATTTTGGATGGCAATGTACTATTTAAATATATCAGGGATAAAATAAAATTTTATAATTGTTTAAATTAAATTGTGGAATCTAGAATCAGTGGTGCCATCTATTAGCGATTCTCTGCAAAAATTCGTATGAAAATAAAAAGCATAAAATATTAATGAATAAAAATATTACTATTTCATACATTAATAAATATCTGTTTTCAAATTATTATTTGTGGCTTTAATCATACCAGTTTAATCTTTATAATTGTACATTTATAATGTAATCTATCTCCCACTCACTCTCTGACATATTTCAGTTTTAAAATTTTCAGTAACTGTGTTTCTCCAATGAATATATAGAATTTTAATTATATCAAAACTCAGTTATCAATGAAATTAAACAGTAATATTCTGAAAACATCTGATAAACAAAGCATCTGATAATGAATTTTGTATAAAATCATTTCAAAACTCGATAATAATTTTAGTATTGAATAAACGAAGGGAAGTGATGTAAAGTAATAAAAATGAAATCTTTAGAAATATACTTTTATTAGTATCTAAAACGGAGGGAATTTTGATTCTGAAAAATATGAATGCCAATGCAAAATTATGGAAGTATGTCATAAGGAACTTTGAAGATAATGTTATGAAAATAACAATGTAATGCCGCGCGATTATAAAAAAAACTACCGTACTGTTATAATATTCACAAGAATAATTTTTTTTTCCATTTGAAACCATTTTTAAAGTTTAAATACTTTCTTATTATTACAAACTTCTCGATATTGTTAACATTTCAAGCTATTACTAAACTTTAAAATGCTAACCACAAAAATTTCTTGGAAAATGAGGTTGTTTAATTAATTAGGCATATATATGAATTTTTAAATAATCTTAAAACATTAGTATGATGTATTAGGAAAATATTACTCTTTTTATGTAGCTTAAAATGTCTCTTTTTACTATCACCAATCAGAAAATATTTAATTCTAATGCATCAAAAATTATATGTATAATATCAAAAAATTATATGCATTAAATTTATATCTATTAATTTTTAAATAATTTAAACACAATATAAAATATTAGTAAATTTTCTTTTAATATGTAACTAAAAAAGTCTATTTTATTATCATCATTCTGTCAATATCTATTTCTAATGCATCAAAAATTATCTGTATAATATGAAAAAGTTATATGCATTTAGCTTATATCTATTAATTTTTAAATAATTAAAACACAGAATAAGATATTAATAAATTTTCTCTGTATATGTAACTAAAAAAGTCTATTTTATTATCATCATTCTGTCAATATCTATTTCTAATGCATCAAAAATTATCTGTATAATATGAAAAAGTTATATGCATTTAGCTTATATCTATTAATTTTTAAATAATTAAAACACAGAATAAGATATTAATAAATATTCTCTGTATATGTAACTAAAAAAGTCTATTTTATTATCATCATTCTGTCAATATCTATTTCTAATGCATCAAAAATTATCTGTATAATATGAAAAAGTTATATGCATTTAGCTTATATCTATTAATTTTTAAATAATTAAAACACAGAATAAGATATTAATAAATTTTCTCTGTATATGTAACTAAAAACGTCTATTTTATTATCATCATTCTGTCAATATCTATTTCTAATGCATCAAAAATTATCTGTATAATATGAAAAAGTTATATGCATTTAGCTTATATCTATTAATTTTTAAATAATTAAAACACAGAATAAGATATTAATAAATTTTCTCTGTATATGTAACTAAAAAAGTCTATTTTATTATCATCATTCTGTCAATATCTATTTCTAATGCATCAAAAATTATCTGTATAATATGAAAAAGTTATATGCATTTAGCTTATATCTATTAATTTTTAAATAATTAAAACACAGAATAAGATATTAATAAATTTTCTCTGTATATGTAACTAAAAAAGTCTATTTTATTATCATCATTCTGTCAATATCTATTTCTAATGCATCAAAAATTATCTGTATAATATGAAAAAGTTATATGCATTTAGCTTATATCTATTAATTTTTAAATAATTAAAACACAGAATAAGATATTAATAAATTTTCTCTGTATATGTAACTAAAAAAGTCTATTTTATTATCATCATTCTGTCAATATCTATTTCTAATGCATCAAAAATTATCTGTATAATATGAAAAAGTTATATGCATTTAGCTTATATCTATTAATTTTTAAATAATTAAAACACAGAATAAGATATTAATAAATATTCTCTGTATATGTAACTAAAAAAGTCTATTTTATTATCATCATTCTGTCAATATCTATTTCTAATGCATCAAAAATTATCTGTATAATATGAAAAAGTTATATGCATTTAGCTTATATCTATTAATTTTTAAATAATTAAAACACAGAATAAGATATTAATAAATTTTCTCTGTATATGTAACTAAAAAAGTCTATTTTATTATCATCATTCTGTCAATATCTATTTCTAATGCATCAAAAATTATCTGTATAATATGAAAAAGTTATATGCATTTAGCTTATATCTATTAATTTTTAAATAATTAAAACACAAAATAAGATATTAATAAATTTTCTCTGTATATGTAACTAAAAAAGTCTATTTTATTATCATCATTCTGTCAATATCTATTTCTAATGCATCAAAAATTATCTGTATAATATGAAAAAGTTATATGCATTTAGCTTATATCTATTAATTTTTAAATAATTTAAATACAGTATAAGATATTAGTAAATTTTCTTTTAATATGTAACTAAAAAAGTCTATTTTATTATCATCATTCTGTCAATATCTATTTCTAATGCATCAAAAATTATCTGTATAATATGAAAAAGTTATATGCATTTAGCTTATATCTATTAATTTTTAAATAATTTAAATACAGTATAAGATATTAGTAAATTTTCTTTTAATATGTAACTAAAAAAGTCTATTTTATTATCATCATTCTGTCAATATCTATTTCTAATGCATCAAAAATTATCTGTATAATATGAAAAAGTTATATGCATTTAGCTTATATCTATTAATTTTTAAATAATTTAAATACAGTATAAGATATTAGTG
Organism: Argiope bruennichi; assembly: GCF_947563725.1. Lineage (NCBI taxonomy): Eukaryota > Metazoa > Arthropoda > Arachnida > Araneae > Araneidae > Argiope > Argiope bruennichi. The sequence goes on from NC_079156.1 coordinate 105,416,254, forward strand.
AATTTTCTTTTAATATGTAACTAAAAAAGTCTATTTTATTATCATCATTCTGTCAATATCTATTTCTAATGCATCAAAAATTATCTGTATAATATGAAAAAGTTATATGCATTTAGCTTATATCTATTAATTTTTAAATAATTTAAATACAGTATAAGATATTAGTAAATTTTCTTTTAATATATAACTAAAAAAGTCTATTTTATTATCATCATTCTGTCAATATCTATTTATAATGCATCAAAAATTATCTGTATAATATGAAAAAGTTATATGCATTTAGCTTATATCTATTAATTTTTAAATAATTTAAATACAGTATAAGATATTAATAAATTTTCTCTGTATATGTAACTAAAAATGTCTATTTTATTATCACCATTCTCACAATATCTATTTCTAATGCATCAAAAATTATCTGTATAATATGAAAAAGTTATATGCATTTAGCTTATATCTATTAATTTTTAAATAATTAAAACACAGAATAAGATATTAATAAATTTTCTCTGTATATGTAACTAAAAATGTCTATTTTATTATCACCATTCTCACAATATCTATTTCTAATGCATCAAAAGTTACAATATTTTTCCTCAGGCAAAAGAAATAATTACATGTTCACATTTGCAAACCTTATAATAACTTCTTGAAATCAAACTTTAAATATAAATAGCTTTCATTCATCCATGCTGTTTGCCCAGAAGCTAAACGAACCTCATTCCATATTTATGAAAAAAAGAGAAGAATATGTACAATTTTTCTGTTAAATAGAAGCTTCTTCGAAGATAGAATTTTGTCTGAAGTGCAAACAATTCTTCGGCATATCGATTTCTTTTCAGAAATATTTTTTTCAAACTTTCTATAGAAGAAAACTTTTATAAATTACAGTGCCACTCTGACAATGAGATATCATTTCCGGGCTATAGTGAAGGCTTTGAAGTACGAAGGAAAAGGCATTCTTCTTGATGTATTATCAACAGGTAGGAGTGCATTTTCGTTCTGGCAGGCTGATCCCATTTTTGTTGCTGAGAATTCAAAAGTTTGTGATTTGCACTGATTCAAAATACTTGGTCTTTGATGTCAACAAAGGCAAGAGTTGTTTTTATTAACAACGTGTTTTCAAAGTACATTATATAGACTGTTTCAAGTAGGTGATATGTTATCAATGACATGCTGCATTTATTTCTTGCAAGAATGGTACTTTTAAAAAGGAGTGAAATGCGAAATATTTCTCAATAAATTCTAAAATTCTCTTTGATGTTGTTTGGCTGAATCATATCCTGATACTTTCGAATGATACAAAAAAAAATTAGAATTCGATTTTCTGTATCTGAGTGGTTTCAATTTTTGATTTATAGTTAGATAAATCTGAGTAGACCCTATAGAAGGGGAAAATAATAAGTTTATAATATTTTTCCAAGAACAATGGAATATTAAAATAGTGCAATGGAATTTCCAGTGCAATGGAATATTAAAATAGTCCAATGGAATTTCCAGTGCAATGGAATATTAAAATAGTGCAATGGAATTTCCAGTGCAATGGAATATTAAAATATGAAATATTTTTCATAAATTTTCATTTATATAATTTGCAAAATTATTATATCCTGATGTTTTCGAATGATACAAAAAGAAAAAAAAATAGAATTCAGAATTTTCTCTATCTCAGTTGTTTTAATTTTTTATCTATAATTAGATTAAATATATGCAGATCCTAGAGAATGGGGAAAAATAGGTTTGTACTATTATTTAGAGAAACAATACAGTGCAATGAAATATTAAAATATGAAATATTTTTCAAAAATTTCATTTATGTAATTTGCAAATTTATTATATTCTGGTGTTTTCGAATGATATAAACAAAAGTTAGAATTCGATTTTCTCTATCCGAGTTGTTTCACTTTTTGTTCTATAATGAAATTGACTCTTCCTTCTTGAGTAGAAACTAGAAAAGGGGAAAATAATATGTTCATAAAACGTTCCTAGAAACAATGTAGTGCAATGGAATATTGAAATATAAAATAATTTGTAAAAGTTCCATTTATTGGTTATAATAATTCGCCAAATTATTATATCCAACTTAACCATATGAACCAAAACACAGCATATAAAAATAGCATTTACATTATGCTGCCAATTAAACAGGCAAGAGTGGTTTGCAACAAATTTCTCGTATGCTCAGTAAAAAAGACGTTATCCATATTTTTTTTTATAAAATATCAACTTATACCGATAACAACACGGTAAAAACATCATTTATCTCATAGGGAAAAAATTAATATTTCTTAAAAAGGATAAAAAATTAAATAAAAATGTTTATGACCTTTTTATGTTGGCTGAATTTTAACTAGTATCGTATTAGTCAAAAATCATATTTTTCTTTAGTAATTAATTTTACTTGTATTTAAGAATGATGTATTCCATCAAATGCACTTGTATTTAAGAATGGAATATTCAACCAAATATATTTGTATTAAAGAATGATATATTCCACCAATGTATTTGTATTAAAGAATGATATATTCCACCAATGTATTTGTATTAAAGAATGGTATATTCTACCAAATGTACTTGTATTTAAGAATGATATATTCCACCAAATGTATTTGTATTAAAGAATGATGTATCCCACCAAATGCACTTGTATTTAAGAAGGATATATTCCACCAAATGTATTTGTATTAAAGAATGATATATTCCACCAATGTATTTGTATTAAAGAATGATATATTCCACCAATGTATTTGTATTAAAGAATGGTATATTCTACCAAATGTACTACTTGTATTTAAGAATGATATATTCCACCAAATGTATTTGTATTAAAGAATGATGTATCCCACCAAATGCACTTGTATTTAAGAAGGATATATTCCACCAAATGTATTTATATTAAAGAATGATATATTCCACCAAATGTATTTGTATTTTAAAATGATACATAATACCAATTCTTTTTAAATTCTATTAATTTATTAAATGAATAATTATTAACACTTGTACTCAATTAGAATGATCTTATTTCCATTTTTATTTTAGCTAACAAATACATTAATTTTAATTAATTAATTTAATTTATAATTCATTATACCACTAGTACTAAATTATTATTATCTTATTTTCGTTTCCTCTTTACTGACAAATGAATTAAAATATTATAAATCAGAAATTGAATCAATAAGTAAATAAACCGGATAAATTTATTTAATAATTTATCATATTTTGAATTTACATGATTGGAATAAGACATATTCATAGTAATTAAGCATAGTGAAATTTCACTTAAATTTGTATCATAATAAGATTTGCTTAAATATTTAGGAAATAATTGAATATTTTTGAAAATCTGTCCGACAACCATTTTAAATTAGTGAATAAAGATAATTATATCCAAATGGAATTTTCTAAATCTCTTTTTACTTTCATTGCGCTTTTCCTTCGATTCTAAGAATCACCATTTAGAAAATGAGATTTACGTATTCTGTGTTAGCAAATTACTTTGAAATAACAATTAATATAACCAAGCAAAACCCTAAATTGTGTACTTTGTTAAAATATAATCCAGCAAAAGAACTGTAGCGAATTTCTTTCGTGGTGTGGCAGAGACTAGCACTGCATTCAACACTCCATAATATCAAATATTATATTATATTTAAAAACAACGCTTGTTAAATATTTAGAAAGAAACATTTGCGACAAAATCGTTTGCTAAATGTGATATTAGAAGTGAATTGTTTGTTTATCTGTTTAAGGCCACAGTTTAATCTTTACTAACAATAAAGACAGAGAGAGAGAGAACATGTACGCTCGTTAGCATCCTACAGGGAAAAAAGTTTGACATACAGATACCAAATTTAGCACAAATATTCTTTGGATAAGTAAGGAATGTGCAGGTAGGGAAGTATTTAGGGAAAACGTTAAAACTAAAATTTTATTCAATTAAAAATTAAGCGGTATTTTATTATTTCCTACAATAACTTCCAAAATTGTACCAGCAATACACTATGTTTGATAACTTTTAAAATTCAAAAACAAATTGTATTTTTAACGGTCCTCTTGTGCAATTTTTTTGGGGATATCGGCAATTTTTCAAAAATATTTTTTTTACATATATGGCAACAATTGTTTTTACCATTGCAATAAAATTTAAATTATTCTTATTGCTTCATAAAATATATTAATCGAATGATTTTCTTCGAACGTTGAAAGTTTGGGAAGAAAGAATAAGTTTGTTAAATGCGCATAATCATGAGGAATACACTGAGACAGAAGAGCTCGAAATTACATCGAATATTATGGGCATAATCAGGGTTTTAAATTAATGAGACCTAACCAAACAAAGAGGGATCATGTACAAAATAAACAGAACACGTGTAAGGCTATTAAAATGACACCCATTCTTATCTATCAAAATTTGATGTCACAATTCTTTGCTCAGAGAATTATATATATATATATATATATATATATATATATATATATATATATATATATATATATATATATATATATATATATATATATATATATATATATATATATATATATATATATATATATATATATATATATATAAAGTAATCTAAAATATAAACATTATGACATTAGATCCTATTTCTGAAGCAATCTAAATTGTTTCGGAATCAAAGTAAAAACATTAAAAATTAAAAAATGTAAGAAAAAGTAGAAACAACACAATTGTATTTAAAGAGCGCAAATGCAGCTACCACTAAACCACAGAGGAATCTAGACTAATTAGCAATAAAACCCAAGTTAAAAGGAAAAAAAATAGAACCAAATGAAACCAAATAGAATAAAAATCCGGTCTGAAGTCCTGAATGTCCTGAATTTCTTTCTTAATCAATGTCGTTTCGTGCTATCCGGGAGGGTGTGGACCCAGTTATTTTTATGTCCCACACCGCTCGAGGTTTATTAAATGGTTAGAAAAATGTAAATGGTAATACAAAAAAAATAATCAGAAAAAAGATACATAGCTTCGAAATCTTCTGATTATAATATTACTTGAATTATTATATATTATGAGTATAATTATAAAATTAAAAATTATTCATAAAATAAATTAAATATAATTTCAAAATTTTATAATACATTTATATTGTTTCAACTAAACAGCTCATCAAATGAAGAAATCGAATACATGATAAAATATGAGTAAATAAATGTATGTTGAAATGATTATTCTGCTGCAAATAATGGTTAGTACTAGACCGGACTCAGAAGTATATCCATAAGGCTAACATGTTAGGATATGTATTCATTATGGGTAAATGGCATGCTCCCCTAGCCATGATTATTCACAGCTAGCAAGCATGTTCTAAATGATGCATGACATGCTGATCAATGAAGTAATTCACGCGCTGCTCTCAGTGTATTCATAGGGAAGACGCAAAACCAGACTTCCAGATCCTCTTCGCATAAGAAGAATTAAATATTCTCCAGCGGGTTGACAAGCCATAAATGTGATGGATTGTCATTAATATATGGCAGGAGTACTGATTGACTATCTAACACGATTTAAAAAATATGTCGATGTTATTTAATCATAATATAATAGAAAATTTTTATCATAATATTTATTTATCACGATGATGTAATTATATGTTCCTTCACATTTGTATCGGGAAACAAGAAATTGGGAATTTTGATAATGACTATGAATCTCAATTATAACAATTTATTTATAATATAGCTGTAATGTAAAATTTAGCATTGTAAGCATTTAGGGCTTCATATATTATGCCACATTAAAACGAAGCTTAAATTTCATTTTGGTGGTTTTCATATATCATATATATGGAACATCTTTTAACAATGCTTGAGCGAGAAGACGGAACTTTTAGAAGTTTCCTCGATTCATTTCATCCAGGGAGGCATAATTTGTACAGATAAAAAGTAGTAAAGAGATACGTCAGGCTACCACGCGATACAAGAGCAAAAGAGAGATAAATTTTTCCTTTCAATGATTTTACTATAATATTTAGATAGGGATTTCTTTGACAGGCGCAGACTTAGGAAAGGAAATATTAAATATCTTTAAAGGAATATTATAAGAATTAGGGATTTTTATGCCTTCACTCGGAGAGTAAGAAAATGCTAAAGTCTTTAGTCTTCTAGAGGGCGTGTAAGAAATAATGAAATAAAAAGTGATTGATTAGATCTAGAAATAAGAGACAGTTTTAGGATGAATTAAACATGGATTAATTTAAGATAAAAGTATGGTATATATATATATATATATATATATATATATATATATATATATATATATATATATATATATATATATATATATATATATATATATATATATATATATATATACACACATACAGTGTGATTCAAAACTTAAATTCAAATTCATTAAAAAAAATTAAATTCGTTCAAATTTTGTCTGGAGGTTGGGAATACGTCAGGAAACCGATTTCACATAGGAAAGTATGCCATCTGCAAACCCCTTCTGCATGGACCCAATGAACAAGTGAAGTGAACGCAAGAAAACAGTACAATTAAGTGGTAACGAAGGTGACTTTTATTTCTACAAGGTAAAGTACAAGTTCACAGTAGGTGTTAGAAATTGAGACCATTTATACGAACACAAGATTCTCAGCGTCGTTGCAATGATTCATGCCACAAGGTCATTTCACTGTCGACGAAGGTCTCTTACACATAATCTTTCATGACCCAGCAGAAAAAGAAACTCATGGTCGATAAATCAGATGACCTGGGTGGCCAAACGATCGGTTTATCATAGTCGGTTACTGAGCTCCGAATATTCGGTTCAAGTAATCACGCGCAACAATTGTACTAAAGTCTGGAGCGCCGTCATGTTGATGCCACATATCTCGGCGCATATATAAGAAGACATTGTCCGTGATATTCCAGACGTTTTTGAAAACGTTCGGTGGTCGATGTAACGGCGGTGTGAGTCCCGTGTGTGTGTAAATGGTCGCAATTTCGATCACCAATTGCGCTGCATCTACTGGTACCGAATATACTTTGCCATGTTGGTATAAAGTCACATTCGTTACCATTTAACTTTACTGTTTTCTTGTGTTCACTTCGCTTGTCCATTTTGTCCATGCAGATGGTGTTTGCGGACATACTTTCCTATGTGAAATCGATTTTCTGATATATTTCCTACTTCCCCACAAAATGTGATTTTAATGAGAGTCTGAAAATGTTGGAATTTACATGTTTAGATGTTACTACTATGTTTACCTTTATATCAAGTAATATTGATGCTTTGAAATTGCTTTATTAAACTCTTTTAAGATGCTGAATCAAAATATAGGCATATGTAATCTTATTCGTTATAAAGTTGTGAATACATATTGCTACTTATATCAACGTAAGGCCCAGATGGATATGACAATCGCTTTAAATTTTTGATAGTGATATGTTAATATTAAGTAACAGAGCACCCTTTTTAATTTTTATAAGCGGAATGTGATTCGCCGCGGCATTTAACTTATTTATCAAATCAGAAAAAATTAAATTGGCAACCAGCCACTCTTTGAATTTCTCCGCCAACAGATAATGGCAATTAGTTCGAATGTTTTGATTAGCAGCCATAAATATGAAATAAGAAACTATAATCAAAGGTTTTCGTATTGTTAACATAAGCAAATTAAATAGTCTCCAAAGATGGAAATGAAGTATAATGGTTTAATATTTCTACTAAGTTTTAACATTTCATTTTACATGGAGTTGTGCTAATGTGTTCATTAGTTTATTGCTTCAACTAAAATAAATGGTACTACAAATACACGGACTCTTAAATAAATTATATTATCCAATCTCAAATATAAATTACAGAAAGTAGCAAAAAACAGAGGAGAATTTTGTGAAAAATAAATCGAAATTGCAAAGAAAAATGATCCTAATTTATACTGCAGATAACGAAGAACAATTTGAACATCGAATAATAAAAATAACCTGCGATAAACAGTTTTTTTTCTATCTTCAATACATTTTGTAGCAATACAGGTTTGAAAATCGCGAACAAATGAATATGCATTTTGAATATATTACTCTTGGAATTAAGGTACACTAGGTGAATTGTTTGTTGTATATCAAAAATGTTCTATGGCTTTGTAAATACCACTTTCACCTACCGTTTCAGAGATGGGACAGCTAACTTCAAAGTTGTCGCCAAGTGACGAAATAAGTTGTTTCACCATGTAGCGTCTATCTAACATTCTATCCATTTCAATTTAGTTTGTAGCATCTATTTATCTTCCTATGTAACGTTCATCAAGTAGTGTCTATCTAGGTATGAAAGTAGCTGAAACCTAGACATTACTTTTATGACTATAGAAACTGAAGATATAAAAGGTGATATAAAGACTTTAATTGGACACCCGGTATAGCGAATTTAATACATTGAATTTTGATGCATTCTATTACTGTGAAAATTCGAACTGAAATTCGTATTTTGAATAAAATTTAGGAAGTTACATATATGACACATTCAAATTCACATCTTTGGAGATAATTTCGGATTTAAAAAATATTTTTTGAAGCCCAAATAAAGGCCATAAACACTTCCTAAAAACTTAATCACAATGTTTATTTGGCAGTTTTTTTTTTCTCAATTTTCTGGCGCCTAACTCTTTGGAAGCCAGTCAGCACCATCGCCGCCCCATTTCACAGTTTACTTCCCATCCTAATGACAAATTATCGTCATTACAGCCCACCCACTGCCAGACACAATCTGAAAGTTTCTTCTTAAACGTATTGATGCACTTATGAACCTTACTCCACTTTTTGATTCTCGATGTTCACCAAAGCGTTAAATTGGACTTAACGTGGGGGAGAATTAACTCGTTGCTGAGGATTGCTTTCCAGAGAAGGAAAGATCAATATTCTTGAGAATTTGTTATTTTAGAAGGAGGGAAGAGTTGGGCTTCTGTCGTTTTTTTTCCCCTTCAATTAATAATCTCTTTATAATTTACCTACAGCTAACGGCCACATAAATGTAAGGAGGTTGCGTCTCTCAATAAGCCCAGCCCATTGTCACCATTCGTTTTTAGGTATTCTTGCTCCTTCATTTAATGATTACTTCACCAAAACATTAAAAATTGTTGAGTCATTTGATCATTTACCATCCACCTATCGTTTTCACTCTTCAAGAGCCACTTAAATAATCCCACAATATGTTAAACTTTATTACTTTCTAACCGCATTTGGAGACCAGATGCTGTACTGAGTATGTTAGAGGTGTTCAATTCGATTGGATTATCTTAGCAAGGGAAGAGTTTTCTACGGATGTTGAATCTCCTTGCATTAAAATGTCTTTCATTGCCAAAGTATATTAATCTATTTCAAATTTGAGCATTTTCTTTTGCTTTTGTACACTTTTCTGTTCTAACTTGCCATCTAAACTGCGAAGATAATTACCAAAGAGTTTCTTCCTTCGCTTTCAACAAGAGAAGAAAACCACGCTATAATATATTTGATGAAAACAATGACATTCTTCGCAATAATGATAATTACTGTTGAAGGTAATCAAAAAGTATATTTTTAGGTTATAATATCATATATATATATATATATATATATATATATATATATTATACAGAGTGTCTCAAAAACCTTGACCTCGGCTTTTATTCCTTAAATGTTGATCACAGACATATACTGTAAATTACAAAGTTCAGTAAAAAAAGATGCAAAATGTTATGAAATCGAATAAAATTTTCAAGGGTTCAAACTTATAAAATTCAAAAATTAAATTTTTAAACTGACCTTGTAAAAAAAAATCCCAATGAGTAAAATGTGCCCCATCCTCTAATAAGGTCATGTAAAAAATTTCAGATTTTTATCACTTAAACTCTCAAAGATATGCAAAACAAAGTGGAGTAAGGGCCAATCACAAATTAAAATGCAAATGTTTACATCTTCAGTGCAGATGACGTGACGCTGGAATGCATCATAAGGAAATAAAATATGATTTATGCCTTTAGCATTAAATACAAATTTTAAAATCTATGCTTTCTGAAAAATACTTTAAAATTTTATATCATGAATTACAGAATATAACTTAAAAATAACACAGCCAATGAACACCAAAATGAATGAACACCAAAAAACTTATGTAATCTTTCCTTTAAATTATTTAATCTTTCCTTATGTAATTTTTCCTTTAAGTTACATAAAGTTGCATAAAGGAAAGATTACATTAAGTTACATAAAGGAAAGGTTACATATCTTTCCTTATGTAATCTTTCCTTTAAGTTATTATTTCTATAAATTTTTAATACTTTTGAATCAATAAATTGCAAAATTATTATTTATTCAATCATTACTTTCTTTTTTAATATGTGTACGACATTAAAACACCGAAATGATTTTTTTTATTTGCGAACTCGTATCCAGGCATCTAAAAGTGGTTTAAGTCAGCATTTATGTAGTTTCATATCTTTTAGACTTTTTGTAATAAATTGCTGAAATTTTGTACATGATCCTGTTAGAGGATGGGGCACATTATACTCAATAAGAATTTTTTTTACGGGTCCGTATAAAAATTTAAATTTAGTATTTTTCGAAGTTTAATCCCCTGAAAATTTTTATCGATTTCATAACATTTTACACCTTTTTTTACGCAACTTTGTAATTTACAATATATGTCCATGATCGATATTTACGGAATAAAAGCCGCGGCGAAATTTCAATTAATTTAAACTAAAAATCGATCTTTGTTTTTAAAATTCTGTACTTCTAGCATGGTAGCTGCTAATTAAATGATGAGTTTTTCATGATTTTAATTAGATGTTAAATTAATTTGAAAAAAGTGATGCATTATCTACAGAACGCAAATCTTTGATGAACAGATAGTTGGATTTAGGGAAATCAAATCGGGTGCATAGTTATTTATAACGAGGAAGATGCTAGTTAAATGATAATTGTTTTCAAAGTTTTAATTAGGTTTTAAATTAATTAGAATATAATGGAAAAAATATTCTCATTATATTCGACGAATTTCATGGAAAAATACTTTTTCATAATCGAAGCAAGAATACAAATGTCGCCATGTTTACAATTCAAGCATTAGCTTTTCTAGGGATTATAATTTTCTTTATATTTTAAATTTAATGTGTATGTACACACTAGAAGATTATTTTTTTTTAAATTTTAACTTTAAAAATCCAGTTTTTCCACAGTAGGTCCTTAATATATGTTTAAACTCATTTCAGTGAGAAAAACCATATTACACTAATTATTAATTAATTAAATAATATTTAATGAGCTAATTAACCTATTTTTTGAAACATGATATCTTAAATTCTAATTTGTACAGACACACAATCCTAGTTGGAAATGATGCCTAATATTAGTCTTCATGTTGTCTGCCTCAATCAAGTTATAAAAATATATAGTTTTTTTTTTAATAATTTTTTCATCAACGGTGAATGGAAAAAGCGAGATTTTTTCTGTCATTTTATTTTTTAAATAGCTATAAAAATTTATTTCTATAAATATAACTTTGATTGAGGCACAAAACATCCACTATTTCATACAGATTTTTTTGATATATAAATAATTGTATTTGTTTAATTTCTTGTTGAGTTATGATTGTTTGAATGAAGCAACATAGTGGGAAAATATCATTCTTCATAAAATGAGTTTTAAAGAAACCGTAACTAGAGTTTTCAATGAAAGCACCTCAAGAAAAATAGTTATAACTCGAGAAATATTTCGAATATCGACAACATCTTGGTATCGTTTGAAAGCTAAAGGATCAGAGAACAGTATTAAGCAATAAAAAAAAAAAATTCGGTATTTTGAACGATTTTCGAAGTTTTAAGTGTGTACATACACCTTAAAAAAACTTTAATTAAATATTTTAACCGAAAGTCTTTTTCTATTAAAAAACTTGATGCGATTTTTTTAGCCGCCAATATAAAGAAAGAAACACATTATGTTTAATGAATGAATGAAGTGTTAATGCTTAATGATGCCATTTTGTGTATTTGCTGATATTGGCGCTTTTGTAAGTATGTATCTGAAGGAATCCTATTGAGTGCAAGAATAAGCATTGATTACTTTTTTTTGTGTGTGATAAGTATTAAAATTGTAAGAAAAAAAGAAACGTACCATTAAATTTACATATTCATTCAACTCCAAGTATTCATTTAAAATTTGATAAAGCAATTAAAGTGAAAAGAATTTTCTGAAATGAAATAGAAATAAAAATAGATTGAATCAGAAACTCAAAAACAATAAAATATAACATTCAATTTACAGCTAAATTACAGTTCGTGCCAAGTACCCATGCTTTATTTTATAAATAATTTTATTATGTAGAGGGGGTTATAAGCGTTGAGTAAGAGAAAGGGTTTTCTGGAGTTCTTTGCAAGAATATGCAATTCTTTTTCGATAATATTTGTCTTTACTAAAATCACCTGGCAGATAGTTTCAATTTTATTTGCTTTTTAATTATCCCATTTATGATTCGTTAGTTCGTTTTCTAGTGATGTAAAATAAGAAAATCTATTTTACCTATTATCAATTCATGAAAGCAGATCATGAGGACCAAAAATATTTGTTTGGTTATGATTTTTCAATCTTCTACTATAAAAACAAATAGCAATAAGAAAATAGGTCTACTTAGGTACAAAAAGTCAACTGGATGATATGATGATAATCGCAGGCTGAAGCATAAGTACGTGTTGATAAAATAACTCTGCTTATTTACAATGTTTCCCCGGCATAAGACTTTGATAAATCGAAACCAAATAAAAGCAAGTTTTACATATTTTGTTCATTATATTATTATGATAAAGCATCGAAAGTCGAAATCGAAGACTCTATATAACTTTGTTATTGATTTCTTCCGTTGTATCTTACATAATTTTCGAGATATAAAGGCCCACCATTATTTACCGCCAGATGGAGCAATATCCGATCTCACTGCAGTCACTTTATTGTACCTAAACATTAAGATTGTAGCAATATTAGTCACTTTCTAATGTGAGGTAGAGGACACCTTTTCTATATAGAGATAAAATATGAGTGCATTAAGAAATTTAAGAATGTAAAACATAAATTATAATGATAGTTGGTAAGAAAAAAGATCGACCGTTGCCTGGGATACTATAACGAAAGCGTTGACACGTAAATTAAATGCGTGGGTAAATAGAATAAAGTATATGTAGAGTGACCATAAAATATATGTCCCTATGCAGCTGGAATTGATTACAGCTGCAGATGGAATTGATTAAAGGAACAAAACAAATTTCATATGTAGTCTGTGAAAAATATGGGGAAGAAGAATTTCACAAAAAAAATGTTGCCTTTACAGTATCTAATATACGAAAGTAATATCAGTAGTTGAAACTGTAAATCTAATGGGGAGTAATAAATGGATATATCTTTGAGTTTCATATTATATATCATTCCCTTCCGAATGTGTATTTTTATGAATATAATATTAATAAAATTTTGAATAACCCATTTTATGTACTGTTGTAGTTATTGATTTCTTGCTTCCGTTCAGACAGGTCCAAAGTATTTGGCAACTTTTGCTAGTGCTTTCTTTAGTTGCAATATTCCAAAAATTATCACTTTGATTATCTTTGAAAAATGCTAGCCAAATTGGCATTACTATTTCGAGGCTATTTAATCCGACCCATTCTTTGTATATATATACTCTCTCTCTGTATATATATACAGAGAGAGAGAGCAAGAATAAAAGAATGAATGGAAATGGACCTTAATAAATTGAAAAAAAAAGTTATCCTTTGTTTGAGATCTTTTCACTTTGAACTGAAAATATAAAGAAAATCAATTCATTTTTTTTAAGGAACGAATCAGGTATTCTAGCTGTTTTTCTGTGAATTAGAAAAATCATCATGCACTGCGTTTTTAATTTCTCCCATTTCTGTAAATTTCATTATTTTTTCATTATATTCAGAATTTTTTAATCCCTCTATATTCTTTTAAGAAAACATGTTCCACAAGGTTTTTGTGATACGAAACATAAAGATTAGTCTTAATAAAGAAGTTTTCGTATTTCGTGGGCGTTGGAATGATGTTTATGAAATTTAGCAATTCTATTTTAGAAATATGTTTTCCAATTCACGTGTTTCGAAAATTTGATCTTTTTCTTACTCTTTTTTTGAATTTAACACTTCTATTCTAGAGAAATGTTTTCTAGTTCACGTGTTTTGAAATTAGAATATTTCCCTTATTTATCCATTAATAGTTATTTTGAGCTTAAGTTGAAAATATTTATTTATATATATTGGTAATTCAAAATTTAAGAACGGGTCGAGATTAAAATATACATTTTCTTTCAAATATATTTTGAATATTAGGATAAGTAATAATTAATAAAGCCTATATTAATTATAAATATAGGTAAAATAGAATTTAGGAAATGTAAATAATACAATCCATAATGTGCGTCGACGACTTTTTCCAAATATTTTGTATTATGTTCTTATATTTCTCCAATTCGTAAATGTATGATATGATTGACATGTGGAATTGATTATATTGTTACAGTAAATCCATCTGAGAAGGGCGTTGTGAGAAGTCCAACAATCTCGATAGCGGTTAACGATTTTTTATTTCTAAATAAAATGCCCTCGAAACATGCATAAAAACGCAATTGAGAAAGTCAACAACATACAAATAGTAAATCATTATTAAAGAATGAACAATAATTAAAATAATTTTTGAAAAAATTGAAAAAAAATTATTAGGCAAAAAATAGGTATAATTAAAAAGGTAGCTTTTTTTAAAAAAAAATTTTTTTGGACGATGGTCTTCTAATCTTTCTAATCTCTAGTATATGTATGTGTGAAGGGCGGTAATTCTAAGTCTAAACTATCTGACATTCTGAGTACAAAAACACACGCAGAGTCAAACACACATCCTCTTTTAAAGAGTGTCGCAAAATTAATACGATATTTTAAATTGTCACCACTCGTGCAATAAAGTTTTGGCAACTCTATTAAAGGAACAATTTCACAGTTGATAGTTTACAGTTAGTAATAATGGAGCGTTACATGACAGAACAAAGCTTTGAATTTAATTAACGCAAGATTTGAATTAAATAAGCAACACAGGATTTTTTCTTTCAATTAAATATCTTTATTGAATCGCAATGTTGACATAATTGTATTATGTATGGAATAACACATAGGGCAAATGACCTCCAGGGTTTGCTGGCACAAACACACTTTTTTGTCAAAATTCTCCATTACCATTTTGCATAAATATGGTTGAATGTCTTTGATGCAGAGCTGAATTTCCTTCTTCAATGCACGTGTGCTTGTGAGCTTGTTGGCATAGATCTTAGACTTCAAATAAATCCATAAAAATGAATCCAATGGTGATAAATCACACAATCTATATGACCAATGCTCAAATTTTCGAATTGTGGCTATCAGACTTTTATCAGTCATGAAATATGGAACAATGGAAACACGTTGTTCTATTGTGTAACGATCCATTTTTACTAAACCGAAACTTTCAGAAGTCAAATGGTTTTTTAATGCTTGCCAACACTCTGCATAAATAGTGCCATATTCAAATCTTGCCTTCATTTTGAGATGCCGTTTTTTATTCATTGACATAAAGCTGTTATATTCACAAAAGATAGATACTACTGTATAAAACTTCTTAATCATTTTCAGATATTAAGATAGTCTTCCACACATTTCTTTTTCAAGACAAATAACTTTTATGAAGCTTGCTATACTTTTAACAGTTAACTTCCCATTTTAATGAGAAATTATCCTCGTCTTCTATTTCCAACCGCAGACACAGCCTGTGGGGTTTTTAATACGTATCGATAATCTTACGAACATTGCATTTATTCTTGAATCTCACTCAAGATTTAAGTTGTGGTTTACAAAATGTTAGGGTGAATTAAGATGAGTGATGAAAGCTTTTCGGAGAGGGAAAGATATTAATATTTTTCAATTAAATGTTTTGGTTGAATGAAAATATTCTGTTTCTCATCACAAAATTTTCATTCAGGCGAGATCTTATCATTCAATTATATGTTTGGCACTCTTTCTGATAAAGCAATATATTAAATTTCTGCTTTATCCTTTTATTTAATTTTTGCAACCTTGCATATAGAAGTCATATAAAATTTCCTTTTTCTTTTTCTATACCTTAAAAAAATTAAAAGACATTGTAATGTCCTGATCTACACTGATCAAATAACGAAGCAGAATTTCCAGACAATTCTTTATTTTACAACCCTATATATACAAAGAACAAATTGTTCTAATCATGGTAAAATAAATAGTTATTTACACTTGTAGTAGGAGATACAACAGTCAAAGTCGAAGGCTTTTCTTGATACTCAGTCCTCCATCACGTCAACACAACCACTCCAGGAGTAGTTTCTCAGACTCCGAACTCGTGGGCGTCGTCCAACAGTTCCTGCAATTCGTTTTTTCTCTCCTCTAAAAAAATTCTCCGCGCTTTATTTCGGCGACAATCTCCGCCTCTTAATTTACATTGGTCATTTGAGCTCTCTTTCGGCCAATCGGGGTTCAGCAGTATGCTCTTTCAGAGGCGCCAGTGGGTCCTGGGAAGGTCCTTTCACAAAGAGAAACATCTAGCATCCAGATGTTTGGACACTCCATTCTTTCTGAAGGTACTATCAATACCTCTTGGACGAGGAATTCCACATGTGGTCTTTCATTGTAGTCACTAATGAACAGATGCGAGATCACCCAGGTGAAAAGATCCACCATCTGGCTATTTCGAGGAGTTTAGTAAGTATCAGCGACGACACAGCTGGTTGTAAATGTCTTTCTTATCAGTACTGGGAAACAGTGAATGTTACAACATTTAAAAAAAATATGAGAAAATAAAACATATTGAATAAATTAGAACAATAAATATATTTTTCAAGAATGGCCCCATTTTATCTTCAAAAAAATTCGAAAGTGTCTCTCTTGATCAAATTATTTTTTAAAATAGAAATATGGATGAATATTTCTTTAAAGCATGTATCTGAGATATAAATATTTTAAATTTGTCAATTTTTTAGATACTCTCTGAGATAAAGAACTTGACACATTTGCAAGTACAATATATTGGAAAATTTATTAATTTTCCATCTGAACAATAAATAAATATTACCAATGCATGCCAGATATTAAAGAAAATTAAAAGAATTGAATATAAAGAAAAATGTACGGACACATTCATAAGAAGCCAAAATTTCTATACCAAATATTCTAGGAAAGCATAGAATAATAGAATACTTCATTTGATATTATTAACATTATGCCAAAATAAATATTAGATTATAATATTTATATTTTAATATAAAGTTTTATATTTAATTTGTAATATTTTTAATATTTTTAATATAAAAATTTTTATATGCCAAATGCATACAGTGTGTATATAATCATTAAAATGCAAATAAATATCACATTATTGATGCGCAAACCAGTGTTTCTTAAATAGGGTCTTATTTAGCAAATGCTAACGAGAGAAATGAGTATGCTTAATGAAAATCAAAGTTTCAGAATACAATTTTTAAAAAAAATCGAATTGTACTGATAGTATATTAATAGTACGTGCAGCAGTAATCAGATATTCGTTACTAGAATGGGGATTACTCTTCCAGAAACTTTCTAGTATACTCTGCAATTCCTATTCCCCTTACTGTTTAAAAATTATGGACCTTAGGGAAGGTCGAGAATAACTTGCATGGCATAGGTGAAGCATAGTTACAGAATAAAAATATGTAGAGTGAATCTAGCATTTTTACTTAATCTATCGAGATAATGTGTTTTAGACATAATTTTTCCAGTCAAGCAACACCAAAATTTGATATAAAATTGTCGATGCAATCGCACGATCAAATATTGAATCTCATCTGCTTAAGTCTTTGCTTTATGAGTTATCGTCTTTTCTCATTACGAAAGTACTTACCATCAGAGGATCTCCGACCTCTTACTGACTCTCCGACCCTGCCGAAGGCATGCGGGTAATAAATATTTAATTACCGGACCGCCGCAACAGCAACATTGGTAGGAAATGTGGTTGAGTCCTAAAGCGGCGGTCCCACGACCGGTCCGAATGGCAGGCGGGCCATGCGTTCCCCTTTCGACCCCTCTTGCGGTTTTCCGGGGTGCTTTGATGCCTGTCTAGTTTACCGACAATTTGTCGGTAAACTGGACAAACATCAAGTCGGACAAACATAAGTGCCATCACCGGCCAAGGTACAACCTTTCCCGAAAGAAGTAGGTCCAGTCATCAATGAGAGAAGTCAGATTCCCTCCTATTTATGCACCCTTCAGGGTGGCGAGATCCATCTACCGTACCGGAAGCATCTCATCTTCTTTTCAAGGTACCCCCGCGCACCTTTATCCCGGTTGATTGAAACCAAAATTTCACACATAATTATTGTTTTAGTCACAAGTTCCAACACCAAATTTCATACGTATAGGTTATTGAATTAATGAGTTACTGCCTTTATAAGCCTTCTAAGATACAAAACGACAGTCGGTCAACCTTTTATTTTAAATTATGATAAGTATCTACAATTTATATGCGTGCTCCTGTGTACCAAATTTTATTTATCTAGCTCTTTATGTTTGGAAGTTATTGGGTTCATTTTTATTTAAACAACCAGACAGGCAGATTTTGCTTGAATGGATTTCACAGTTTAATAGAAATGTAATCTAAAATCAAAATGGATAATTCCATACGTCTTATTTAAAAGATTCAAATTATTGAGTCCACATACAGACAGACAGACACAATGCTAAAAATATGTTTCTCGAACTCATGGAGATCTGAAAATTGTAAATTTATCAATATCTATATTTTGAGGTTTTTATGACGTTACAATACTTTTCTATATATTTCGAATGCAAAAACTCAATGATAGTTGAGTGTATTTTCTAAAGACTTCGAAATCCTGGTTGAAAAACCATGTTTCTTTTCAAATATCTTTGAAGTAAGTCAGCATCCAATTGAATCCATTTCACAATTTATTATTCCTTCTAATAATGAATTATCATTATTTACTATCATCACCTGATTTTGTCCGCAGATACAATCAGTGGCGTCTTAATAGGCATCGATACATTTAAGAATGTATTACGCCACTGCTTGATTCATGAATGTTATGCTAGCTTGAAACTGGAGTTTTTAAGAGCATGAGTGGGAATTAAAGCGTTGGCATGAAAAGTATTTAGTTGAAGAAAAATTTAATGACTAAAATAGCTCAATTTGCTTCTTTCTTCAATGTATAAAAATACCTAAAAAGTAAATTAGAAGGTTTTAAATTCTACTTTTGTTAATTCTAAAGCCTTTTCTTTTTTTAAAAAATATTTCCAGTTCGATTTGTTTAATAATTTCCATTTGAAAGAGTTTTTGCGTTTTTTTGTAATATTTTTTGGTGTATGTAGTTTATAGAAAATGAGATACGTTCTTGAAATTATGATTTTAAAAATAACGAGACTAAATTAAGACGTGGGTGGGAAAGGCTTTTAATAGAAGAAAATATTCCTTCTCATTAATATTTTTGAAGAGTAGGATGTTTAAAAATATCTTGGTAAACTTCTTCCTTCAATGCATGTATGTTTTAATTTAGAAAGTTCAAAAGTCAAACCTGTAATGTATTAAATCTATTTTTTCTTTTTGTCTTTAAAGATTCTTACATTCAACGACTAATTTAATTTTTTTATTTGAAACCTTTTTTAAATCTTTTATTTACTAATTCTTTTGATCATAGAATATAGAGAATTTAACAAGTTTTTGAAATTGGGGCTCACAAGAATCGTAGCGAGAATTTTGATGTAGGAGTAAAGATCTCTGAGGTGGCAACGAATCATAACCTGGCTATCCGTAGGAAGATATTTGCATTTCTCCTCATTTTGTAATTAAAAATTTATATGATTCACAAAATTTAAAAAAAAAAATACTATTTATTTAAATGCTAATGAAATTTACATTATTTTAAAATAAATATAAATCTTATAGGCGTTTGTTAAAAATATGCAGAGTTATAATATAAAGCATTTTATATGCACATTGCATAGTTTCAAATCAGAGCTGATAAATTTTATTTGCTAGTAATTTTATAGCATTTAATTTACAAGTATCTAGTAAATACTATTAACTAGTAAATATAATACTGTAAAGAGGCAACGAATCACAATCTAGCTGTCATTCGGAATATTTATATACTTTATTACGATTTTAAAAAATCAAATAGTTACATATAATTTACGACTATTGAATATATTGCAGAGCTGATTAATTTTATTTACTAGTAATTTTATAGCATTTTATTTACTAATAAATAGTATAAAACTATTGATAGTAAGTATAATACTCTAAAGAGGCAACGAATCTTAATCTACTTGCAATTTGGAATATTTACACACTTTATCATGATCTCGAAATCAAACAGCTATATATACTATACGATTATAGGATATTGATATACTATTGAATATATTGCAGAGTTGATTAATTTTATTTGTTAGTATATTTATAGAATTTTATTTACTAATAAATAGTATGAACTATTGTTAATAAGTATAATACTCTAAAGAGGCAACGAATCATAATCTAGTTGCAATTGGAATATTTATGTACTTTATCATTATTTCGATATCAAACACATGCATATGTTGTAAGACTATTGCAGTGAAATATTTTTAATTGAGAATAAATTCTATGTTATCCATAAATAGAACAAAATACCTTGAAATTGTTTTTGTTTTTAATATTAAATTTTATTATTATTTTATTATTTAGTTATTCAATTCTGAAATAACTTTTTTTTATCTCAGTTAAATTCCAGTAGAATTATACAAAAATTCCATTAGAGTTCCATTTGTAGTACATGCAACAATTTAGATCTTATTTATAGCTATAGATTTTACAATAGTGGAGTTTCAAATCCTAAGTATTTAACTAAGAAATGGTTAAAAAATCGCTGAAAAGGTAATACGTTTCTTATCCAGTGCAGGAATAGTTATTCAACAATCCTTCAGAAAATTCAGTCATTATTCTGAAACAAATCCCTCTTTCGAAATCCCTGGCGCCAATCGTCTTTGAAAACAGCCAAAACCTTATCGCCTGTCAATTTCACAGTTTATTTCACACCTTAATGGCGAATTATCGTCATCTCACTCACCCAATCATTCCAACCGCAGGAGTTAGCTCTGAGGAATTCAATAGGGCATTGATACATCTATGGATAATTCGCCATTTCTCTACTCTCGATGATCAGGAAAGCATTAAAAGTGGATTTTTAGTTCATGAGCTAGAATTAACCCTTTAAAGGGCCATTTTTTTTCTTGTCATATTATGTTAAAATACTTTTAGGCTTGAAATTAGAATAAGAAAAGGGATTCATTTAACTCATTAGATAAATTTAATTTGATTAATTAATTAATTTAGTTAATTAATAATTAAGTGACAAACCAAGACACATCATTTTGTGTGAGATAAAGAACTGAAGCATCTAAGTTTCTGTCATTCTAAAAAAATTTGCCAGAACTTATGCCAACCTACATAATTTCATATAAAGATTGATAAATTTGGTGGGAAGCATACTTCCCACGGCCTTAGAAAGGGTTAAGTAATGTTTCATAAAAGCTTTTTGGAGAAAAAAATAATCAATATTTCCTGGTTTGATCATTTTATTTGTAAAGAACTGATAACAAATATATCCTGATCCTTTTTTTCTACCAAAGGGTGTCCGAATGGGTAATCAGAAGTTGTTTACATCTGTAAGACAAACATATTTGCGTGTTTTTGTAAATTCAGCCATTTCACAATTTTTTTCTACTTATTCTCTTGGAAAAAAAACCTTAAGCTTCTGAGAAGTAATTAATTTTTTCTAATTGAAGAGAAATTTTATTGTTTTTTTCTTTAAGAATTAATTAAAAAAATGTTTTGAGATTTGGAGTTTAAAAATAATTGGACTTGTGATAAATAAACAACTTTTATCAGTTTCTGGGCGATGAAAAGAAGTTTTCTAAATTTATGTGAGTAATTTGGGTATGTTTTCTAACGATGTATTTTTGAAAATTATAATTTTAATGAATGTTTATTTTTATTATATTTTCAAAAGGTGCACCGTAGTTTTCTCTTGCATTAAATGTCTTCTAAATTTTAAAACGGAACGAATTTGCAATTAAATTTAATTTAAATTCTTGTTTTGTAAAAATCCTTTAAATTAGATGATAAAAAGAGAATTAAAAAAAACTCATTAATGATAAAAAGAAATCAAATGAGTGTATAAAAAATAAATTTAGCACGATAAAAACTGAGGATTAAAACATTAAATAGTTAAGACAAATTTAAATGGAGATATACAAGAGGAAGATAAAAATTGCCAGAGGTTTTGTAGTTAAAAATATCAATGATTATAAATTGAATAAGAGATAAAATAGAAAGTTGTAACTATGTTAAAAATAGGTGTAATATATGAAATAATCGTTTTCATTTTATGAATAGGAAATAATTACAGTTAAAGGAGTAAAGCAGAGGTTCTAAAATTAATACTAAAAGTGATTCTCAGGAAGTGGTTAAATTCATATTAAATGACAAGTCTTAGCGGTTTCATAATTTATTCCATTGCATCTTAATTCTTTAAAGTCACGTAAAATCCAATTTAAACACTGATATCTATTACCTCGTAATTCTATCAGATAATTCACAGATACCCCTGTTGCTTTTTGGAAGCTTGTTGTAAAAATGGAGTAACATACAAAATTTGTCAGAGATAACAATAATCTGCTTCTTGAAATTATAAATGAGTTTATGTGTGAAAAATCTGACATGGAAAAAAGTGATGTTTTTTCATAGAATCTCAGAGATATTTGTATGTTGATAATAGCACAGGTAGGTGGCGAATTATTGCTTGCAAGTTGGACATGAAAGAAATATATCATTTGACGATGATCAACGTTTTGCACAGTAAGCTGTCAATCTAACCTTTGGTTTTCATAAAAAGTTGTTTCAAATATAATATGCAATTACATTTCCAATCTTCCTTTAAATAAATGGAAAAAAATTAAATGAATTGCATTGTAAATAATAGTCAATTTTTTAGGCTTATAGTTACAATCTTAAATTCACCTTAATATTAAATAGTTAATTCTTCTGTGACCTAAACATGAAATATATTCTAGAAAATTTGAATCACTAGTCACATTAATTTTAGCAAACCTTCTTAATACCCAAATTACAGAATGATTTTAAACATTTAAAGCATCTAAAAATTATATTCCGTTGGTCAAAAGATGCAAAATGTAACGAATCAAAACGTGTCATTGGTATTTGAGGTACATGTCTTGGACTATATTCATGCGCAAATGCCACACTCGGTGAGACGCTTGTCATACCGAGATATTTAATTTTGTTTCCCTGTATCGAAATGGGATGGCCGCATTGGCCTGGTGGTAAGGTCTCAGCTTTGGAACCGGAGGGTTTCAGGTTCGAGACCCTATTCCATCGAAACACCGTTGTGTAAGGGGGTATGTTGCACGTTAAATCTGTCATGACCAAACGTTCTCCCGCTGGTGTGGTGTGGAGAGGGGGGTGCCAGCTCAGGTGTCGTCCTCGTCATCTGACCGCGGTTCAAAATTACGAGGTCCGTCCCAAAATAGCCCTAGTGTTGCTTCAAACGGGACGTTAATATAACCAAACCAAACGTATCGAAATGGATTAAGTCTATGATGATAATGATGTGGTAACAATTAGTTTCACAGCACTGTGTTTTTGATATCTCCACATAGAAGCATAAGATTTAAATTACCAAAATTGATCAAAAAAACAGAGAGTGTGGAATCTGGGTTTAAATGAATCACCACTTGGAAACATTATTTCCATAGATAGAAACAATACTCTGTTTCTTACTTTGGATTGAATGTCCCGCTATTATATTCATTCTAGATTAGATCATATTACACATTTAGTGAATGTCAACATTGAACCCATGTCGTGTATTCAAACACTACATGAGTGAGTGCTTTCATATATGTTTTCATGCAATCTTCTTTAAATATTATCTGTATTGTTGTGCTCCCTAAAAACGAGATTTTTTCAGATGTTTTTGTATTAATAAGGGCGAGTATGTGTACTGATTCGCTTGAAGAACATATGAGACTAAATTGAATTTTCTTTTAGGCTCACTTTTACCATCTTCTTGACAATGTTTCTTTATTTGATAATCCCCCACATTGACAGGATATTTTCAATGAAACATTTCCTATTATCAAAGCATAAAGTATTATAACAACACACATTCTTCAAAGTCATCAGCTAACTTGACCCAAGATGACTATACATTTCTGAGATAATTGGTTTTTACCTGTAGTTGGTAGTTTAACTTCACCAGTTTTAGTATGTTATTTTATAATATTGATAGTGGTATGCCCTATTTCCTCGTTGCAACAAACACACCGTTGAAAACTCTTTTCGCTTTATCACTTCTGCTGCAATTGTGGCGCGTGCCTGATTCTCCTTTATGACCTATCATTATTGATCTGTTTCAATTTGGAAATAACAATACTTTCGATCTTTTTAAATCGTCATCAGTTATTTATTAATTTACATTCGAAAAGTTTTCAACATTCTACTTATTGACAGAATGAAATTATCAAAGTGAATCAAAAGTTTCCTGTTCATTTGCATATCGAAACGTAATAAGAAAAAAAGATAAATTCTATGGCTTAGTATTAAAAAGGGAATTTAAACACACTTTCGAGCATAGAACTGTAATGCATTTAGCCTTCAAATTAACATTATAACTTTAAATCTGATCTATCCTAGGAATTCATGTATGTTCGTCTATATATTCATGAAAAGATTTGACTGAAGATTAACATGATATGCAATGCTGTTCCATCCAACATTATATAATTTTGTTTTTATTAGCTTTTATTATTTTTAGTCAAATTCTAAAAGAATAAAACTGGTTTTGTTCCCTTGAATTTTTTAAATCAATTTTTAAGTTTATAAATTCTTAATTAATAGTTTCCCCTTCAGGATACCTGAGATAATATTTCATCGTTGCTCTTGCAAATTATATCAGGGTATGAAAGATATGAATATTTCTACAGATTCGGCAACAGATGTTTATCTGGTGTAATGTCTTGATCTAGACTGATCAAATAACGAAGCAGAATTTCCAGACAATTCTTTATTTTACAGCCCTATATATACGAAATAACAACTTGTTCTAATTTTGGTTAAATAAATAGTTATTTACACCTGTAGTAAGAGACACAACAGTCGAAGTCGAAGGGTTTTCTTGACAATCAGTTGCTTCTCGGACTCTGAACTCGTGGGCGTAGTTCAACAGTCTGCCTGCAATTCGTTTCTTCTCTTCTCCTAAAAAAAAAAACCCGCACTTTATTTCGGCGACAATCTCCGCCTCTTAATTTACATTGGTCATCTGAGATCTCTTTCGGCCAATTGGGGTTCAGCAATATGCTCTCTCAGCGGTGCCAGTCGGTCGTGAGAAGGTCCTTTGTGTGATGCATCTTTCATAACTGACTATTCTGGAACACGGAGTTATCATAGTCCTTTCACAATGAGAAACCTTTAGCATCCAGATGTTTGGACACCTCTTTCTCTTTGAAGGTACTCTCAATATCTCTTGGACAAGAAATTCCCACATGTGGTCTTTCACTGTAGTCGCTAATATACAGATGCGAGCCCACCCAGGTGAAAAGATCCACCATCTGGCTATCTCGAGGAGTTTAGTAAGTAACAGCAACGACACAGCTGGCTGTAAATGTCTTATTAGTACTGGGAAGCGGAGAATGTTACACTGGAAAAATAATCATTACATCAGAGAAAATGTCAAACTTAAGGAAATTAGAGAAAACTCATTATGGATGGTGATAATTTAATAAAATAATGCAGTGCCCAGAAACTTTAAAAACATAAATAGTAATGGG
Organism: Argiope bruennichi; assembly: GCF_947563725.1. Classification (NCBI taxonomy): domain Eukaryota; kingdom Metazoa; phylum Arthropoda; class Arachnida; order Araneae; family Araneidae; genus Argiope; species Argiope bruennichi. Next base: position 105,442,197 of record NC_079156.1, read on the forward strand.
AAAGATTTCTTGCCTTTTACTAACAGTTCGAAGATTCTTTGAATTTTAGTTGGCCATTGTTCTGTTATGGGAAAACTGGATAGTGAACAAGGCTTAACAATATGTCACAATAAAACTTTTTTTTATGATTTAGACCTGACGTAATGGTCGTAGTTAAAAAATATATACCTGTAATGACTGAATACGTTTTCAGGAACTTCAAAAAAGAGTTTTTTAATCCAGTTTTTCTATTAAAAAATCGTCATTTTCGAAATATTTAATAATCATCGTCTACTACAATTTCAGAAATTTCAGACATTTTTTTATTCTTTTAATCTTTTTCAATTTTCCACCAGAATTCCTGATGCCAAGCACTTTTGAACTCAGCCAGCATCCAAACATCGATTCATTTGTTTCGTCCTTACATTAATGGCGAATTATTTCTATTACCTCCCACTCACTAATACTGAATACAGATCCAATCAAAGAATGGTTTCATATATATATCATTGTATTTTCCGAATATTTCATCATTTTTAACCCTTAATGCTCAAGATAGCGTGTAATTAGAGTTTGCTAGATCATGAGTGGGATTAAAGTGTGGGTGATAGAGAGCTTTTAGAGAAAGAAATATCAATATTTTTAGATCTTTTCATTGGATGATTGGAATTAAAGAAAGACTGATTGGCTCCATTTATTCCGCAATTATTGAAGTCAAGAGAAATTTAAACAGGCAATTACAATTTATTTAAAACTCTGTTTGATACCACATAGTGTCTAATATCCGTAATTTCTACCATTTTATCCCTTTTATGCTATTTTATTCCATAGGTATTATTCATTATGTTTCAGGGTTATTTAAATTATTGGTATTCAAGGAACTGCAAGGATTTTTCCCTTCGGATAGGGATTTTTTTCTTTCCATAATTATCTGGAATTGGAATTATAAAAGAAATGAATGTGCGCTGAATAAGCGATTTTTACCAATTCGTGGGCGTATGAAAATTTTTTCTGAATGTCAAGTAAGTTATTTTGGGAATGTGTTTGCCGAGTACGAGATTTTATTTTTAAGGAGGAGGGAATAGATAATAATTTTTTTTTACGTGAAGGAATTTTAATTTTAACATATAATTATATTTAACGTGGTTTGAAAAGATGAAATATTATTTTTTGTTAGTGGTAAATGTATTTGAATTTAAAAATTTGAAAGGTTTTGTAATACGTGAGAAGATATTTAATGTTTCTTCAATATAAAATGAAAAGAGAATATTGTTCAAATTAGGCTAATGATAAAAAAAAAAAATAATGCCAGATGAAGCAGCAAAAGGATGATTTAATTAGAAAAGACCAATATACGGATAAAATGAAGCTAAAAATGAAATACAAATAAGTCTATAATACAAATACAAAAAAATGCACATAGAAATTATTAAAAAAAACTACAGATGGAAGGCAATAATTTCAAATTTATAAATTAAAAATAAATGTTATTATAAAATTTATCTAACAATACGTGACAATCATTAAAATAACCTTTTGAAACGGTTTTTTAAAAATATTATCGTATTAAATCAAAGATTCAAGTATTACACGTATTATCAAACGTATTCAAAAGAAAAAGAAAAAAAAACTTGGCCTTTGAAATATATTAAAATTTTAACTTATCTTCGTACGATATTTTCTTGTTACGTTCTTGAGTACTTCAAATGCTTCCTTTTCTTTTGCTTTTTAGGAAATGATAATTTCTCATTGAAGAAAACTTTAAAAAAGTACATAGTATTTCAATTCCGTACAATAATTTAATGGTAATTTTATTTTTAAATTCTTTAAACCTCCATCTCCTTTTTGTTATTCCAAATTATAATATAAGGAATAATGTACAGGTAAAAATTTCTTTTCATTTATTTAAAAGTATGCATTTATTTTTTTCCATAGATTCTTACATATTTTCATGTCCGTTTGGTTTAGATTTATGATTCTTTTTTTTACAAAAGAAAGCAAAATAGCACTGCATTTCCACACGATTGCACGTAAAGAATCAATGATACCAGGATGTCAATGATCTATTTACAGACAAATTTTCAAATTTTAGCTTTCCTCTTAAAATATTATAGATTAAATTACAGATAATTAAACTTATATTATTCTAATATATTAGGTACTTGCAAGTCATTGTCGTTTATGCAGATACTTCGCATATTTGCCAATAGATGTCGTTGATTAAAATACATGCAAGCACCTCATAAATAAAAGTCAAAGCAATGTCAGTTCTCAAATAGTGAAACCTTCCATGCTTTCACACACGCTCCAGGAGGCATTTAGTTTACCAATATACGGATGAGCTATAAGAGAAGAAATTTGTATTTCTTATTACACATTTTTTATCGTTGAACTAGTCGATGTGAACGATCTATACGCCAATTTCGAGTTAAAATATAATATATCTATACTTATAATAAAGCTGAATGTGTGTGTGTGTGTGTGTTGGCGCTCTACAGGTCAGGTCATTTGACATACAGCTATCAAATTTGGTACATGTATACCTTAGAGGTTGGGAATGTGCACCTGGGGTCCCTTTTTTTGAAATTTTAATTAGAATTTTAATTATTAATTAAAAACTAACTTTCCCGCCAAAAAAATCTTCCATTTTCCCCACCGCCAGCTTTTGCGCCAAAAAAATCTTCCATTTTCTCCACCGCCAAATGAGTAAAGCTTTAGTTTTTTTTTCTCTCAACAGTAATAAGACTAGGGTTAACATTTTTCGGCGGATTATTTCAAACGATTCTATTTATTTTCTTAATGTTTTATGCATTTAAAATGAAACATTGTTAATTAATCCATGTTTCAGATTCATTCTGAAGTACTTTTGAATTAAAATAACACAGAATAAAGGAAATTAAAAATGTAAAATCTGCATAGCGTTGCCCCAACTGGCGTAGAAAAATTCACGCATTTGTGTTAACGTAACTGGAGAAGAAAATTAACGCATGCGCACTGTGTTCTAATTGTTGCCATGGCAACCATTACCAACGGACGATTTAAATTATTTTTAGGTTAGTTGCATGCTTTTGCAAGTAAATTGTATTTATGTTAGTTATATATTTTTTGTATATGCTTATAGTTTTAAGTACATAGTTTTTTAAGTAGTTTTTTTTAACCTGTTTTCAATGATTTAAATTATTTTTAGGTTAGTTGCAAGCTTTTGTAATTAAATTGTATTTATGTTAGTTATATATTTTTTGTATATGTTTATAGCTTTAAGTACATCGTTTTTAAGTAGTTTTTTTAAACCTGTTTTCGAGCGATTATTTTAAACGATTCATTTTATTTTCTTAGTGTTTGATGCATTTAAAATGAAACATTGTTAATGAATCGATCTGTTCATGATGAATCTGAGAACATTTTGTTGACAAATTCTTGAGATATTACATAAATTAAGAAAGATATTCTTTAGTGCCCATAAAGTTTAAACGCTCAGTGACTCTATTATCAGTAATAATATTATTAAAAAATTACTTTGTTTCAGTAAAAAATATTATTATATTAATTGCAGATTAATCATTTACACTTTAATTTAAACCATAAATTCTACGAAGGGTAACAAAAAATTAGAGAGATACATATCACGTTATGACTGAAGGCCTTTATAATATGATGAGTAAATTATATGACTCTCAAAATTTGAAGTTTTAAAATATTTTGCTGAAGAATCTATCAAAGTTGGAATTGCGTAAAATATTTATTGGTACGACCGGAGTTTAACCTCCTGCTTTTCGCAATTTTTAAAAATCGACAACAACGGCCTTGCGAAATGTACAAAAGCAAACGAGCAGATGTTCAATTATAGTGCATAATAAAGATTGCCGGCTTTGGCACGTTATCGCAACTTGACGAAGAAGGGGGTTAAACTCCGGTTCAACCTATTTAATTATTAAAATTTAAACGAACATTAAGATTGGCGAACCGGCTGGTGGCCAAAGGCGGCTAGTACTTATATAAAGCTCAATGTGTGTGTGTGCTGGCGCTCTACAGGCCAGATCGTTCGAACTACGGCTACCAAATTTAGCACATGCATGCCTTAGAAGTCGGGAATGTGCACCTGGGGTCCCTTTTTGAATTTTTAATTAGAATTTTAATTATTAATTAAAAACTAACTTTGCCGCTAAAAAATCTTTTCATTTAACCACAGCCAAATGAGTAATGCTTCACTTTTTTCCCCACACTAACGAGGATAGGCTTAACATATTTTCGGCCAATTATTTCAAACGATTCTATTTATTTTCTTAGTGTTTGATACATTTAAAATTTAACATTGTTAAGTAATTGATCTTTCAGATTCATTCTGAAGTACTTTTGAATTAAGATAAAACAGAATAAAAGAAATTAAAAGTTTCTAATCTGCGTAGCGTTACCCCAACTGATGTAGAAAATTCACACATTTGCGTTACCATAATTGACTTTGAAAATTCAAGCATGCGCATTGTGTTCTGATTGTTGACAACTCTATTTTTAACGTTTACGGACTTGGTTTTGAAAGCTTTACAAGTTTCCGACCGATTATTTCAAACGATTCTGTTTATTTTCGTAGAATGTAATGCATTTAAAACTAAACATTGTTAAATTGATTGATCTGTTCATGATGAATCTGAGAAAATTTTGTAGAAAACTTCTTGAAATATTACATAAATTAAGAAAGATATTCTTTAGTGCCCATAAGGTTTAAATACTCAGCGACTCTGATTTCAGTACTCATATATAAAAAAAAAAATGCTTCGTTCCAGTAAAAAATATTTTTATATTAATTGCAATTTAACCATTTACACTTTAATTTAAAGCATAAATTCTACGGGAATTAACAGAAAATTAGAGAGAGATATATTACGTTATGGCTGAAGGCCTTTATAATATTATGAATGAATTATATGACTATCAAAATTTGAAGCTTTAAAATATTTTGATGAAGAAACTATTAAAATAGTAGTGCATAAAACATTTAATTATTAAAATTTTAACGAGCATTAAGATTGGCGAACCGGCTGGTCGCCAAAGGCGGCTAGTAAATAAATAAAAGTCAAAGATCAGTTCTCAAATAGTGAAAGCCTCCGTGCTTTCGCACACGCGGAAGGAGGCAATTTAGTTTACTGATATAGGGATCAGCTAAAAGAGAAGAAGTTTGCATTTCGCATTAAAGATTATTTTTTTTTTATTGTTGAACTAGTCATGTAAACGATCAATACACAAATTTCGATTTGAAATATAATAGAAAAACAAAGCGAAAAAAATTGAAGGGAATTCTATTGAATGTCATGGGATGGAAGTCAAAATTATCATCTATTAATAAATGCTGGAAATGTGCTTTTTCTACTGTTCATAGCACTTCTGAGGAGTAAATTCGTCCACAAATGCTAGTCTTTGGATCCGTCTTGGACCTTATTGGAGGTTCTTTAAGAAAGAGATACAATACATTACAAAGTACAATTGGTATTTAAATATTCGTTTAATTAGAAATTTACCAAATTTTATCTTTTTGAACAGTAATTTCAGGGTGAATTATTCCAAAAAAATATGCTTGCATCATCTTAAAAGGCAAAATTTAACCTCTGCAACGACACTATTCACAATTATGTGTACATTTTTTTCATCAGTTTTGAACATTGTATTAAAGCACAAATATTAAAGTACAAAAATTAAACCCAGTACCATATTAAAGTATAGTCTTACATCATATTAAATTACAAACATTAAAGTATATGCCATTCCTCTTTAGACGCTGAATACAACTGAAGTGGAAAATATTAACTCTTATTGGAAATCGTTGCTGAAAGTGAAAATCCTTGGAAGAAATTTAAGATGTCAAACTAAAGCGCCGTTTTTCGCTTTACTAAAGAAAAGCCTTGTTGACAATTCTTCATACATTTTTCCTTGCGTTATATTAAATTGTGTTGATAGTTATTGCAAGTTTGCTAAATCTATGATTTCTTAAATCTACGATATTGTTATGCTAATTTTCATTGATTTAATTTATAACACATGGATAGTTGAAATTAGAAATACCTGTTTAGTAAATGAATTTCGATAGACATACAAGGCATTTATTGCCTGTATTACGTGATTCGGGGTTCTTGTGGTGATCTAGTGGTAGATGCCTGGTCTTTGGAAGTTATAGTTCGATGCCGCTTTTTATAAATATTTGAAATATTCGATGCATAATTGTTACATGTTAAAGCAAAGAGATCATAGATAAAACCTATATAATGATCGTAGAAAATACCATTAATGTGGTATAGTAATACAGAGATGGAAAAAAAGAAAGGGCATTCTACATTTTTCTCAATATTTACAAAATTTTATACTGTTAAATAATCAATCTTTCAGGGAGTCATATATTTCCACGTATATCCTTTCAACCGACAGGGAATCCTAGAGATTTCAAGTTCGGGGATATTCTGTGGCGAAAGAAAAAGAAAGAAGTAGGGAGTCATATATCTATCAAAAAAGTATTTTAATAAATTTTAATAATTTTTTAATGTTTTACATTTTAATAATTTTTTTAAAAAATATTTTCCCAAAGTAAAATTTGAAAAAAAAATAGAGCCATTTAGTTATTTTTAACCTCAATTACAATAAATCAATCATTTGATTATACGCATAGCTTTTACAAACAATTTTAGTTTATTAGAATTCAATTATAAAAGATTTAAAAATTAATTAAAAATTAAAAAAGATCTTATTAAACATTACTGTTTATTTTATTAACATACCCAAATAATGTTTATTTTCATTGTATGTTTCGACAATACATTTGTATTATTATTTTTACAAAAATATTCTTTGTTCTTCATTGTTATATTTCTTATTTTTAAAACACATATTTATTTATTAACATTATTCTTGATTTTGGCTAAACGCATTTTGGATGAAATCATAATAATTCTTCAAAATATATCCAAAAACCTTAAAAAATTGTTTTAGTTCCTTACATTCGTGTATTAGGAATATATCGGAAAAGAATATGCTCTTTTCTTCTCTTGATGCAAAAATAATCTTTTATTCAACAATCGGAAAACTCTGAAACGAGTCATCCCTTCTAAATCTTCTGCTCCGATCACCTTCGAAACCAGATGATACCTCATTGTCGACTTATTTCGCAATTTAATTCCTTTCTTAATGACCAATAATTGTCATTATATCTCACTTAATGTCTCCCAATCAAAGGGGGTGGATTAATCCAATCCATATCGATACCTTAGCCAACACTGTACCACTTATTGACTCTCAGTGCTCAAGGAGGCGTTAAATTAGAATTTCAGGATTATGAGCAAGAATCAAAGCATGGACACGCAAAACTCTTGGGAAAAGAAAAATCTTATGACTGAATTGTTTTGGTTGCATAAAATTCGGCTATTGAAATTCATTAGTTAATTGCCTTTTCCTTTGCCGATTTGAATTTAAAATGCAAACTGAGCAATGTTTTATAATATGATACGAGTTAAAAGTCAGTAATGATCAAGTTACACTTCTCATTAGTGATTAAGTCCTGACATCATACTAATTATGCCTGAAATCACTTTCTAAAGCCTTAATTTTTTTTTCTAGCCCCACACGTTTGTACTTGAGGATGGTTTTGTTGGTTGGTTTATTGGGTTTAATGGTAAAAGATCCATATTTGGCCCTGGTCATACGAATACATGGTTGAAACAGACATTGATGATAAAAATCCATGACAATTTTTACCCGTAACTAGAAACATGAATTTCCTCAATCGGCCAGAGACATGGAGTGAAAATGACTCCATTGTTGTTTTTCTTTTTTGTCTTTTGTAAATAGCATTGAAATTTGTTTTGGAAGCACAATACATTCTGGAAATTCTGTAACTACCAAAAATATTAAAAGTATTAATATTAAAAATGTGAAATGTTATAATATTAAATGTTGGGAAGATGTTATAAGGAAATCTAAACAATCTTTTAATACGTATTTATTTCGTCTAGATATTACAGAATTACTCTAATGTTAATAACTGTTAGAATTTAACAAACAAAATAAAGAACACAATATTTTAATATATTATTTTTAAAATATTTCTTTATTGTTTTTGCATTATTCAAATTAAAAGCAGTTTCAGAGATACAAAGTCAATAATTTCATAAATAGCTTTGAAAAAAATTACTCGTTTTTACGTACGTGTTAATACTTAGGCTTTTGCTAATATACTGCTGAAAGAACAACTTGAATGTATGAGGAAATTATTAAAAGTGGAAAGAACATCACGTAATAATCAAAGTGAATGAGCAACGTGAAGTTATTATGACTCCCGTTTCCAGTTACGGGTAAAAACTAGATTAAAATATTTACATGAAACTGTGCAGGCCGGGATAGCCTTGTCGATAGAGCGTTGGATTCGCGTCCCTTAGGTTGAGAGTTCGAACCCCGCAGGCCTAAGATTCCCCGCGTACTTGGTGGCTGACGTCTAAATCTGTCGTGGGCAAAAAGTCCTCCATCTCTCGAGTGATACCACTGGGGATACTAGATCAGGGGTGATCGTTCTCTGATCCAGGTCTAAATTACGATCTGTGAATGAAACGCGTGAATAAAGGCCGCTTCGTAAAAAGGGTTGTGACGTGTGTGTAGCTAAGTCGTTCTTTTGGGGCCTAGGTGGCGCTACTGAATAACAGGAGACTCTCCCCTTCCAGCTTAAAATCACTGTCCCGATTCGGGCGGTAACAGCGGGCTTGTCCATGACTAGTGGCATAAGAAATAACAGCAGCAAAGAAGAAACAACATGAGACTGTCACAAAAGAAAAGGATAAAATCTATGATAAAACAACAAATTATGAATATTAAAATAGTAGAAAAGAATCGGGAATGCCAAATGATTAATATGCCTCAGAAAAATATGTATATTTCTTCTCTTAACGCTAAAAAATAATTTTTAATTCATCTACTATAAAACTCAATTTTTATTTTTCTGAAACGAGCCATCTTCTCTAAATCTTCGGCGCCAATCACCTTTGAAACTAGACGACACCCCATCGTCGACTTATTTCACAGTTTACTTCCTTTCTTAATGACGAATTATTGTCATTATCACCCACCTAATGCCTCTGATCGGAGACCCAATCAAAGGGGTGGAGGATTAATCCATATCGATACTTCAGTCAACATTGCACCACTTATTGACTCTCAGTGCTCATGAAAGCGTTAAATTAGAATTTCAAGATTATGAGCCAGAATTAAAGCATGGACAAGAAAAACTCTTGGGAGAAGGGAAAAAATCAATATTTTCCTCGTTAGGTGTTTTCGCTGGGGAATAGGAAAGAAAAATGCTGTCTCGACCTCTTATTCCCTTACCATGGCAACCAGGAGGGACTTAGTCAGGCAATTACAAAGTGCTTAAACCTCTATTAGATAACAGGGTTTAAGTGCAGTTCTTACTTTCTCCCAACTAATGCTTTTTATTATGTATTTATCCTGTCGGTTTTTACTAAGCGTTTCGACACATTTAAAATTTTTCCAAATTAAAGGATTAGCATTTTTTTCCTTTTTGGATAACAAATTTTTCACTAAATATTTTTCATAATTTAAAATTATCAAAGAATATTATCGTTGATTAAACAAAAATTATCAAATCGAGGTGACAGGATGATGTTTTTGAATTTAGCGTGTGTTATTTAAGGATGATGTTTTTGAATTTAGCGTGTGTTATTTAAGGATGATGTTTTTGAATGTTACGTGTGTTATTTAAGGAATGCATTTGCTGAGTTGAGTTCTTTCCAAAAATATATTTTTTATTAACTTTAAGTATAGAGTATTTATTTTAACCCTTTAAAGAGCCATTTTTTTCTAGTCATATTATATTAAAATATTTTTAGGCTTGAAATTAGAATAAGAAAAGGGATTCATTTAGCTTATTAGATAAATTTGATTAATTAATTAATGTGGTTAATTAATAATTAAGTGACAAACCAAGACACATCATTTTGTGTGAGATAAGGAACTGAAGAAAGTTCTAAGTTTCTAACATCTAAGTTTCTGTCTTTCTAAAAAAAATTGTCACAATTTATGCCAACCTACATAATTTCATACAAAGATGGATAAATTTGGTGGGAAGCATACTTCCCACCTTGGGCCTTAGAAAGAGTTAAGTTATACTGCCTGACTAGGTGTTCCAGTTGATGGAATTTGAACTAAGTATAATTAGTAGAATACAAGCTGCCTATTTTACTAACTAGGATCCGATTTTACTTGTCACAACACATGTTAAATCCTGTAATATTTAATTTATGGATATTTTTAATATTTTGAACAACTCTGATGATCTTCTAAAAACTATTCTACTAAAAATTACATATGTTTGTTGAAGAAAAATAATAATTTTATTATTATTTAATGGGTTTAAACTATGACATTCTTTTAGGGGTGAATTTAAAGCAATTTCTTTTATTACTAATTTTTAAATTCCATGTTTTCCTACTAATGTATTATTTTTAGTTATTAATTTGCAATTTATAATAAATTACGAAAAGTTTTTATGTAGATTTTAATTGTTTCTTTTTTTATTCACATTTAATTCAACTGTCCTACAGATAGGACAGCGACTCAATATATGTTAAGAACTTTTGCACTGTGATAGGAGCGTGTAGATGTATTAACTCTTATTATTATATATGTTGCAAAATAAATAAATTTGTAAAATATGTAGTAAATTCTACGAATTATTAACTATTCGGTCAAAATGTGTTTATAATAAAAATGTAACTAATTTATGGTATTTTGAACTATTAATATTCATTGTATTGATTCTGTTATATTATACATGACACATTTTTTTAAATAATAATTTTTTAATTCATTATTGGTTTGAAGCTTGTTATTTCTTCATAATTTTCATAATGTGTAAAAGATTTTACTAGTAGATAATGAAGTATATAACAAATAATCATGGTTAATCTTACGTGAAATTAGTAACTTCACTCCTTTTTCTACCACGTGCGCATTAAAAGATATCTCTGTATAAAAAGCTTAGGTGGACAAGAAGTTAGACCGAATTTTTTAACCGCCATTTGACAACAACTCAGATATTCAGAGTTTTGCATGCTTTTTATGGAATAACATCTAAGACAAAGCTGTTTTTTCAGAGTTTGGATGATAGAATAAGTACGATATAAAAATAAATTTAAACAGTGGAGTTTCAATTATAAATTAAAGCACTAAAAACAAAAAATTGGGGTAAATAAAAATTTAGAAGAATCATTCCTACGAAGATTCAATTGAAATGACTGAAATAGAAGTATAAGGCGTTTATGCGTAGAGAGCTAAGTTTCTGAAATGTAGGGGCATCACCAATTTATTTTGCTACTTTAAATTATAACTGACCATTGAGGACTTTCTATCATTATTGTTTACGTATAATTTAAAATAATACAATAAAAGTAATAAGATATCATTTTAGTGATGAATTGTACTTCATTAAATATGATTGACATGACTGAATTATTCCTAATCATACACGCCGCCTGGAACGGGTACAAAGTCATTACTATTATGTTGACTAATGGTGATGATATAATCTTATCAAAAGTGGAAAAAGAAATAAATTCTATTTTGATTCTTAAATATCATAAAATTACATAATATTATGTTCTAGCATTTATACTGCTCTACTCCGAACAGTCTCGAGGCGCACATTAAAAAATGTTAATGGTCGGAACCGATGTTGAGTTCTAAGGAACATCGCCGATCATTTCTATGCTCACCCGAGTAGCGAGAGCCAACCACATATTAAGGAAGTTATATGAGGAATTTATGAGGAAGTTTCTATCCTCATATATGAGGTATTCCTCAGTGGGATTCACTCACTCATACAGACACATTGCTCTGCTTCAAGACAATTTTAATTTTAGAAACTGATAACTTTTTTTGTGATTGATAAACAATTAATATTAGTCCATGTAATTTAAATAATTTTAACCCATGATTTCTTATTTCTTGCATAAATGCTTTATTACATGAAAAGTGAGTGAAGCATGTCGGGATCACATAGGGATCCCAAATGAATCATAATATGATTCTTAGAGATTGGTAAGAGGAACGACCAGAGGGTATAACCCGCCCCCTCCCCCGTTTTTTTATTAAATAAAAAAACATAAATATTTCCCAAATTTATTTATATAGAAAAAATTAAACTAATATTAATCTTTAAGATGTTGCTTAGGTTAAAATCTTCACGAAATGTGAAATTAAAATTGGCCAATTATATAAAAAAAGCCATATAACTTGTAATGCCTGGGCCCAAAAATTGGATTATATTAACTTTCTTTAAATTTAAAATCTGAACGATTTTTAACTAAGATTTGTCATTATTAAACACGTTTTTTTTGTACATGATAGAAACGTTATCAACGTTAAAAAGATGTCAAATTAAATTAAATAATAATAAAATTCATTTAAATAAAAATTGAAAAAGAGATTAAGGAAAATTAAAGAAATATAGTAAATTAAAAATGTTTGCTAAGATCTGTAATGCAAATACATGAAAGCTACTTAAAATTCTAAAATTATTTGCTGAGATGGTAATAATATATAATTAAAATTTTTTATAAAGTTTTAAAGCAGGGAGACGAACTTAAATACACTTGATTATAATTTTAAAAAATATATATATATAATAGTTAATTTATTTATGGGAATTTTAAAACACATATTATTATGTTAAAAATTAAATAATCATATAAATTGACAGCTTCTTTCTAACACACTCTCTCTAAAAAGAAAGAAAATTGTATGCATGGAATTCAAAGAGAAAAAAAATCATAATTTTCATCTCGAGAATATATGCATTTTTCCTCACAAATTTTTTTTCGTGAAAATTTAATTAATATATTCATATTCTCTTAAAATTACAATTAAATGAACAATGAAAAATTCATTATCGAAATCAACAGACACACACACACACATATATATATATATATATATATTTAAAAAGTCATATGATATTTCAAATTTGTAATAAAGAAAAAAATTTGTGAATAATAAAAATCCTAGTCGAGAAAAAGCACCATTTCATTTAATTTCACAACGAATGACTTAATTTCAGAAATTTTGCTTTTCAAGTTAAAATTAAAACCTCGTTTTGAAATTTCATGAACTTCATATTTTGTTTTTCTCCTTATGTTTACCTTGCATACATTCCCCTAGGGGACAACTCAAAAACGAGGAAGAGAAGCTTCCAGTATGACGGTTGGTTTCAGGCAGCTTGATAGGTACAGAAATGATGGAGTTGACTTTCTCCCAACGATGACTTGCTTCCCCTGGGAAGGGTTGCGCCGTGGCCGGTGATGTCCTTAGGACTCAACTGTAATTCTCACCAGAGTTAATGTTGCGGCGATCTGGTCAATCAGATTTTTTCATATGTTTTACTGGGGGGGGGGGGTCGGATTATCCGGTCAAGGTTATCTTGTATAATTCCATCTTGGATCACCTCAGAAATCAAGATGGCAAACTTCAAGTATATCGGTTAGCTTTCGCCACCCTGGGAAGTATAGAAATGATGGGAATCAGTTACCTCCTATCAATGACGGGCATGCTTCCTACGGGAAGAATTGTACCGCGACCAGTGTTGACCCGTTTGTTCCCGTCAATAATGTCGCGACGTATTCACCAAAGTTGCTGTCGCTGCGGTCCGGTCAATCATATTTAACCCGAAGGCCTTAATTAGTCAGTTAGCGGAAAAGTCAGTGTGATTACCTTGTGTAGGAATGTATAAAAATATCAGCAATTGCTGAATAAAAATTCTATTTAATGTCAATTTTATTCCCGAGTGAATAATGATCACATTCAAATTTAATAACAGATTCTGAATGAATAATAATTACTCATAACATTATTATTTTTATTCTTTATTAAATTTCTCTTTGTCTATGCATGAGAAATTGCCCACATATTAATCAGATACTGAATTTTACATAACTGTATCAGTATACAAAATAATGATATTCAGCAGAATACTACTACAGCAAAACGTAGATTTAAGATATAACAGAAGGCGAATACACTTTTTAGATAAAATATTCATAAGTTATTAAAATAGTTTCTACTTTCACTTAGAGAAGGAAAAAATTGTTTGTAGAAACCTTTGTGTTGAATATTTTACTCTAGCTCTCTTAGATATTGTTCCCCATTCATAATAAATTAGAATTGTTCAGTCTGGTTGAAGAAAATCCGGAAGAGTTCAGAATGGGCTTAGTATAAACGAAAAGTGGATTGCGCATTTTTTTACACGCGTATGACATAAAAATGAATGAATATATTTCATACATTTATTTAATATGCATGAACGAAGAGTTTTCAGACTTTAGGAGCAGATTTTACTTGAGAATACTTTGTTGTTTACTTAAAGTAAAGTTTGTGGCCCTCAGATTATTGTATATTATGCTAAAAAAAATTGAGTTTTCAAAATTTAATAAAAATGTTGATGCCCAAATCTAGAGCAATATAAAAAAAATTTCTCTGAAAAGAATATGAAAGTTATTATATTTTTTTGCAGCGAAAGTCTACAAGATAATTTTAACTATAATTATTATAGAATAATTTATAATTTAATCCTCCTGGCTAGCGTGTACTTTCTGAGAAATGTATAAAAATACATTTCTCAGAATACATTTTACATTTTCTAAACTGTAGTTATCATCAGATTTGATCATAACTACAGTTTAGAAAAAAAAATTCTATTTCTATTAAAATTCTCTCTCTTTTTTTTGCTAATAATCTATAAAGCTAAAACTGCGAATTTTCTTTATAGAATATTAGCAATCGAATCATTTTTTTAAAAATTAAAATTCATTTTTTTACTAATATTCTTTAAAACCAAAACTTTGATTTTTCATATAGCGTTAGAATTCATGAGAAGAAGATAGCGTATTCAGTACTTGCAAACCATTTCTTTATTCCTTTTTAGTACTTTCCTTGAAATCCCTTCAAAAACTGCAAACATATTTGGTAGTGTATATATCAAATTGTTCTAAAACTAA
Source organism: Argiope bruennichi (assembly GCF_947563725.1). Lineage (NCBI taxonomy): Eukaryota > Metazoa > Arthropoda > Arachnida > Araneae > Araneidae > Argiope > Argiope bruennichi. The sequence goes on from NC_079156.1 coordinate 105,457,208, forward strand.
CTTTGAAAAAAACATATTCCAGTTTCATTTTCATCATTGCCGTAGAAAATGTATTTCTGTAATTTCATTTGTATAATAATTATTTACTTTTTACTTCGAAGTTTATCTTGGACATCAGATTTACTCGATTTAGTCTTTATGGTAGAGAATTTAAAATATCTTGGTCAAATGTTAATAACGGCAATGATATCATACTTCATCTTATTCTTATTCGTTTCCCCACACTCTGATATAAATTCAGTCAATTTTAGAGCCAAGAAATAACGTTGCTGATGAAAATGATACAGATACTGGTATATCTACTTCGACATACATTCTGTCAATTTTCGATCCAAGAAATAGCGTTGTTGATAAAAATGGTACAAATACTGGTATATCTACTTCGACATACATACATTCTGTCAATTTTCGATCCAAGAAATAACGTTGCTGATGAAAATGGTACAGATACTGGTATATCTACTTCGACATACATTCTGTCAATTTTCGATCCAAGAGATAGCGTTGTTGATAAAAATGGTACAGATACTGGTATATCTACTTCGACATACATATATTCTGCCAATTTTAGAGCCAATAAATAGTGTTGCGGATGAAAAGGGTACAGATACTGGTATATCTACTTCGACATACATTCTGTCAATTTTCGATCCAAGAGATAGCGTTGTTGATAAAAATGGTACAGATACTGGTATATCTACTTCGACATACATATATTCTGCCAATTTTAGAGCCAATAAATAGTGTTACTGATGAAAATGGTACACATACTGCTATATCTACTTCGACATACATTCTGTTAATTTTAGAGCCAAGAAATAACGTTGCTCATGAAAATGGTACAGATACTGGTATATCTACTTCGACATACATTCTGTCAATTTTCGATCCAAGAGATAGCGTTGTTGATAAAAATGGTACAGATACTGGTATATCTACTTCGACATACATATATTCTGCCAAATGGTACAGATACTGGTATATCTACTTCGACAAACATTCTGTTAATTTTCGAGCCGAGAAATAGCGTTGCAGAGGAAACTGGTACATATACAGGTATAGCATTTATAGCAAATCTTTGAATAAGCAAAAAAAAAAAAAATCTTCAGGATTTTATAAAATGTGCCATTAAAGAAGAGGATAATTTCTTTAGTAACTGGCTCATATATGAGTGCTAAACTTATCTAAAATGAAATAAGAAGAAGTGAAAAAAAATCTGTTATAACAAAAAACAAAAAAAATTAGAAGTTAAGTTTTGCTTTGCATATATAGCTGTTACAGCCTTGGAATTAAATCCCACATTTTTGTGGGTCTGGAGCTTCAAGACCCAATGCAATTATATCAATTAGGGTAATGACGTAGTCACCAGATTGATATAATTGCACATAGAATATACAAAAAAAATAAGAAATAAAGTATCAAACTGTATAAGACAGTGTATATGTGTCTATTCTGATTAAAGAAAATTGAATGATGAAAAAGCATCATTACTCTTTTTTTCCTACAATGCAAACATAAAACCCTCAATCACTTTTATAAAATTATACCCTACTGTTTCCAAGAGGGCCTTGAATTCAAAATCCTTGGCGCCAAATCGCTTTCAAGCCAGTCGGTAGCCCGTCGTCGATCCATTTCACAGTTTGCTTCCATTTTAATGAGGAATTATCGTTATTACATCCCACCCACTAGCTGCAACCGCAGACACAGCCCGTGGGGGATTTTAATGCGTTTCTATAGGCTGGTGAACTTTGCGCTACTTCTTGACGCTCAGTCTAGCGGTAAATTGGAATTTTCAAGAATGTGAGGGGGAATAAAGTATTGTACGAAATAAAGTTTTGAGGAAAGGAAAAAAATTAATATTTTTTTCAGTTGAGATAGTTTTTTAAAGGAAGGGTGGTGGTGAGAAGATCCTGTTCTTCTTGTAATATTTTACAGTTATGACAGATCGCCGAATAAAACAATCATATGCTTTCGGGGTAAAATAATTGGTAAAATATCAATAATTTCAACAATTGCTTTATTTTCCATTTTTCTTACTTCTCTTTCATTTTGCAGAATACCTTACTTAAATTCTGTTAATTTTTTTATTTTATTTTATCATGGAATTTTTTCTACAGTTTTCGGAATTTTTGGATAAAAACTGTGCAGAGTTTATGCCAGATAATCGCTAAAAGAAATGTTGTCCTACTGGATTTCCTAATTTTTCTAATGATGTTTCCTAATTTAAAAAATCTCATTTCAAAATATGTTTGTTAGTTGATGTGCTTTAAAACTTAGAATCGTAAATAACTTTTTCATTTTTTTTTTTTTTACATACGTTAAAGGAAAGAATATTTTTTTTCTTATACTGAATATTTTCAAATAAAACGGAAGGGCCGCGTTTAATATGAATACTTTTCTTGGTCTTTTTGGTTAATATAACTTGGCAATAGTAATTTTACTTTAGGACTGGAGGCCAAAAGCATTGACCGGATTAGAGTCTGGATTCCCCCAAACATGCTGGTTTGATAATGTTAAATCTTATTAAAAAAATAAACAAATCTTCTAGCTGGCGAGATTCAAATACTTAAAAAAAGGTCTCTCCACTTCAGTTTTTTTTTTTTTTTTTTCGTCATTTAACAACGATTCATTATTCCAAGTTTTCTCTATATACATCATTTTTATTGTTTCAAAGTAGGACGTATACATAACGAAACTAATATTAACTTTTTAATTATTTAATGGTAAGAATATACTTCATATATGATAGTTATAAAAATAAGAATGAAATAAAGTGAGATTGGACATGATGAAAAGACGAAGAAGATTAAATATAAATATAAAGTTCAAGAAAGCATACACCTTATTGTCAATTATGTGTTCCTTAACCACAAAGTGGCCATTTCGATTCGCCATTTAAGCACACGGATAAATCAGATTGACTTGAATGCCGCAACAACATTGGCAGGTACAACGGTTTAATCCTAAATGGTATCATAAGTCAAGGTACAAATCCTGCCGTGGAATCACATCCCATCATCGGTAACAGGTAACAGACCCCACATCATTCCTCTATCCACCTGAGTGACGAGAATGATACCATAATTTTTTCAGTGGGAGTGTCCATACCATAACAATACATTTACAATATATCCAATTAATTTGAAATATTTTAATTCAAAATAAGAGTTTAATTATTTGGTGTGTAATTATCAATACAAAAATAATCCGTTTGTAAAAAATGAACATATTATCCCAAATAAAATGCTGAAATCTAGACATGAATTTAACAGTTTAATCAAAAAATGGTAAGACATTATCTTATAATGAAAAAAAAACGTAATTCTTAAAATTTTTCTACAGTATATATCTGGTATATTTTTCTATTCGATACCACTTGTTAATTAATAATAGGGTGGGGTTTGCAATTGCAGTTCGAATACCAGATCCGAAATTATATTCTGCATTGCTTATTGAGTGCTTACGAGTTCCCGTAAGTAGTAGCTTTAGTAGTAGTAATAATAATAAGTAACACATAAATAGCTAATAATAATAATTACTAAGTGAGTAATAATAACTAACACATTAAAAAATCTAGAAAAGGTTCTTAAAAAATACTGTCTCAAAAATATTTGTCTATATTAAGTTTTTTATTTATTTATTTATTTTTATTTATTTAACTGTAGCAGTGGCACATCTCTGATAGTTTATCTAAAGTTTTTTGACTCCATATTCTTATTTTGGATCTACTATATAGTGTTAAGACAGATAAAACCAATTGGTCGAAAATATTTTATTTATTAAAACGGATTATTGAATTTTTTTGATGAACTCCTTGTTCAAGTCTATGATCTTCTGCTATTCTGAGGGTTTTAGGATAGCTTTCTCATCTCATTCCTTTGATGTGCAATCTACGAATATATAATCCAATACTCTAGCGTAAGCGCCATTTTAATTGGTAATTCATGAAATAATATGCTACTATTTACCATAATCTCTCTTTATGCGGTGTACATATTTGCGTTTTGTGCACGAAGAGTCTGCCTGTCCTCAGATATTAAATGGAACTTCCTTTCATTGTTGAATATGTCCAACCATTGGATGAAATATCCTTCTGAAAACATTTCCATGGTCTATGGGCACACTTGTTAATGACATTATATGACAATAGAAATTCCTTTGTGAAACTCTTATTTTTTTGCAAAAAAACATTCGTAATGTCCATCCATGACTGATATAATCAATATCCATCTTTGCCGTCAGTGTTTGAAATAACGCTGATGCAGTAAATAGCATCTATGTGTCCTCCTTAGTAACTGCCTTTAAGGGATCAGCGCAGTTTATCCTGCTTATAATTTCAGCTTCTCTGTAGCGTTTAAATGTTGTCGAAGTAAAAACATACATATCGTATGACAATCTTTTCTGTATGACGCCAACATATTATTTTGATTGATTTTCTAATTTGACCTACATTTTTGTTGTATAATTATATTTAGAGCTGAGCATCTATTATGCTTATGCCATGAGAATATAATGAATTGTTGCTTAAATAAAAAGAAATACATTATTGATACAGAAATAAATAATTGCTGTACTCGTCTTTGAAAATATTATATATTTTTGAAATAATCGCAGATCTGAGTATCAGTCTGGAATACAACTGAGGCTTCCATTGTCAGAGTGGCACAGATATATTAATTTCTTAATCTATGATAATATTTCTTATATTTGTGAAAAACGTCCGTGTAAATTTTAGAACTGATATTTGAATATCTCTGTTTACGTCATTTTAATTATTAGTGCAAATCAGTGACTATTATGTAAGATTTTCTTTATAAAAAATAACATACATGATCATTATAGACATCAATATTGAAAGATTAGGATAGTATTAAAACATACAAGAGGTGTTCAAATGAAAAGGTACGAAACGTCGTAACAACGTAACCGTTAACATATTTGCCTATTCCGCTATGGGAGAACGTAGCGAGACATCTAGGGATTCGATTGGAGTTTCCGTGCTTGGAGCATGCGTGGGCTCCCGCATGCGCAGGAGAGAGCAGAGGCTCTTATAAAGAACGACGTCCGGTTGACGTGGCAGTGCATGTGAAGACAGGATGGCGTTTCACATTACAAAATTCGACGATGGAGGAGTAGTGAGGCGTTATCCGATTTCTGACAGGAGAAGGTGTTTCACCTGCCATTATTCCTCGTCGGTTGGTCGCCGTATACGGGGAAGACTGTGTGTCAGTGAGAAAATGGAATGCCCGTTTTCGTGCAGGCCGTGATTGTTTGGTTGATGTTCCGAGACCAGTCCAGGGAAACGCAGTCATCGACAAGGCGGACAACTTAGTGAGAAGTGTGAATGTCAGCGTTGAAACAGTGTGGAAAATTGTTCATGACACGTTGCGTTATCGGAAGGTATGCGCGTAGTTGGTTCCGACCCAGCTGACTGACCAGCACAAGTAGCTGCTTATGCTGCTAGCACTTCAACATCTGTTTCTATATCATGAAGACACAATTTTCCTGGAGTGGATCGTCAGAGGTGATGAGAGCTGGTGCCCTCACTACCAGCCAGAGACATAGCCGGACAGCATGCAGTGGAAGTATACGTCTTCACCTCCCCCTAAAAAGTTAAAAGTCGTTGCGTCAGCAGGCCAGGTGTTGCTCGCTGTCTTTTTCGACTTCCAAGGTCCACTAATTGTTGAATTCTTCGAGTACAGAAGAATTATTTACTCCTATGTGTACTGTGAGACACTCGAAGACTACGCAGGCACTTCAAGACCGATGCTACTCAAGGAGGGTGCAGTTCTGCTCCTTGATAATGCGCATCCACACTTCTCCATGGTCACACACGAGGAACTAGCCAAGTTCAAGTGGGAGCAGCTCAGCCATTCGCCCTACAATCCGGACATATCACCATGCGGTTTTCAAGTGATCAGCCCCTGACAAAACATCTGAAAGGGAAGCGCTTGAACTCGGTAGGTGAACTCAAGGAAGCTGTGAAGGACTGGGTTTCATCACGGCCATAGTAATTCTGGAAACAAGGAATCCTGCAGCTGGTTAGTCAATGGGATCGTTGTGCTCAGGCCTATGGTGTATACTCTGAATAAAGCCTTCATTTATACCCACAGTGCTGTTTCGTACCTATTCATTTGAGCACCCCTTGGCAGATGTGTTATAAGAAGACTGCATAATTAAAGAAGTTGTCAGATTATAAGAGTTGTATTTGAAAAATAATTTCAACTGTATTAACTACTATTTTTATGTGCAAAATGTTATACACGAATTGAAATATGGAATTGTTCAGTATATGTAATAAATTTTACGAAAAATTATTTAAAATATAAATAGCAGTTTATAGTTTACTGTAGCCGTATTACTGATACCTGAATGCTAACCATCGCTTTCCATTCAATCTGTTGAAAATATCTCATTGAAAGAGAGATTGGATTAAAATAGTGCTGGGTTAATTAAAGAACTCTGTAAATTTTTATATTATACCGGACAAGAGAAAATCACTCTTATAACTTTCAAAAATATTCCCATATTTTATAAAGGTAGTTGTCCTCTCAAGAAAAATAAAGTGTTCTTAACATTTTCTTTCTTTCAGTTGAGACACCAAAAAAATTATGTTTAAATATTTATAGAAGATTTTAAATACTCTTCTGAATGCAATGTTTTGTTTTCCAAATTTACTTTAACATGATGTTAACCAGTATCGTGCTGCCAATACAATTTATAATAAACTTATCATCTTAATATCGAATTATATTCATTGCTCGCCAACCACTGTTTTCTTTTTCAGATTTTATCCATGGTGGCCGTGAGAGGGGGTGAAGAATGAAGGGGTCTTTAAAAACACGAATACTTTTATGCGTAATATGTTACTGATTTTTGAAAATTATGTAAGTGTAAAAAGGAATTTTGACAAGAATATAAATTTAGATGTAAGATAAAAATCCTTTACTTACTAGGAAAATACAATATATTCTTCCTTAAACCTTTCCAAAAAGTAGGTTTGAAGATATTCGAGATAATCCTCTCTTTTCTATTCCTAGAGGGACCTAATTAAAGAATCATAAGTTATCCAACTTTGTAGACAGGATTATTGAAACTTTTTTTTTATTCTTCTAAAAATCTAATCCCCGGACAACATATTTAAATTTTAGTATTTGGAAGAATTTACGGCAATCGTTTTTTTCTAAAAGTAAATTTTTATGTTTAGAATAAATGTAAAATTTTAAAAACAAATAATGTTATGAAATTGAATGTTAAGCATCAGGAAAGAAAGCGAGTGAGAATCATGGTATAAGCGTGCGTATCAGTCTCTTTTTGGAGTGCAACGAATCACAATCTAGTTACCGACTAACACACACACACACACACACACACACACACACACACACACACACACACACACACACACACACACACACACACACACACACACACACACACACACACACACACATATATATATATATTCTGAATGGTTATTTATGTGAAAAAAAAAGTTATACAAACGCATTATAGAACAAATTTCTTGCTTCTAGACATTTCTTAAAAAAAATATCGAGAAAATTCATACAGTGACTGCTAGACAAAACAATTTATATTGATAGTTTTGTCTAAAGTGTATAAATATACTTTGATCGATATCTGAAATCAGACCTCATTAATTATTAAAAGCATAATATGGATAAACAACAAAAAATTTCAGAATTAAATCTACATGTTATCTGTCACAAAAGAAATCAATACACTTGTTTTATATAAATGTATTTATGTTTTCTATCCCACTGTTTGGAAAGTAGGTACTTAAATAAGAAATAATATAAAAAATAAAAAAGAGGCATTTGGGACCAATTTTTAGTACCGCCTTAAATCCGCCTTAAAAAAAAATTATTTATCAAGCTCTTTTTTATAATTTTAATCTTGAAAAAATTGTGATTATTATTTTTATTACATATAGTTTCTTTCTTTAAAATACATAAAAATGTAATGAATAATTTAGTATTAACTTAGAAATTTATGTTTATCTTATGATTGTGAGTTAAGTACATGTTATAAAAGAATGAATTTTTAATAAAAAGATAGGAAATTTCATTCAGTTTATTAAAACATGATTTATGATATTATATTTTAAACAATAGGAAAACTCTTTTATCGTTTTTATAAGGTGCATATTTTAGAGTTATCCTTATTGATTTATTATACTAAAATTTTAATTTCAACTAGACAAAGCAATATATTATTTTAGCAATATATGTTTTTCTAATACTTAAAGTTAATAATCCATTTTATTGCTTTACAGCAATAAAATGCAATGCCTGAGCACTCAGATAATTCCAATATTTCTGTTGGAATGAACATATAAAGGAGATGTATTTCTAGTAAGAATATAAGTTTTTCCCCTTTTGTTGAGGTTTTTAACTTTGGCATATAGCAAAACACTTGGCAGAAACATTTATATGCGATACGAAGAAAATGAAAAAGCTTATTGATTTGACAGATAATAAAAAATACTTTTTTTTGTGAAAATTACCATCTGCAAGTTTAAATATTAAATTAAAAAAATCACTATGTTAGGATTCAAAATAAATCTAGACATGAAAGATTTGGTCTTTTTTTCTTATCGTTTTTTTATAATTATAGGTAGTACAATATTATTAGTTATTTATGCTGTTACTGAAAATAGTATAGATTTTAGCGTAATGATCGTATGGTGAAATCTTTATGGTATTAATTTTGTTAATATAAGTATTCAAATTTATGTCCTATAGAAAAAAATTACGCTTCAGTTTATTTCATTAAATTTCAGGCTCTAAAATAATGCATTTCATTATTTACTTCTTATTTAATTTTTTATGTATTTGTTGATTTATTATTTATTACAAAGGCAATCCTAATCTGACTTTGAAATATTTATATTTAAATTAACATTCTTTGATGACCAGTTGTTTCGGAGAGATAAATGGTTACAATGGTTGCAATTATTAAAAATTATTAAATTAGAAAAAAAATAATTATGCATAAAAATTCAATAGATATATAATTAAAATAAACTTAGCAGATTTGTTCCATTGCATTCGATTTGCTTAAATTTCTTTCGATATCTTTGTACACCAAATTATATCAAAGAAAGAACAATAATATTTAAAAATGGGCGACCATAAAAACGAGATTACAAAATCAAAGATTATTGTAAGTATAAAATTTAAAAATGAATTATAAAAAACATGCCTTATACTGAAATTCACAATATGAAAAAAAGAAGACAGGTTTTTATTACTTGATCATTAACACTGAAAAAAGTTAACATTTATTATTAGTAACAAAAATTTAAGAGATTAGAGCTCCACTTTAACAATGAAATGTAATGTTCTGAAATTCCTTCAAAATATATTTGAAAACTAAAAAAAATACTATAATCAAATAAATTATGTAATTCAAAAAAAAAAAAATTGGAATTTTAAGATGAATTGAAAATTATTTTTCTTTATGTAATATTTTTTTTAAAAAATTATAGCAGAAAACATGTAAAGTTTGTTTAAGTTTTAATTAATTAAATTTTCAAATAATTTGCTCTGATGGGCTAAATTTTACTCTTCAAAATACATATGTATTTAATTCAGTAGATCTAGTACAAATGGGTTTTCCTGCAGAACGCCAACATACGCGCATGCTCATCTTTATTACTAATAGAGATTGAGACATATTAAGTCAATAATTACTTTAGGACAAATCTTAAATCTCAATACATTCGGAGTTAATACACTGCATGCTATTTAATCAACATTTTGATTATAGAAGAAAGTATCCAATTAAAAATTATTTTTTCTATAAAAGTTTAAATTTTCCCAATCACTAGCATATGTGCGCAATGCATCATCATTTCACAACATTTTGTGATATGATTTTATTGAAATGTGGTACACACATGCATCATACATCGACTAAAATATTAAGTGATATATCAACGGCAATTAAACATCATCTGGTAGGATTGGGCTGTACCCCTATTATTGAAACAATCTAAAATTAAAATTATTTCGGAAACGAAACTAAATTATTTCGGAATCGAAACTAAAAACGTATTTCGGAATCAAACTAAAAACTAAAAAAATAACAGAAAAAGCACTTGTATTTAGAGAGCGCAAATGCAGCTACTACTAAAACACAGATGAATCTGGACAATAGTAATAAAAACCAAGTTAATAGGAAAAAAGTATATCAAAATTAAACCAAATAAAGCAAGAATCCGGCCTGAAAACTTTCTCAAGGGTCACCCTCAGGCAGGGATTCAAAATAAGGATTTTTTTCTGTTAGGAATCCAGACTGAACTGTCCTACAGTATTGACTTCTCGTGACCTGAAAATCCCCTGAAATTAGACCTAAGAGATACACCATTTTTACAGAAAAGAAACGAAACAATAAATTAAAATAAAAAGACCACAAATAAGCAAAAATACAATAACATAAAAAAACCATATAATAACTCTCATAACCAATTATGAAAACAAAAAGGAAAGGACATACCAGCAGCAAGCAAAAAATTTTTTTAACATAAGCTTCCCATTTTTGTATCCCACGCCCGACATTGTTTTTGCTAATGTCATTCAAAGTAAAACTAATTGGAGCGTCTCAGCGCCATCTATTAGTTAATATGCAACGGAAGCTCTATTTTTATTTTAGGTAAAGGATTAATCCCAAATCATCTCTTTTTTAATTAAAAAATAATATTGCAGTAATTTCTGGGGAATTCATAATTAGCCAAATTTTTAATGTGATTATTTGTTGCTTCAATATAGGAGATTTCGTTAATTCTTAATTCTCCCGGGTTTTTATTTTATTTGCTTTAATTTTGATATATTTTTTTCCTATTAACTTGTTTTTTATTACTATTATATATATATATATATATATATATATATATATATATATATATATATATATATTGTTACAAATATCATCCCACAGATATATGGTGAGAAGTACAAAATCAATAGTGGATAACAACCTATTAGAGTATGCAAAAAACAGGTGTCAAAATAAAGCTGATTGATACTCAAAGAGAGTACTTGCAGTAGCCAGCAATATACATGCAAACCACAAATTGTTATTAAACAGCTTCTACAATACAGTAATATTTAGTTTGAAGATAAAGAGTTGCATGGCTATCAATACCCAAACTTAATTTCACTTAACTGTCTTGCTTTGAACTCTGGCGTTTATAAAAGTCTCATGACAGAACATGGAATTTATTTTCTAGAATAATCTGTGCCCCTTAAGTCCTAATAAAGTTATTACCATGATGTTAATTTTTACTGTCAAGAACCTTTATTTTTGCCACTAAATAAAGATGTCACTTTATTTATGTCACCAAGGTCGGGGATTATCGATCTGGCATTTATTGGTATTGGTATCTAAAGATTTTGAAATGTGTAAATGTATCTTCCTTACTACAAGACTAACTATGCAAGGAAACAATATAACAGTTTTCTAGCTATTTTTATAAAGAATAAATAAAGAAAATTTGTTGTCAATACTTGAACCCAATATCTAAAAATGTGATGTGGTAAAAGCTTGTCTTATGATGACTTTCAATAAGACATGCAGTTTCAGAAATGTAAGCGCAATAAGACTCAATTTTATAGAATTAGAGAAGCAGGGTTTCAGTTAAAAATACTGCGATTATAAATGAACAAACACTTATCCTTTTTGTTTTGTTTTTTGAAAAGAGTATATTGACATTTTTTTTAACAAATAAAGCAGTGAAGATGTATTTATTCAGTATTCAGAATTTTTAAAAAGATAGATGATACAAGACGGACTTAAAATATACGAAACGTGTGAAATTTCCATCAGCTAAGAATCAATAGTTAGAATGGTCTAGAATTTCATTCTGAACAAAGTAGGTTTATTTAACATTTTTTTTATTGCACAATAATTTAGTTTTGATTAAAAAACTTTTAAATAAAAAATATTATATCCATCCTGGTCATTAATATAAATGATATAATTAAAAAGGTTTTTTATTAACATTTAAATAATAATTAATTTTGTCATCCAATAGTATTTAATATTCTTTAGCTATTTTAAAGTTTATATCGAAATTATAAGATTTATTTTCATTCAGTGTAATTTTGTTTCATTTACTGTCCTTTTAGACCAAATTATCTCATTTTATGAACATAAGAGTCTACGAAAAGTGCCACTAGATATTCTCACAAATAACGAAAATAATCAATAATTCTAAATGCAGTGATAAGGAATGGCATTTTCATACGGACACTGCTTATCTATAGAATTTCAATATAAATAATGTAGAAAATGCTATGTAGAAAACTGAACTGCACAAGTAATATAAGTTTATGAAGAATGTAGAAAATCCCTTGTATGTGTAATTTTCTACATTCTTCCCAAACTCATACTTTTATAATGGAAACTGGGACACCCAAAACCAATTCCATTATTCTAATTTCCAACGTAAGTGCAGTTTCCTACATGAAACACCTTCTAATCAGATGAATACACAAGTCTAAAAATGCTTATGTAGGAAACTGCAAAAGTAATATTAGTTTATAAAGAATGTAGAAAATCGCTTTTCTATGCAATTTTCTACATTCTTCAAAAACTAATATTTTTATAATTGCATTGGGATTCTGATAAAAATACCTTCTAATCAGACGAATAAACAAGTAAAAATCGTTTCCAACGGCCCCAAATTAGAAATCAATAATCCACTACAAGTCAAGTAACATTTCATAAAAGATTTTGCAGACTAATAAAAGAAAAGGGTGTGTTTTTTTAGCTTGCATTTAGAATTCTGATAAGCGAAAATATCACACTCAACAATATATGTAATTAAAGGCACCTTCGAATTTTAAAACCAGCGGTGCGTGACAGGATGTTCGATGCTCTTATCTAATTTCGAAATAACCTTATCGGATTCCATTTTTGAAGCCAGCGATAACTGGAGCGAGAAATATTCACTCGAAGATGTGATTATCACAAGGCATGGAAAAGTATTGGGGAAAATTGTGTTAAGTATTTGAACCGTTTTTTCCTGACTGAAGGGAGACTTGTTGACAAGACTTTGTTCTTGTATTTGTTATTGATAGACGCATGTTGGTTGCTTCAATTTAGGATAATTAAATTGAAGTTAGAGAGGACAAAATTTTTCTTTAGACATTGATTTTGTCATAGTGCAAAAAACTTCTAAACCCGTCTAAAAATTAAATTAAATTCAAATTATAATTCGCCACCATAAAATTAACATCCCGTTGATATTAAAAAATAAAAAATACAAAAACTATGTTTTTAAAAATATATATATATTGATTTTATTAATTCCGATATTAGTTCTGGTGCCGGCGTCCATGCATAGGGGTAGCACATCTTCCCCGTTATCTGGGCTTCCCGGGTTCGAGTTCCGGTTCATGCATGGATGTTCTTTATCTGTGTTCTATATGCGAGGTATGTGAATGTGCCCCCTCCCCCAGTAAAAAGGGGCTGTGCAAGCGAATGTGTGAGTTTCATCATCATATGAGCTAGAAGTCCTCGCGAGCTCAGAGGTATTTTCACTCAGAAGCCACTGCACACCCTTTCGGTGGTAACACGGACACGGCACCATCATTAGTTCTGGTAGAAAGTGAAAATTTATCCTATGAAGCAGTTAGAACCCTCTAAGGCTATGTGTTAATTTCACTCAGTATTTAGTTGCGAATTTAAGGCATTAAAACGTAGAGATAAAAGAAAATCTATTTTTTTAAATATAAGTTGAAAAATAATTTTGAAATTAGCAATGGCATATATTAGAAACGTTATCCAATGAATCAGTTAGAAACCTCAAAAGTGTTCTGTCGATTTCACTCAGTATTTAGTTGTGGCTTTCAGGTGTTAAAACATTAATAAGAAAAAAAAATTAAAAAATAGTTTTTTAAATAGAAGTTGAAAAGTAATTTTGAAATTAACAATGACAAATAGTACAAAAGATATCCAATGAATAAATTAGAACACTCAAAAGCGTTCCACTTAGTATTTTGCTGCGGCTTTCAGGCATGAAAACAGCAAGAAGAAGAAAAAGGAAAAATTGATTTTTTAAATATAATCTGAAATGAAATTTTGAAATTAGTATTTATATATAATAGAAAAGTTATCCAATGAATCAGAATCCATAAAAATTTTCTATCAATTTTGCTCAGTATTTAGTTACAGCTTTCAAGCATTAAAAAATCTAGAAGGAAAAAGGAAAAAAAGTTTTTTTAAAAATATAATTTAAAAAGAATTTTTGAAATTAGTACTGGTATAAAATAGATTAAATTACCCGATGTTTATATGCACGGACGCAAATAAAACCTTTCCTATACAAGATTGTTCGTTTTTTTCTTCTTTCCTCCAGTACATATTTGATGAATGTTAGATTACTTGTGGTTCACATTAGAGTAGTGTTGAAATTTAGGTTTTCAAAATGTAAGCTAACTGATTTTTAAAGTTATCCTGTCAAATTTTGCACAAATATTTCCTTAAAGGATTTAACCACACATTTAATAACATTGTGCAATGAATTCCTAATAATAAAATCAATTAATTAATAATTGATGTTAAGCATTACATCATACTTAATTTATCTAGCTCTTCATCATGCTGGAGAATTATAGCTGTTACATCATTTAATCTTTTGCTTCTGTTATGGTTAAGTTTACTGATAGATAAACAGAACGACAGAAATAATTTTTAAAATGGTATTTTCTAATCGAGATATTTCTAAAAAGGTAAAATCTTCAAAATCGAGAAGTGAAATTTTGTATATTTCATATTATTTTTCCCTTTATTTTAAATTTGTATACTAGATTATAAAAATCGAAATAATTGCAGGACCTTAATTTATTTTACATTTCAATTTTATTACCGCTTACAGAATCATCATATTCAAATTTAATAACAGAGTTATAATAAATGATAATTTCAATAATAGTAATTGTTTATAAATATAAGTTTTTATTCTTCATTAAATTAACTTATTACAGATTAGACACCTTTGACGAGCAACCGAAAGTCGGTTCGAAAATCTTAATGCTCGTTAAAATTTTCAATTAAATATTTTATGTAATTTCTCTTTTAATAGCTTCTTCATTAAAATATTTTAAAACTTCAAATTTTGATAGTCATATTATTCACTCATAATATTATAAAGGCCTTAAGCCATAATGTATTATGTATATCTCTAATTTTCTGATAGTTCCCATAAAATTTCAAATTTAAATTAAAGTAAAAATGATTAAATTGCATTTAAAAAGAAAACTTTTTTTTTATTGAAGGCAAGCAGTTTTTTAAAATAGTACTGAAAACCAAGTCGTTCAGCATTTAAATCTTATATGCACTAATGTGTAATTTTCTTAACTTATGTAATATCTCAAGAATTATTCATTAAATTTTTCTCAGATTAATCATGAAAGTCAGTTTTTAGTTTTACTATCAAAAAGATTTAAATGAGCTCAGTAACAATATTTTATCGAGTTCCGCTCTATAAGCATACTTTAAAAATTTTATACAGACCTCTGATCCCAAGGAATCATATACTGCAAAATATTCTTGAATCTTCCCTTTTTAAATAAATAACTGAGCATTTCTATCTAGTTTTGAATAGAATAATTTAGAATAATCAACATTTTTATAGTATTAGGCCAATTAATCTTAAGAAACCCTGGGCGCTCATTGGGTATCATCTTTCAGATGGTCGATGAAATTATAGTAGCCGACTACGTTCGAAGCAATAGTTTTGAAAAATTGGATTTTTTAAAAACTATTTATGGTTTTTAGATGTATTGTCAATTATAAACACTATATATACAAAAAAATTATTTGGAAATATAATATATTTTGAGAAATAGGAAAATTTGTAGTAAATTTTAATGAAATTTAACCTAAACGGCTAACATTCTACACAAAATTGTAATGCATCTATCCTATTTTTCTTTGTACACAAGTTATAGAATATAATGATGAATGAAATGAACCAAAATCTAAGAAACATTTTGAGATGCAAAGAAATTAAGGGTAAAAATGTACGTATATATACATTTTTTCCATAAATTTACAACTTAATTTTTCTAAAAACACCTATAAATAAAAAAGTATTTCACCAGCAATAAAACTTTTGGTTCATTTCATTGCCCACAGTATTTAAAAACACACGCTGAAATTTTTATGTAAATACCTCTATTAGTTTTTGAGATATCATGTTAACGGTGGAAAATTTTTATAAAAATTAAAGTTTAAGAAAATTGAAGTTAAAGAAATATTTTAGCTAAAAAATTGTTTAAAATTATCCCGGATGATAGATCAGACCTTCCTTTTCCTAAAAAATACTATTTTGGAAAGAGGAAAGCCTGAACTGCAAGAAATAATAATAAAAGAAGAATTCGCCAATGTAGTCGAAAACCAGTGTTTTTAACGTAATCGGACCCCTTATTGCAAGTTTTTATTGAATAGTGATATTCAAATATTCAAAAATCAATCAGTTTTAGGGCTAATTTAATTGATTGGAGTACAACTCTTTTTATTTAAAATATTAGTGTCTTAAGAATATTTTGTTAAATATGACTCACAGAGTAGTGGCTCCATATAAAAGTTAAACATTTATAATTTATTAGAGTGTTTATTGACTCAGGTTACATAAAATATAATTTTTACGTCTTTTAGACCAATTTATCACTGTATTTCTATAATTAAAAGTTTACAGATTAACTTCTGGCTCTGAATTAAGTGGATATATATTTAAACCAAGTTTTCCTTAAATATAGCTGATTTATTGAATTAATAATGTAGGATATGTAAATGTTCATAGAAACCTTTTTATTTGCATTTATTTTTTAGAAAATATCACATTTTATATTTATTTCATTTCATGCAGACTCGCGCTGAATATTATTACATTTTCCTTGATTTAATTTCCAGTGACAGTTAATTTTTTTTTTTAATTCGAGCTTTTATCTATGTGATAGCAACACCTTGATAAAAGCTAATTTTTTCCCCATTAATATGCAACGTGCTCGTGCAGTTTAAATTTTATTTTTATTTAGTGCGAAATAAATTGTTGAAAAATATGATTAAATTATTTTTAAAAATTGAATAAAAATAGAAATGTAATTAATCATTGATATTATTCAAAATATGTTTTTTTATTTCAATTTTATGCTATAATATTTTTGGGAGTTATAGCGGAAAAACACCAAAAATTCATTTAATTCTTAATTAATTGAAAATCTAATTAGAAATTTTTAAAAACTCACTCCGAGGTGCACATTCCCGGCATACACATGCCAAGATTGGTAGCTGAAGGTCAATTGGTCTGGCCTGTAGAGTGCCATCATACACACACACACACACACACACACACACACACACACACACTCACTCACACACACACACACGCACACACTCACACACACACACATTCACACACGCACGCACTCACACTCACACACACACACACACACACGCACACACACACATTCACACACGCACGCACTCACACACACATTCACACACGCACGCACACACGCAGGCACACACTCAAACACACACACAGGCACACACTCAAACACACACACATTCACACACGCATGCACACACACAGGCACACATTCACACACACACACACGCACGCTCGCTTGCACGCATTGAGCTTTATTATAAGTATAGATATTCTTAATAGATAAGCTTTTATTTTTCATTAAATTACTCCTTCTAATAATATGAAAATTCGCCTTCATAGTAATGGAATTTTAGATTTTACATCAGTATGCATAATACCTATATGAAACAGAATATTATTTAAAGCAACGCATAATCTGAATATACCATAGAAGACGAATACATTTCTTTTTCAATAAAATTTTCATAAGTTATCATAATAGTTTCTACTTTCACTCAGAAAATGAAACTAAAGTATGTAGAAATATTTGTGTTGAATAATTTACTCTATCTCTCATAAATATAGTTCCCCATTCATAGTAAATTGGAATTGCTCAATTTAGTTGAAGATAATCCGGAAATATTCAGTATGAGCTTAAAGTAAATACAATGAAAATATGGGATTACGAATTTCTGCACAAGTATGACACAAATATGAATGAATATACTTTGTACATTTAATACACACGAAAGAGGAAAATTTTAGACTTTGGGAGTAGGTTTCATTTGAGAACGGATCGTCCTGTATTAAAATTAAGGTTTACGGGTTTTAGATTATTGTGCGTTATGCTGTAAAATTTGAGTTTATAAAAATTTATACAAATAGTGATACAAAAGTCTAGAGTTTTCAAAAATGTCTGCAAATGGTGATATAAAAGTATAGATTTTTCAAAAATTTATGCTAATGGTGATATAAAAGTATAGATTTTTCAAAAAATTATGCAAATGGTGAGGCAAAAGTCTAGAGTTTTCAAAAAATTATACAAATTGTGATAAAAATGTCTAGATTTTTCAAAAGAAATTATGCAAATGGTGATACAAAATCTAGAGTTTTCAAAAATTTAGACAAACGGTGATAAAAAAGTCTGCTAGCATTCTATAAAATTCTGATTATTTTCTCAAATAGCAAATGCTAATTTTCATTAACTTTGCTCTATAGATTTTGAATTTGAGAATTATGAATAAGAAAGCAAATATTAAAATTTTTTCTCTTCAATATAAAAAAAAGAATAACTTAATTTTTTTTAAAAAATTACGTCATGGTACTTCCCAAGCAGCCCTGAATTGAAATTCTCAGGCTCCAAACTCCTTTAAAAGCTAGACAGTACCCTGTTGATGCATATTTTCGAGTTTGCTTCCCATTTTAATGAGGAATTATTGTTATTGCATCCCACCCACTAACTTAAACCGCATACATAACCATGGGAGATTTTAATGCATTTCTATACAACTGTGAACTCTGTGTTACTTCTTGATTCTCAGTCTAGCTTTAAATTAACATTTTTAAGGACGTGAAAGAAAAAATAAATTTAAGTGAGAAAAGCATTTCGGAAACAATAAAAATAAATAAATAAATTTAAAAAAAACATTTTCCTGGTTATTTCTCTTTAACGAAATGGTTTAGGTGAAAAATTCCTTTTCCTTACCCTATCATATTTGCGAGGTGGGAGATCGAATTACGTAATCAACATTTACCGAAGACAAAATGAGCCAAACACAATTAAACATTATTCAAATACAAATGAGGTATTTTTACTCAAGAGTAAGTTGTCCCAAATATCTAATCTAACTCTAAATGGCTTTTTTACAAATTATTCCCTTTAGGATACGAAATTTTTTATACATATCTACTAAAATGTAACTATATTTAACAGATATGGATTAAATTTTATAAATAACTTTATAATTAAAAAAAAGGGAAATACATTATTAAAAAAAAAATAAAGCATGTACAATTTTTAAAAATTTCAAAATATTCCAAATGATTTATTTTTTTAAATTTTTTATGATATATTTTTCCTTTATAAATTTATTTGGAATCAAACTGTGTATAATTTTAAAATTCTAATTGAATATTAATTTTTTTTTAAAAATTTAATATACACCCATTGAATTTTTATAAGAATTTTATGTTTTTGTGATCTAAATATTTTTTAACTATTTAAAAAAAGTCGAAACATAACTGAATGCTCTGCGTCTTTTTAATGTTGAACCTAAATTTTTATTATTAATCTTATATCATTTCCTTAATAATTAAGATATCTGGATATATTTTTATACTGTACTCTTTAAATATTTATTCTATTGAAAAATACATTTCATAAATGCTATTTCAGTTAAGTATAAACTTATATTTTGTTGATGAAGCAATAAAAATAAAATTGCATATTTTCACTTTTTTCAAAATACTCTGCTCCTCTGGTGAACACAGCCAGATAAATTATTTTAACAAAGAAATAGAGAAAATATCAAGAGAACACTTTAAAATAAATTCTTGGTGAAACGTATTTTCAGATAACTTCTCCAAATAATATCCAATAAATCCTCTATTCGATTTATGGGCTGGGAATAAAAATTCCAATAATACAATCCAAACACCTTCATTGAAATAGTTTGCACACCTTTTTAACATGTACCAAAAGGATTTACGAATTCCCATTGGTAGCAATAATACATAATTATTTCATCCGAGTGCAAAGCAAAATTATTTTTACTCATTTCGGAAATATAAAACGTATTAAGACTTTTATTTAGAACACAGATATCTTTGATAATGCATGACACATTTTGCTGCATTGGTAGCATTATGCTTTGCAATCTGAAGTTCTTTTGACGTAAATGACGACACAGTATTACCAGTTCATTTCACAATTTTTATCTCAATATAATAACGAATTACCTCCATTGCATTTCAATCACTGACATTGAAGGCATATTTCGTTCTTAGAGGGCGAGGAAGAGTGAAAATTTTCAAATATGAATATATTCATTGTATTTTACAACTTCTTGAATTTTGTTATAAAATTTCTAGAACTTTGAAGATTTTACAAGTAAAAAAGAGGAATTCCTTAAACGAAAATAAATTTACACGTAGTCAGAAATGACCTTACCAAAAGGAAACCCCAATGTTTTGATCTTTAATACTTTTCAAAAGGAAGGGTTAAAAGTATCCTGATACACTACTGACTACGATTTCCGTAGGAACCCAATGAAGGAATCGCAAGTTACTTGACTCTACAAATTTGGGAATAACTTAGATTTTGAAGGAATTCTAACTTGTTTTTTTCTCCTAAGGATTTATTGCCTGAACGAATGATTTAAATTTTCGGAGAATTGAAGGAGAATTTAATCATTTTTTTATTTCGAATAAATATACAAATTAAAAAAAGAGTATGTTCCTGAAATTGTAGGATGTGAATTCCCGGAGAAAGAGAGATAATCAAGGTTTAGAGGATAGAAATGTTTTTCTTGGAAATCATCATATCATATTCTATCTTCAGATGGAAACATATACATATATATATATATATTATTTTAATTTTCACACCATAAACATGCATGTAATTCCCTTCTAATTAGAATAAATGGCTGTTTAACTGAAAATAAGACAATATTATCAATACATAGAAGAAATACTTAAATTATGAAAGTTTCTTGTTCAAATAAATATCAAAAAAATGTGTGATAGCATCTGTGCAAAACAATTTCTATAGAAAACTTTGTTCTGCAAAAACTTGCAAAAATATTTAAATCGATGTCTAAAATTAGAACTCATCATTTCTTAGAAGTTTATTATACTGGTTATTAACTAAACTGAAAATAAGACAATATTATCAATACATAGAAGAAATACTTAAATTATGAAAGTTTCTTGTTCAAATAAATATCAAAAAAATGTGTGATAGCATCTGTGCAAAACAATTTCTATAGAAAACTTTGTTCTGCAAAAACTTGCAAAAATATTTAAATCGATGTCTAAAATTAGAACTCATCATTTCTTAGAAGTTTATTATACTGGTTACTAACTAAACTGAAAATAAGACAATATTATCAATACATAGAAGAAATACTTAAATTATGAAAGTTTCTTGTTCAAATAAATATCAAAAAAATGTGTGATAGCATCTGTGCAAAACAATTTCTATAGAAAACTTTGTTCTGCAAAAACTTGCAAAAATATTTAAATCGATGTCTAAAATTAGAATTCATCATTTCTTAGAAGTTTATTATACTGGTTATTAACTAAACTGAAAATAAGACAATATTATCAATACATAGAAGAAATACTTAAATTATGAAAGTTTCTTGTTCAAATAAATATCAAAAAAATGTGTGATAGCATCTGTGCAAAACAATTTCTATAGAAAACTTTGTTTTGCGAAAACTTGCAAAAATATTTAAATCGATGTCTAAAATTAGAACTCATCATTTCTTAGAAGTTTATTACACTGGTTATTAACTAAACTTTAAACACTGAATCCCACAGGTTAAAAAACTATAATTTAATTTAATAAGCATGCGTACTTCTTGGAATGTAGATAATTAAATGTAAAATAATTTAAAACTTAAAAAATAGCTACTTAGAGCGGTTCTAGTAAACATTAGGAAACAAAAACTATTAGACAAAATAAATGAAATTAGAATTTGTAGACAGACGTGTCAGGTAACTAGTATAAAAAATGAAAGATAAAAGTAGATATAAGAAATAAAAAAAGTACGTACAGCTCCGAGATTTGTAAACATTGCAACAAATATATATAACTTATAAGTGACCAATCTAAAGTAAGAAATAGTTTGAAAACGAAACTAAAATGAAAACAAAACAAAACAGTTTCGAAATCGCAAGTAAAATTTATTACCTCTTCAAACTAAAACCAAAAAAGAACTGCATAGTATTTAGAGATTTCAATTGCAGCTACTTCTAAAACACAGATGAATTGATACAAAAGTATTAAAATCAAGTTAATAGGAAAATCAAAAAACCATAGTCTAATAATGATTCCTCGTGACCCGAAAAAAATCCCTTTCTTTGAATCCCTGCCTGAGGGTAACCCTATTCGCTATGTTACCGTTAGTTTTTTAAAAAAGCGGCAAACACAATCGATAGCTTGAAATTTCCGTGACTGCAGATGGTATGTCCTTGCCTTTTCGTTTTCCCTTTAGTGCTATTTTATGGTATTTTTTGTTTTTATTGTTATTTTTGTTATGGTATTTTTACTTTGTAGTGGTTATTTTCTTGTAATTTGTTATTTTGTATTTTCTTTTCTGTTAAAATTGTATATCTCTTGGGCCTAATTTCAGGGGATTTTCGGGTCACGAGGAATCATTGTTAGACTTTGTCTGCATTTCCTTCACAGAAAAAATCCCTTTTTTTGAATCCCTGCCTGAGGGTGACCCTTGAAAAAGTCTTCAGGCCGGATTCTTTTTTTATATTTTTTTTTGTTTAATTTTTTTTTTTTTTTTTTTTTTTTTTGATTTTCCTATTAACTTGATTTTAATACTTTTGTAACTTATAAGTGTATATTTCCAACATCCATAATTTTAAATAGGTTATAATGGAAATAAACGAGAGCAAGTGTGATTCAATACATTGGCCTTCAGACTCTTGCTCCTTGGAGCAGTTCGAGAACACAATCACAATATCTCAGAAACACTTCCCAAATACAAAAACTTTTCTGCTAGTTGGTTAAACAACGATTATTATCAATTGATATATTGATAATAATCGTTCATATATAAATTAAACATCAATACACCAATTGATATATTTTTCGAGAGCTTGCTTGTTCGGGGTTAACTTGAAAGTCACCACTGTGGAGTTTGGATATTTATGATGTACAAACCTATTAAATTGTTTAAGAAAACAGCACTTCCATCACTTTAGTTAAAAAATATTTATTTTAATCAGTTCCGAAGAACATTAAGCGTATGAAAATACCACAGAGAAAACGGGTGGAAATGAAAAATGTTCTGTACGACAGTCACAGTTAATCTAATATTTATATAGAAATAATAATAATACAATTCATGAATTCATGAAAGGGGTTTTAAATTTTATTGTTGTCAATCCGCTATAGATCCAACATTATTAAGCATATTGAGCAATGTATGTTCAATTAAAAATGTCCAACAAATTGGATTGTGGAAAAAGACACGCAATCCCACATGAAAACAAGAAACATAAATAGTAAGACACATTTGAATTGTACCTAATGAATCATATTTATAGAAATTATCCACTCATAAGAGAATCACAAATTGCTTCTTAAATATTCGTAAAAACAACATCACGATACAATTTGATGCATAAGTTCGCTCAGCAATCAAGATTTCAAAAAGAGAATTTTTCCACATCTGAGCCCTATTGTTTGCAAAATATGTGGATAAGATCTGATGTATTATGGAATTCTCTAAAAGGATTCCTGATCTCTGTTCCTAATATAGATAGCATCACAATTCTTAGATTTACCAGAAAATGCACTTTTGGCAGTAAAATATCTAAATTTGTCATCAAGTAACCAATTAAAGGCCAAGTTTGTACTTGTAAGGTAGGACAAATTGTTAGGTAGTTGTAAGGTTTGAGGTCATGTATTTGACATGGATTCAATATCCAACAGCAATATATGTAAATCCATCTTCCTTACAAATAGATTTGTAGAGGAAATGGTATTTCAGATTTGAAACATTGTCTATCAATGGACAAAGGTATGTATCCATTAATGACCACTTTGGATATTATTTATTTTATCTCACTTAAATACTAGCTATGAGGTTGCGGCGAGTTGGTACGAGTGAGGATAGAACCTGGAACCTTGTGGTTCGTAGTCCAGTAACATGAGCAGGATACAAAATCAACTGCGCGTGTAGCGTAGCTGTTAATTGGCTTATAAGCTTTCACCACAGACTCTTCCTCCAGTGAGACGAACGATATGGCTCTTGAGTGGTGACGTTTTAACAGTTGATTTTAATGTGCCTGTACCCATTTGAGTAGTGCCAAGCGTTATGTCGAGTGTGTGTGGGTGAGTAGTTGCTGATGCTATTGCTGCGTCAAGTGAGTCTGACGACTTTGGTTTGTTGAGTCAAGTGAATCTGACGACTTTGGTTTTGCTGTGGGTAGATGCGCCACAACAGCTGAACGAAGGATGAAGGTTCATTGTCAGAGGTCACAGATGTAACGGATTGGAATGAGTCAGGATAGAACCTGGGACCTTGTGGTTCGCAGCCCAGTAACATGACAACGATACAAAAGCAATTGCCCGGGTAGCGTAGCTCTTAACTGGCTTATAAGCTTTCACCACACGGTCTATCACGTTAACCTTGTTTTGGGCCTCATTTGCTCCAAACTTCAACAATAGGATTTCACCAACAAATCTTTAATTATTCAAAGACTAAAATAAAGTAATAAGAAAATTTT
The DNA here is from genome assembly GCF_947563725.1 of Argiope bruennichi. NCBI lineage: Eukaryota > Metazoa > Arthropoda > Arachnida > Araneae > Araneidae > Argiope > Argiope bruennichi. Next base: position 105,482,085 of record NC_079156.1, read on the forward strand.
AACAAAATATATAGCAACGAGTTTCTAGTGAGTGCAAATATTAAAAGAAAAAAATTCTTTTCTCAACTAAACAACAAATTGATGATTCAAGCCCTTTCAGAACAATCCAATATAACATTCCGAAATCAAATTCTCTTCCCAAGTTCCTTTAAAGTCATCCGCCATTCCATCGTTGTTCCATTTCACACTTTACTTTCCATCATTAAGACGAATATAATCTTTAACTCCCACTTACGAGCTTCGAACCACACTTCAAATCTGTGGGGAGTTTTAATGCATGTCGATATATTTCCGAAATTCCTGACTCTTTATGCTTACGCAAGCATTAAATTAAAGTTCTGAAGATGATTTTCGTGGGTGCGAAAAGCTATTTCGAGACGGAAATATCGATATTTTCATCATTAGATCTATTCTCTCCGAGAATTGGATGAAAAAAAATGTTCCAATTCAGTCCCCGTCTCAATGGGACCAAGAAAAAAAATCTAACCAAGCAATCACAAGATGCTTAAACCTTTATTAGATAAAAGAGCTTGCACAGTGTCAGTAATTTCCGCCATTTCTTTTTTTCTAATCTTATACCCTGGGATCTTTTTATTATATATTGAGGCTTATTTAAATTATTGCGTTTGAAAGGATTGATGTAGCTATTTTGTTTCTTTTTTTCGTAAGAAAGAATTTGTTGATAATTTTGAAGATTTTCAGTTACAAAAGAATACAATTTGCGATGAATAAACATCTTTAATGGATTCATGGGCGAATTGAAGATTTTCAATCTAAAGTGTGTTATTTTTGAATATGTTTGCTGATCAAAGTATTTTTTTTTTAAATAAAATTCTTAATGTATGTCTATTTTTGGCATGTTTTTAAATTATGAGACATTCACTTCATATTTTTCCTTAAAAAAGATTTTTTTAAAAAAAATTTTAAGATAGGAATAATAGAATAGAATAGATATAAGATAAAGATAAGATAAAGATAAGATAATAAAAAAATAATGGTAGAAAGGGTGTAAGAATGGATTAACAATAAGTAGAGAAACGATAAAGTAGAAAAAGAATAACATTTTTTTTAAATATATAAATTGAATAAAAACAAAAAAGACAAAGAAAAAAAAAGGAGAAGAAAGTAAACATTTATTTGCCGCCGTATAAATTGAAAGGATATTCTTCTAATAGGAAGTATTGTCCATCATCGTTTATGGTCTCTTATAAACACAAAAATTTAAAATTTATTAATTTGTGAATTGAATAAATATAAAAGGGTGGAGGAAACAAGAACAAATAAAATAAAATTTGTTAACAGCCTGCTAAATTAATTGGAGTGGGGGGGGGGTATTATTCTATAGTTTGTTATTGGCTTTCTGTACTCCATTTCAGAATTTCACCAACTACTACCGTGGAAGGTCATTCGATTTAACCCAGATACTTAAGCAGGGCCAGAACAATTCTCTTATGATAGCAATTGACGAAGGCATCATCATACAATTTATTTATATTAACTGATAATTATCATCAATTCCATCCTATATTCATGATGCCTATAATCATATAGGTCATCTTACCGGTTAGATGGGAATGCGATGGAGAAAGATGTAACCAAACGTACTAAAAATGATGAAGCTCTGAGTCAACCCATTCTATGCCGAGTAATTTGTTGACCTTAAAAAATGTATTTTACACATAAAACAAAAAAATATTGAAAAATGTTTAAATATTAAGACAGTTGCATTGATGGTGATAAATGCATTTTCACAACAGGATGTAAGATAATCTTTTAAACTGCTTAAGAGTTATTAACTTAAAAGGAAAATGTAACATTTTTTTCTATTAGTCTAAAAAATATAATATGTGAGAAATAAAAAAAAACATATCTGAAGTATTAGAGATATATTTGAAATGAAATGAAAGATAATCAGAAACGTAATGAAGAAGAAAATCAATAAAAAAAACCTTTTAGAGAAATAAAACTATAAATGCCAAAAGGCGGAGAAAGAATATTCTAATATTTTTATAGTTATTTGCACTAAACACTTTGAAATAATTATTTCTACTGGAAAAGAAACTTTTTATCTTATTTTACCATATGTTTGGCCCAGTATAGCCAAACCTGACTCTTGCGCCATAAATATCAAACTCAAACTACTGGAAAAGAATCGATATAAGGAGATCATTAAAGAATATACGCTAAGCTAATTGCTAAAAATGTTCTAAATGTTCTAATGTTCTGATCCCTTTTTCCCACCATCCAAGAGAGGTCGCTGCCATCTTTGGTTGGTTGGGGGCAGATAAAAAAAAAGATAACAGTGATGAGCTGACGTAAGCTCCGTTAATAACAAAATAACTGGGCAAAATGATCAATATATTTTAACTCGTAAAAGGAATGCTGGCTTGCGAAGCCTTAAATCACCATAATCACAAGAGTTATCACCACATTTTCTTCAAAATATGTCTTACTCTCGCTCACGCACGTACACACATACATATAGAGACACTCACTATTTTGAGATCTATATTAAATTGGAATATAAAAAAGTGGGTTATTATGTCATTAGAGTTTTTACGTTACCTATTTTTGAGTAATTACAATTACGTATACAAATATATACACTAACAAATGGTCAACCTCTTTATGACTTTATTCCCCAATTTGATAAAGGCCTATCTTTTAGATGCTAAGCCTACTTACCAAGTTTCATCTTCCCTACTCTTAACACGTTAAAATTATTATATCCACATGTACTTGGACAGCCAAAAAAAAATCAGATTTCCTCAGAAGGTTCTGACTCAAAATTTGGTAGAAAAATAGAAATTCTTTGTAAAGAGTAGATACCAAATTTGTTTCCAATTCTTTGTAAAGAGTAGATACCAAATTTGTTTCAAATTCTTTGTAAAGAGTAGATACTAAATTTGTTTCAAATTCTTTGTAAAGAGCACATACAAAATTTGCTGCCAATTTTTTGGAAAGTGAACATATCAAATTTGCTACAAATTCTTTGTAAATAGCACGTACAAAATTTGCTACAAATTTTTTGTAAAGAGCACATACAAAGAATTGCTACAAATTCTTTATAAAAGGCACATACAAAAATTTGCTACAAATTCTTTGTAAAGAGCCCATACAAAAATTTGCTAGAAATTCTTTGTAAAGAGTGCATACCAAATTTGCTACAAATTCTTTGTAAGGAGCACGTATAAAATTTGCTACAAATTCTTTGTAAAGAGCACATACAAAATTTCTTACAAATTCTTTGTAAAGAGCGCATATAAAATTTGCTACAAATTCTTTGTAAAGAGCAAATACAAAATGTACTACAAATTCTTTGTAAAGAGTACATGCAAAATTTGCTACAAATTCTTTGTAAAGAACACATACGACAAGAAATTCGAGTACGATATTTTTGAAAAATCCTATGAAGATGAAATTCGTTCACAGTGACTTTGCCTGGCTGACTGAAAAGTATAAGAAGCGTAATACAAAACTTAAAAAGCAATAAGGTAAAATTTTGAACTGAAATTATTATCTAAACTGTTGTATATTTAAATTATTGTTTACCTTTATTAAATTTTGAACCGCCTCCAGCATTAATCACCTGTCCGTTTTCGCATGCACGTAAACACGATAATTCAAAAATGCAGAAACTTAGATAAGTGAAATAGTGCACGATATTAGATTCTAAAGTTTAAATTTGTGAGTCCATCTAAAAAATAATTTTATAACGCTTATGCTTTTTCTTCATTATATTCTTCATTTCAAGATACATGTCTAATTTTTTGCAATAATGTTTGAAATTTATCAGTGATTGCATAAGTTTATTTCTTTTATATAATATGACAAAAACCAAACAACTAAATATGTTCTACCTTTAAAAACTATTTAGATATAAACATGTACCCTAATGCATAAAGCATCAATGATTCTAAGCGCATTGATACATATTAGTGTTTTATATAAACATTTGTCTATGTGCAATTGTCTATATTTATCTCGAAAATATTAATATTTATATATTGACGTATTCAGATCAAAATAAAACATAGTAATGTCAGTTGTAAGATCTCGAGACTTACACTTTTCGAAGTTTGTACTTTGATAAGGGGTGACAGGCAGAAAGATTAGAAAGAGAATCTGAGTTCACCTTATTGTTAAACTAGCCGCCTTTGGCGACCAGCCGGTTCGCCAATCTTAATGTTCGTTAAAATTTTAATAATTAAATATTTTATGCAATTCCTACTTTAATAGCTTCTTCATCAAAATATTTTAAAATTTCAAATTTTGATTGTTATATAATTCATTCATAATATTATAAAGGCCTTCAGACAAAACGTAATATGTATCTGTCTAATTTTCTGTTAGCACCCGTAGAATTTATTCTTTAAATTAAAGTGGAAAGAATTAATCTGCAATTAATATAATAATATTTTTTACTGAAACAAAGCATTTTTTTATAATATGATTACTGATAACAGAGTCACTGAGCGTTTAAACTTTATGGGCACTAAAGAATATCTTTCTTAATTTATGTAATCTCTCAAGAATTTGTCAGCAAAGTTTTCTCAGATTCATCATGAACAGATCGATTCATTAACAATGTTTAATTTTAAATGCATCAAACACTAAGAAAATAAAATGAATCGTTTAAAATAATTGGTCGAAAACAGGTTTAAAAAAGCTACTGAAAAAACGATGTACTTAAAACTATAAGCATATACAAAAAATATATAATTAACATAAATACAATTTAATTACAAAAGCATGCAACTAACCCAAAAATAATTTAAATCAAGAATCATCCGTTGATAATATTGTCAACAATCAGAACAGAATGCGCATGCATGAATTTTCAACGCCAGTTAAGTAACGCAAATAAGTGATTTTTTTTCTACGCCAGCTGGGGTAATGCTATGCCGAACAGAAATTTTTAATTTCCGTTATTCTGTTTTATTTTAATTCAAAAGTACTTCAGAATGAATCTGAAAGATTGATTAATTAACAATGTTTAATTTTAAATGCAATAAACATTAAGAAAATAAACAGAATCGTTTGAAATAATCCGCCGAAAAATCTTAACCCTAGCCTCATTACTGTTGGGAGAAAAAAAAAAACTGAAGCCTTACTCATTTGGCGGTGGCAAAAATGGAAGATTTTTTAGGCGAAAAAGTTGGCGGTGGGGAAAATGGTAGTCTTTTTGGCGGGAAAGTTAGTTTTTAATTAATAATTAAAATTTCAAAAAAGGGACCCCAGGTGCACATTCCCGACCTCTAAGGTATACATGTACCAAATTTGATAGCTGTATGTCAAATGATCTGGCCTGTAGAGAGCCAACACACACACACACACATTGAGCTTTATTATAAGTATAAATGTAAATATCTCTCCTCCTGTTATCTTTCCTCTTTCCTCTATTTTGACCAAATAAACGCATTCAGACGCATGTGCAAAATCGAGGAGGATTTTCCGATCCAAAAATGATCAGTATATCCCAATGAATGCACAAATTCTAATTACTTGATACGCTTAACAAATGCCAAATCTATAATCCAATAAATATAAAATATTTTACGAAAATCCTCAGATTTCATAAAAAAAATATATATTCTTCTTTTTGTTCGTATTTAAAAGACCACTTTCGGGAGGCTTAGTATCATCCTGTCTACTAATCTCAGTAATTAACGGCCCCATCCAATCCAAAATCTAGCGGCGCGTGATAAGATGTTCGATGGTCTTATCTCGGTTTCGAAATAAGCTTATCGAATTTATCTTTAGATGCTGACGATAACTGGAGCGGGAAATGCTCAGTGGAACCGGAAATTATCACTGCGATGGAGAATGCTTTGGGGGAAAATTAAGATATTAAACTTCAACGCCATCTTCTACTTGACTGACGAATATCCTTGTTGACAATTCTTCAGAAAGGACTTTTTTCTTGTTGTTAAAAGCATGTTTATATTTGTTATACGCTTGCTGAACACATCAATTTGTTACGCTGAGGATATATACTTAGATGCGTTCATGCTGAGTTAAATATTAATGGCAGGAAAACCAGATTTAAATTGTCCTTTTAGTGGAGATTTTCGTTGAAAATTAAAGGAAATTTTTAAATATTAGAATGAAAGGTTGAGGTCCCGTTCTGTCATATTTGTATAATATATGTTTAATCTTTTATTTGCCTTTTCAGAAAATTTGGTGAACATCTCTTTGTAATGATTATTTAGAATTCTTATTTTAGTGGAGATGTTTGTAAAACTTTAAAGGACACTTTTATATATTAGGATAAAAGTTGATGTTCTAGTCTCTCAAATTTGTTTAATCTTTCATTTACACTTTCAGCTAATTTGGTGAACTTTCTTTTCGATAATTATATAGAATTCTTATTTTAGTGGAGATTTTTGTGAAATTTTAAAGGAAACTTTTATATATTAGGATAAAAGTTGAGATTCCATTCTATCATATTTGCGTCATATATATTTAAATTTTAATTTACATGTTTAGCTAATTTGGTGAACATTTCTTTCCGATAATTATTTAGAGTTCTTATTTTAGTGGAGATTTTCGTCAAACTTTAAAGTACACTTTTATATATTAGGATAAAAGTTGAGGTTCCATTCTATCATATTTACGTCATATATATTTAAATTTTGATTTACATTTTTAGCTAATTTGGTGAACATTTCTTTCCGATGATTATTTAGAATAATTATTTGAGTGGAGATTTTCGTGAAACTTTAAAGGACACTTTTATATATTAGGATAAAAATTGATGTTCTAGTCTCTCAAATTTGTTTAATCTTTCTTTTACATTTTCAGCTAATTTGGTGAACATTTCTTTCCAATGATTATTTGGAATTGTCGTTTTAGTGGAGATTTTCGAGGAACTTTAAAGGACACTTTTATATATTAGGATAAAAGTCGAGGTTCCATTCTATCATATTTACATCCTATATATTTAAATTTTCTTTTATATTGTCAGCTAATTTGGTGAATTTTTTCCCGATAATTATCTACTTCTTTATATGGTGTTGTTTAAATTTAGACTGATCCACTGACTAAACCACTGAATAAATCAATGAGGTAAGTTTTAAAATACCATCTAAATACTTGAATTATTTATTTTAATTAATGTAATTGAAATCAGGTGCTTATTCAGAAATTCTATTATTGTTATGTTTGACTAAATATGTTTAGGAAAAATTTTGTGCTTTTATATTATTGTATTTTGTCAGCTGTTGCTCTTCTTAAGGCGTAAGGCGCGTTCTCTTAAGGGGTTTCGGAATTTAGATCAGTTTCAAATTTTCAGTATCGACAAATGTCTTTTGTGTCTTCCTGCTAGGTGGGGTTCCTTTGTGGCGAAGTCATCTAAAATTCCCGTTTCGTATTTGACTTGGTCGAGGTTTGTCTTATCTTATGGTTCAATTATACTTTTAAACTACTGAAAGATTTTGAAATGCTAATTGAATTGAATTAAATCCCTATGTCATCAGATAATTTCAAGGTTCTGTGTTAAAATTTTGGAAAAAAGTTTATTTCATTTGAATAGTTTAAAGCGGTGCTGCTATAAAATTTAATTAAATTTTCAAGTCATTCTAAGAGTTATAAATGTTATTCTAGTCTAATTGAATGAATCTTTTTTAAAAATAAAATAGTTCAAATGGATCGCTAATCTAATTCAACTGATTTTTTTGGTTCAAGGAGTTCAAAACTAGATACTAATTCCAGTAAATTAAATTTCTAAATCTAAAAAATTTAAAAATAGAAATATTCAATTAATTCTGATACCCGAGTGTAGCGAATGCACTGAATTTTCCCATTTTTTAAAAAACTAATCTAAAATTAGTTCATTCATAGATATTAAATTTAATGTAAACGTAATAAATAAAATGCTAATTCATTTTGTAGTCTTTTAGTTGAATGAATTAAATAAAATACTTAAGGAGCGAAAAATATGATTTATTTAACTACTAAAGAAATCGATACACTTAAGGGACTCTCAAAATTTTCGGAACCTTTTCATTTTGAAATTTTTATTAATTGGGAGATTTTAAAAAGGGATGTGGATATGATCATATTAAAAAGTCCAATTATTAGAGGATTTCAAAATACGAAATAATTCGAAAAAAACCTTTAAAAATATTGGAGCATACATTATTTCTCTCGACTGCTAAAGATGATATGCAGATTTGTTTCATCTTAAAAAAATGAAAAATCAGTCTACCGTCTCATAATATGACACGCAGATAAAAAATCATTGTTGGTTGGCATTTCTGATCATACTTTTGTACATGGACTTGGCTTCTTTCAAATTTTTTAAAGTTTTTCACAGCAGTTTGTACACTGAATTTTTGTATCTATTTATAATTTCGTAGGAAATCTTCATCTTAATACATAAATTTACATGGAAATTTATATATTTTACATACAAAAAATATTATATTATACATACAATAAATTTATATATTACGCATACAATAATAAATATACATCTTATACATACAATAAATTTACATGAAATCTTAAATATATATATTTACATCATATATATTTAAATTTTCGTTTATATTTTCCCGATAATTATCTACTTCTTTCTATGCTGTTGTTTAAATTTAGAATGATGATATACATCTTTAAACCACTGAATAAATCAATGAGGTTAAAAACAAAATTACAATTTTTGAAAAAATTCAAAAAGAGTTATTTATTTGAAATGAGTTGTTTATTCAGAAATTCTGTTATTGTTATGTTTGACTAAATATTTTTAGGGAAAATTTGCTGTTTTTAAATTATTGTGGTTTGTTAGCTGTTTCTCTACTTATGGTGTATGGAACATTCTCCTATTGGGTTTCGGAATTTAGATTAGCTTCTAATTTCCAGTATCATCTGGAATTTTAATTATGTACTTCTTTTGATTTTTGTTGTTTTCAAATATATTATAGCAATCCGTTGCACTATTGAAACTGCTTTATTAAATAAAACAAAAATACAAAATAATAATTTATTTTTTTAATATTCTTCCAACAGAAAAAAAATATTTTGAATACGGATTCAGTTTTTTTTAAATTTCATTGTAAATATTTCATTATATAAAGTATTCATGATATATTATATATCACTTAAATCATCACTTTCTGGGCAATATTTATTTTCTAGAATACAAACTATAAATAAAATACAGCAAAAGCTAAAAAAATGAAACTCGAGGTTTTAAAGAATCTTCTTGTCTCAGACCCTCATGGCTCGGGAAGAGCATTGCTGGAGCTATATCTCTCTGTGAACACGAGAACTCAAAGTTGCTCTGACAGAGACGGATGAAATTCGGTTAATGGATTTTACACAAAAATTGTAAATATCTATCGAATTTTTAGAGAAACCCATTCAAATGTTATCTGCCTCTCCCACCTTCTTAATAAAAATTAATACAATAACTCCAAAATAAGGAGAGCTAGAGGATGAAATTTGGTACACAGATTTAAAACCCATTGTGTAGGTATATTTAAATCTATGAATTTTGGTATGTGATTCTGTCACTTCGATCGTATTTAATATTAACAACACGCTGCGATTAATCGTCAAAATACGCTCCAGGGATCAAAAAATCTTCCACATGAGTTCCATTTAGCAGCAAAACTGCTAAATTCCTGCCAAAGATCAATACTTTTCATCTATTGTTCTCCATTCGTTGGATAACCCAAGGTTAACATTTTTTGAGGGGGGGGGATATCCGTCACCTTCATTAGATATTATGTAAAAAATAAATGAGAAGACCACATTTAAAGGATGCCTCAAAATTAACACTAATTGAGATCTGAGTTTGACCGCAATCCTGCATTAAAGTATTGGCAACCCTATTAAAAAATCATTTTAAAGGTAATGGTTTAGGATTAGTAGAAATGGAACGTTACACGATGCAACAACGTGTTAACGCAAGATCTGAATTAAATAAAAAACACAGTTTTTTATCCTTAAATTATTATAGTTTTATTGAATCATACAGTACACTGGATAGGGTTTTGTACGGAGTAACACATAGGGCAAACGGCACTTTGCTGGCACATACGCAATCTTTTGTCGAAATTTCCCATGGCCATTTTGTATGAATGTTGCTGAATTTTGTTGATGCAGCGTTCAGCTTCCTCTTTCAATGCACGAATTGTAGGCTTGTTGGCTTAGACCTTTAGCTTCAAATAACCTCATAAAGAGAAATTCAAAGGTATTAAATCACACTATTTAGGGGCCTAATTCTCAAAATTTTTAACTGCTGCTCCGAAACTTTCATTATTTTTGAAATATTGTCCAACAATGAAAACACGTTATTCTATCGTGTAACACTTCATTGTTACTAACACTTAACTAACAGCTGCCAAATGATTTATTAATATTCTTTCCAACAAACGCGACTGATGTCAAATTCAAATATTGCAGTAATTTTGGGACACCCTTCACAAGTTTGAATGAAATATAAAGTAACACATTACTCTAAAAATGCTGTGAAAATACATTTATTTTGAAAAAGAAAACCTTTTTTGTAACGAATGAAAAATTATTCACGCTTCAAAACTATTTTGTATCCATGTAACATTATAGAAAATCGCAACATGCAGGAAAATATTATTTAAAGCAACGAACACACTAAACTTATATTAGAAGACGAATACAAAAATGTTCTTTTAATAAAATATTCATAAGCTATCACAGTATTTCCTACTTTTACTTTCAAGACGAATAAAATGGTTCGTAGAAACCTTTGTGTTGAGTATTTTATTCGAAACCATGTTGGAGTTCTTTTTCATTCATAATACATTAGAAATACTCTGTTTGGGTGAAAAAGATCTTTAAGGGTTCTGCATGGTCTGATATAAGCTAAATGTAACGATAAAGTAGTTTCAAGTATTTTTGCACGTGCAAAACATAAATATGAATGAATAAATTTAATGTATTAAATATACGCGAAAAGGCGGTTTTGCAGTTTTTGCAAGTAAGCTTACGCTGGGTTACGGTAAACTGTTGTATTTTCAAGCCAAAGTCTGCGTATCATTATTTTTTAATGTTAAATTGAAAAGAAGGGAATGCTCTACTGTAAAAATATATTAAAAATAATTTTTGGTTTGAACATTGAAATTTTATCAAAATAGGCATTTTCATGCCCAGGTCATCATAAAGGCTCTGGCCTATTTCAATCAACTATATTATAACGAACTACCCACATTTCCATGTTCAATCAATCTATCCGATTGGCATTTCATTTAAAAGAAATAATATTATATTCAGGGTAAGTAGTGATCATATAGATTATCGCAATGAGGGTAAAGACTTATTAAGACCTGTCAGAATAGAACATCTTCTAGCCAGGAGGAAAGTTAAATCAAGTAATCATATTTTTAATAAAACGACAACTACTTAACTACATTTTTTAAATAAAATGCATCTCAATTGCAAGTAATAGTACATAATACCTTCTAGTCCGGAAGGAAAAATAAATCAAGTAATCATATCTTTATTAAAATGTCATCTATTTAACAACATTTCTTTTCTTCAACTCAATTGCAAGTAATAGTACATAATACCTTCTAGTCCGGAAGGAAAAATAAATCAAGTAATCATATCTTTATTAAAATGTCATCTATTTAACAACATTTCTTTTCTTTAACTCAATTGCAAGTAATAGTACATAATACCTTCTAGTCCGGAAGGAAAAATAAATCAAGTAATCATATCTTTATTAAAATGTCATCTATTTAACAACATTTCTTTTCTTCAACTCAATTGCAAGTAATAGCACTGAAGGAAAGTTAAATCAAGTAATCATATTTTTAATAAAAAAGACATCTATTTAACTAAGATTTTTTTTAAATATATGAATTGCAATTTATAGTACATGATGCCTTCTATCGCGGAAGGAAAGATAAATCAAGTAATCATATTCTTATAACATTATACATATAATTAATGGTACAAAATACTTTCTAACCAGGAAGGAAAAATAAATCTAGTAATCATATTTTTTAATAAAATGACGTCTATATAACTACATTTAAAAAAATATCTCAATTACAAATAATAGTACCGAATGTCTTTCACCCCGAAAAGAAAGTTAAATAAACTAATCATATTTTTATTAAAATGATATCTATTTAACTACATTTAAAAAAAAATATCTCAATTGCAATTACTAGTACAGAATACTTTCTAGTACGGAAGAAAATATATATGAAGTAATCTTATTCTTAATAAAATGATATCTATTTAACTACATTTTTAAAAAATGTATATATCAATTGCAAGTAATAGAATACCATCAAGCCCGAAAGGAAAGTTAAATCAAGTAATCATATTTTTAATAAAATGACTCCTATTTAACTAAGATTTTTTTTTAAATATATGAATTGCAATTTATAGTATATGATGCCTTCTATCGCGGAAGGAAAGATAAATCAAGTAATCATATTCTTATAACATTATACATATAATTAATGGTACATAATACTTTCTAACCAGGAAGGAAAAATAAATCTAGTAATCATATTTTTTAATAAAATGACGTCTATATAACTACATTTAAAAAAATATCTCAATTACAAATAATAGTACCGAATGTCTTTCACCCCGAAAAGAAAGTTAAATAAACTAATCATATTTTTATTAAAATGATATCTATTTAACTACATTTAAAAAAAAATATCTCAATTGCAATTACTAGTACAGAATACTTTCTAGTACGGAAGAAAATATATATGAAGTAATCTTATTCTTAATAAAATGATATCTATTTAACTACATTTTTAAAAAATGTATATATCAATTGCAAGTAATAGAATACCATCAAGCCCGAAAGGAAAGTTAAATCAAGTAATCATATTTTTAATAAAAAGACATCTATTTAACTAAGATTTTTTTTTAAATATATGAATTGCAATTTATAGTACATGATGCCTTCTATCGCGGAAGGAAAGATAAATCAAGTAATCATATTCTTATAACATTATACATATAATTAATGGTACATAATACTTTCTAACCAGGAAGGAAAAATAAATCTAGTAATCATATTTTTTAATAAAATGACGTCTATATAACTACATTTAAAAAAATATCTCAATTACAAATAATAGTACCGAATGTCTTTCACCCCGAAAAGAAAGTTAAATAAACTAATCATATTTTTATTAAAATGATATCTATTTAACTACATTTAAAAAAAAATATCTCAATTGCAATTACTAGTACAGAATACTTTCTAGTACGGAAGAAAATATATATGAAGTAATCTTATTCTTAATAAAATGATATCTATTTAACTACATTTTTAAAAAATGTATATATCAATTGCAAGTAATAGAATACCATCAAGCCCGAAAGGAAAGTTAAATCAAGTAATCATATTTTTAATAAAATGACTCCTATTTAACTAAGATTTTTTTTAAATATATGAATTGCAATTTATAGTACATGATGCCTTCTATCGCGGAAGGAAAAATAAATCAAGTAATCATATTCTTATAACATTATACATATAATTAATGGTACATAATACTTTCTAACCAGGAAGGAAAAATAAATCTAGTAATCATATTTTTTAATAAAATGACGTCTATATAACTACATTTAAAAAAATATCTCAATTACAAATAATAGTACCGAATGTCTTTCACCCCGAAAAGAAAGTTAAATAAACTAATCATATTTTTATTAAAATGATATCTATTTAACTACATTTAAAAAAAAATATCTCAATTGCAATTACTAGTACAGAATACTTTCTAGTACGGAAGAAAATATATATGAAGTAATCTTATTCTTAATAAAATGATATCTATTTAACTACATTTTTAAAAAATGTATATATCAATTGCAAGTAATAGAATACCATCAAGCCCGAAAGGAAAGTTAAATCAAGTAATCATATTTTTAATAAAAAGACATTTATTTAACTAAGATTTTTTTTTAAATATATGAATTGCAATTTATAGTACATGATGCCTTCTATCGCGGAAGGAAAGATAAATCAAGTAATCATATTCTTATAACATTATACATATAATTAATGGTACATAATACTTTCTAACCAGGAAGGAAAAATAAATCTAGTAATCATATTTTTTAATAAAATGACGTCTATATAACTACATTTAAAAAAATATCTCAATTACAAATAATAGTACCGAATGTCTTTCACCCCGAAAAGAAAGTTAAATAAACTAATCATATTTTTATTAAAATGATATCTATTTAACTACATTTAAAAAAAAATATCTCAATTGCAATTACTAGTACAGAATACTTTCTAGTACGGAAGAAAATATATATGAAGTAATCTTATTCTTAATAAAATGATATCTATTTAACTACATTTTTAAAAAATGTATATATCAATTGCAAGTAATAGAATACCATCAAGCCCGAAAGGAAAGTTAAATCAAGTAATCATATTTTTAATAAAATGACTTCTATTTAACTAAGATTTTTTTTAAATATATGAATTGCAATTTATAGTACATGATGCCTTCTATCGCGGAAGGAAAAATAAATCAAGTAATCATATTCTTATAACATTATACATATAATTAATGGTACATAATACTTTCTAACCAGGAAGGAAAAATAAATCTAGTAATCATATTTTTTAATAAAATGACGTCTATATAACTACATTTAAAAAAATATCTCAATTACAAATAATAGTACCGAATGTCTTTCACCCCGAAAAGAAAGTTAAATAAACTAATCATATTTTTATTAAAATGATATCTATTTAACTACATTTAAAAAAAAATATCTCAATTGCAATTACTAGTACAGAATACTTTCTAGTACGGAAGAAAATATATATGAAGTAATCTTATTCTTAATAAAATGATATCTATTTAACTACATTTTTAAAAAATGTATATATCAATTGCAAGTAATAGAATACCATCAAGCCCGAAAGGAAAGTTAAATCAAGTAATCATATTTTTAATAAAAAGACATTTATTTAACTAAGATTTTTTTTTAAATATATGAATTGCAATTTATAGTACATGATGCCTTCTATCGCGGAAGGAAAGATAAATCAAGTAATCATATTCTTATAACATTATACATATAATTAATGGTACATAATACTTTCTAACCAGGAAGGAAAAATAAATCTAGTAATCATATTTTTTAATAAAATGACGTCTATATAACTACATTTAAAAAAATATCTCAATTACAAATAATAGTACCGAATGTCTTTCACCCCGAAAAGAAAGTTAAATAAACTAATCATATTTTTATTAAAATGATATCTATTTAACTACATTTAAAAAAAAATATCTCAATTGCAATTACTAGTACAGAATACTTTCTAGTACGGAAGAAAATATATATGAAGTAATCTTATTCTTAATAAAATGATATCTATTTAACTACATTTTTAAAAAATGTATATATCAATTGCAAGTAATAGAATAACATCAAGCCCGAAAGGAAAGTTAAATCAAGTAATCATATTTTTAATAAAATGACTCCTATTTAACTAAGATTTTTTTTAAATATATGAATTGCAATTTATAGTACATGATGCCTTCTATCGCGGAAGGAAAAATAAATCAAGTAATCATATTCTTATAACATTATACATATAATTAATGGTACATAATACTTTCTAACCAGGAAGGAAAAATAAATCTAGTAATCATATTTTTTAATAAAATGACGTCTATATAACTACATTTAAAAAAATATCTCAATTACAAATAATAGTACCGAATGTCTTTCACCCCGAAAAGAAAGTTAAATAAACTAATCATATTTTTATTAAAATGATATCTATTTAACTACATTTAAAAAAAAATATCTCAATTGCAATTACTAGTACAGAATACTTTCTAGTACGGAAGAAAATATATATGAAGTAATCTTATTCTTAATAAAATGATATCTATTTAACTACATTTTTAAAAAATGTATATATCAATTGCAAGTAATAGAATACCATCAAGCCCGAAAGGAAAGTTAAATCAAGTAATCATATTTTTAATAAAAAGACATCTATTTAACTAAGATTTTTTTTTAAATATATGAATTGCAATTTATAGTACATGATGCCTTCTATCGCGGAAGGAAAGATAAATCAAGTAATCATATTCTTATAACATTATACATATAATTAATGGTACATAATACTTTCTAACCAGGAAGGAAAAATAAATCTAGTAATCATATTTTTTAATAAAATGACGTCTATATAACTACATTTAAAAAAATATCTCAATTACAAATAATAGTACCGAATGTCTTTCACCCCGAAAAGAAAGTTAAATAAACTAATCATATTTTTATTAAAATGATATCTATTTAACTACATTTAAAAAAAAATATCTCAATTGCAATTACTAGTACAGAATACTTTCTAGTACGGAAGAAAATATATATGAAGTAATCTTATTCTTAATAAAATGATATCTATTTAACTACATTTTTAAAAAATGTATATATCAATTGCAAGTAATAGAATACCATCAAGCCCGAAAGGAAAGTTAAATCAAGTAATCATATTTTTAATAAAATGACTCCTATTTAACTATATTTTTTTCTTCAACTCAGTTGCAAGTAATTTTACAGAAAGAAAGGTAAATCAAATAAACATATTTTAAATTAAATGCCATCGACTTAACTAAATTTTTTTTAAAAAAAATATCTCAATTGCAAGTAATAGTATAACGAACTTTCTAACCCGGAAGGAAAGTTAAATCAAGTAATCATATTTTTCATAAAATGGCATCTACTTAACTTTAAAAAATATCTCGATTGCAAGAAATAGTAGAGAGGGTCTTCCACCCGAAATGGAAAGTTAAATTAATTTATCATATATTTATTAAAATGACATCTATTTAACTACATTTTTTTTCAACTCAATTGCAAGTAATATTACGGAAGGAAAGTTAAATCAAGTAATCATATTTTTAATAAAATTTCATCTATTTAATTTCCTTTTTTTCTTCAACTCAATTTCAAGTAATATTAGGGAAGGAAAGTTAAATCAAATAAACATAATTTTAATTAAATAACATCTACCTAACTACACATTTAAAAAAAAAATCTCAATTGCAAGTAACAGTACAGAATGTCTTCTATCCCGGAAGAAAATTTAAATGTAGTAATCATATTTTTAATAAAATGACATTTATTTAACTACATTTTTTTTAAAAAAAATCTATCTTAATTGCAAGTAATAGCACAGAATACCTTTTAACTCGAAAGGAAAGCTAGATCAAACAATCATAGTTTTAATAAAATGACATCTACTTATATAAATTTTAAAAAAATATCTCAATTACAAATAATAGTACATAATATCTTTTATCCCGGAAGGAAGTTTAAATGAAGTAATCATATCTTTATTAAAATGACATCTACTTAAATACAGTTTTTTTAAGAAAATATCTCAATTGCCAGTAGTATTCTTTTATCTAAAGGCAGTTTTAAAACTATATTAATGAATCTAAAGTGATTAAATACATCATTCAACTTTTCCGAACCCAAAGACATCAAATTAGATAACCATTTTGAATTCGTTTGGTAATAAAGAATTCATTTATCAGTATTTTATTAATTTAATATAAATAATTGAAAATATATTTTAAATCGGATGACATAGAATTATCAATATCTAATATGCTATGAATAAGACATGAAAATTATTAGCTTATGTAAAAAAAAAAATGTTAGGTGAAAGATCAGAAAGGTTTCTTATATATTGCAGTTCGGAAATTTACAGAACTTTCAAGAAATGCCAAAAAGTATCAGAGAGAAATAAGGTCACGAGTTCCGTATTGACATTTCAATCAGTCATTTTATTGGAAAATACTTTATTTCACAGAATAAATTTTGACAACGTTGACAAAAAAAATTGGTCACTTTTCAGAACTTTTTTACGGAAACAAAGAGAAAAAAGTTAAGCTTTTCTACTGTA
Organism: Argiope bruennichi; assembly: GCF_947563725.1. Lineage (NCBI taxonomy): Eukaryota > Metazoa > Arthropoda > Arachnida > Araneae > Araneidae > Argiope > Argiope bruennichi. The sequence goes on from NC_079156.1 coordinate 105,500,014, forward strand.
TGTTTGAATACACGGCTTCGAAAATACAAACATTGAACGAAGCGATATAATTTGTAAGACTTTAGCGCCTTTAAATACTTTGAAAACAAGTAAATAAATCTGTAAAATACGCTATAGGTAAAAAGAAAAATTTCTAATAAATAAATCCAAAAATCAGATCCAAGATTGGAATTGGAAGCACTTTAATTAGTACATTATTTTTTTTATCATTTTATTATTTTAATGTATCAGATGAAAGCAATCTGAAACAAATTTTATATTCTAATTCTTGTCATATATAAAAATAACTTATTATTAATTTCATATTGCATTTAGCGATTTGATTAATATTTGCATAATGTATTCACGTTTTCATTTGTATTATTGAACATTCAAGATACATCAATAGATATCAAACTACTGAAAGCACTCTTTTTTAAACTATCTTCCCACTAAAAAGCCATAATTTAAAAATTAATTCTGATTAAAAAATACTGTGTAAAAGTAATTTATCGTTGCTTTCTACATTGCATTAAGCGATTTGATTAATATTTCATATTGTGTTCATCTGTTTTTTTTTTTTTGTATTTTTGAATGTAGAAAAATCACCCATAGATATTAGACTACTGAAAGTATTCTTTTCTAAAGCATCTTTCTACTACAAAGTCATAATTAAAAAGATGATTCTAATTGAAAAAAATTGTGTAAAAAATTTCACTGAGTAAGTACTTATCTCCCTGAAACCTTATGCGAGCACGATTCGAATAAGGATAGTGATTCATGTTTTAATAATTTAATCAATGACGATTTAATCTATGCAAAAATAAAATTGGCTAATTCACTACATGTTATTTTTTTTTTTACTTTGCAGCACAGATTTAAAAATAATAAAACGTCTCAATGCGTGTTTTTTTTTTTTTTTCATTGTAGAAATTAAACTATGGCTGTTATTCCAGAACTAATAGTTTTAGAACACTTTCTCTTTAATTGCTATAACAGAAACACTTTCTCATTATTGTGTTATAACAATAGAAAATTCATAATATTGTTATATTTAGATGTACTGGAGAGATCTGAGAAGCTAAACATGGATGTTTATATAAATGCCTGAATTTTTTTAAAAAACATAACACATTTAAATCCGATGATTATCTGTATAATTTATTATTAACATGTATACTATTAAGGAAATTGAAATTCTTTCTTGAAATTGAAAATGTATGCAAGTATAGCTGGTATTTATAACTTTATTTCTACTTCTGATTATTCCTTTAAGATAGGTGACTACGTTGAGAAATAGATTTTTTACGAAACTATTTTTTTATTTAATATTCTTAATGCCTGAATATTTTTCCTTATAAAACCTTAGAATTTATTTTTTTTCCAAGTCTATTTTTTGAGACATTACATTGATTTTTTTATATTTACATTTGAATACGTTTTAATTCCTTTTTACATCTTTAGATGTTGTTTTCTCAAATATAGAATATGCCAGAATTTTCTTACAGAAAACTTCTTAAATTAAAATTTACTGCAAAATTTTCTTTAACTTTGGTATAATAATTTCTCAATATGTTCTGTAGTTCCTGAACTAGAGAATAAGTAACCTGTTCATTTAGAAATATTTTATGGCTGTTTTAGTGTTCCCCAATGTGAAAGCATTGAAAAGTTCATGCTATTTATCAGATGAACACCAAAATTTAAAAAAAATGGATCGAAATACAGCATATTTCTTATTACAGGAACTAAATAATATATTCCTTAAGCTATCTGAAAAATGTTAAGCAAATCATTTTATAAATCTCTAAACTAGAAACGTTTTGCTTTACACATCTTTTTAACCAATAAATACAATTTTTTTAGCAATTTTTAAAAATATTTAGCACTTAACTGTACATTTTGGTTTCCTAAAAGTTTTTTTTCAATATTTTTTTTTTTAATGCAAGTATTGAAAAATATAACAGTTTTTGAAAGTTTTTCAAAATATTCACCCTGAATATAGTTATATACTTAAAAAAAAATAATTTTTCTGCTTAGTACAAGATAAGAAACTAGAAGTTTTGCTTTTTGGAAGTAACATTTTTCACCATAATATTTTTTTTTAATGCAAGTATTGAAAAATATAACAGTTTTTGAAAGTTTTTCAAAATATTCACCCTGAATATAGTTATATACTTAAAAAAAATAATTTTTCTGCTTAGTACAAGATAAGAAACTAGAAGTTTTGCTTTTTGGAAGTAACATTTTTCACCATTTCAATTAACTTAATAATATTTACACAAGCTGGGTGGATCCTAGCACAGCCCAGCTCTTGGCGTCTTTCTAAATTCTCGCCAAACGAGTGGCGATAACGTGGCCAATGTGGCAACCTAGAAGTATTTTTTTTTATTTTTTTATTTTATTTATTTCATTTCATTTATTAGTTATTTTATTTGTATTATTATTTATTTATTATTTTAGTATTTATTTATTTATTTTATTTATTCTTTATTTCTTTATTTTATTTTATTTTTTATTATATTTATTTTAATTAATTTATTATTATTTCTGCCCTTCAAGTATCGTTTTTTAATTGAAAAATAATAATAACAAATATTCAATTAGTAGTCAACTTGGCGCGATTTCAAATAAGTCGCCAAGAGGTGGGCCCATCTAGGATTTTACCCACAAGATTTCAAAATTTTGCTAATTTAAAGAAACTCATTGTCTCGTCATTGTCAAAAAAAATTAGCCAAATACTGTGGATCTTAAATGCAACAACCCAACTTCCCTCTAACCACACAGCAAGAGAAAACAGTAAGCATTCACTTTTTGCTTGGATATTCTGTTAAACATCTCGCCTATCTTCTGCTATTTGCCATTTATAGTACTTATGTTGCTTAGAGAGAGAGATAAGTTTCTTGATAACGGATAAAAGCTTTTCTGTTGTTTCGTTGGAGAGAATGTGTGTGCACCGGCTGTAAAAGCTTAATGGAAGCGAAAAGTATCTCGTGTCTCTAAGGCTGCCTTGGCTTGCTGTCTTTGTTGAAAAAAATATAAGCTGTTATTGTGGGACTAGCTCTAAATATCTTGAGCTCGGTTGTGTTTAGATGGACATCAAGAAATAAGAATATGTCTGAAGTAATAATATTAAACATATGTTCGCAAAGCTTTTGTGTTCATAGACATATTGTATTTTTTATATTTAATAATGAAAAGTAAATTTAGTTTCTTAATTCTTGTTGGAAATATATTTTTTAATAGTAAAGTGTTATTACAAAAAGCTATAATGTTCGTGGATCTATTATTTTATGTTATTTTATGCTGCATGTTTTAAAGATTTTAATTTCATTAGTTTTTTAAATAATTAATTTGATGGCTCTTTAACTAGCATAAAAATTGATACAATAATTTTGAATAATTTTTTTTAATCTTGAAGATATAATTACCGTAGATGATCAGTACCTATAAATTTAATTACCAATCCACGGATATCTTGTTGAATGATACATAAAGGTTGTTCCAAAATTAATGCAAGAGTTGAACTTGAAAACTATTCTAGCACTAATGTGTTGGAAATTGTATTAAAAAATCATTTGACAGTTGATAGTTTAGGGTAAGTAAAAATCGAGCCGTTACATGATAGAACAAAGTGTTTTCATTACTGAAGTCTGGCGGCCACAGTTTGAGAATTGGCTTCCTAGATTGTGTGATTTAACTCCATTGGATTTCTTTTTATGGATTTATTTGAAATCAAAGTGCTATGTCATCATACCTATTAGGACGCGTGCATTGGAGGAGGAGATTCAACATTGTATCAACAAAATTCTACCACATTTATGCAAAATGACGATGGAAAATTTTAATACAAGAATGCGTATATGCCAGCAAAGCCGTGGAGGCCATTTGTTCTTTGTGTCATCTTATACATAACTCTATCATGTGTATTTTTGATTCAATAAAAATATAAAGAAAAAACTGTGTTTTTATTTAATTCAAATTTTGCTTGAACAAGTTGGTCTAAGGTTTAATGTTCCATTTTTACTAATCCTAAATTATCAGCCGTCAAATGGATTTCATAGGGTTGCCAACAATGTACTTCACGAATATTGTCAAATTCAAGTCTTGTGTTAATTCTGGGACACCTTTTATCATGGAGTTATAAGATGAGACAGCGCTCAGTTTATTATTAATTAACGAGTATAGTTACGTCTATTGTATAATCCAAATAAGTAAACCCTTAAATTTTGTACGAAAACTCATACAATAATCATTGGGAATGGAAACGATTCCAGTTTGAAAACTATATTAAGGGACTTTAGAGTAAAGGAATGTTTATAAAGTTTATTTGCTCAATGATAAATTTTAGGAAGGGATACATTATAAATTCTTAAATAACAAGCCAGGGTTTCCCACCCTTGATTTCATAGCTTTGAGATACATTGTTTTTGCTCATTTGCCGAGTATTAAATAGGTTCAAGGTCAAATAATTTACATGTGTAAATAATGACAAATCAACTGAACAGAATTCATGAGTTTGACTCTCATCTGAATTAATTTTCATTTATTTTTAAAACGCAAAACTATAAAATTAATGCAATTTGTAAATGTTGCCTAAATGCAAATAATAAGCACAAATACTACCATCAGTATAATTTTACAGTTATGAATACCAGGTTCGTTCCAGTACACCTCTTTGATAAACAGCCTATGCCACCTATCTTTGCCAACTTGTGCCTCATATAGGACAATAACAACATAAAAGAAATATAATTACATTAAAAGTGTCAAAAAATCCTTGAAACTTACTAATTTATAACTTTTATTACAGATTTATTCTCCTTTCAGATTAATAACTTTCACAAATTCTGACAAATCAGATTGTGCCATCCGTCAGCTGATTATTATTTAAGAATATGAGTGTAAACATTAAATTTGTTTAAGGTCAAATAATTTACATGAGTAAATAATGACAAACCAGCTGAATGGAATTTAGGATTTTGGGTTTACTCCTGTATTAATTTTCGTTCATTTTCAAAACGAAGCAACTTTAAAATAAATATAATCTGTAAATGTTGCTTTTTGGTAAGAGAACAAATATTGCCGGAAGTACACTTTTACAATATTGTATAAAAAGTTCGCTCTACACTTTCTTGATTTATACTTAAGAGGCTTATCTATGAAATTACTTACCATATTTAAAAAAATAACAGCATGAAATATATATAATTATATTGTTACAGTCGAAAAATTCCTGAAATCTACAAATTTATAACTTTTATAATAGATTTATTATCATGTCTTATTAATAAGTGCAACATATTCTGACAAATCAGATTTTGCCTTAGTCAGATGAACAGAATTCAAGATTATGAATTATCTCCCAAATATTTTTTGTTTATAATCTAGTTTAATTTTCACAAAAATTTCAAAATATAAAATCAATAGCAGCAATTTTATTGACTTAATTTGTGATCATAAGTAGTAAAATAACTTTTATGATATAACTTTTACTTTAAATAACTTTTATGATATATTTATTTTTATGACAGATTAATAAATTTACAGAATCTGGCAAATAAGAATTTGTCATCGTCAGCTGAACCGTATTCTATATTATGAATTCTTACCCACAGAAATATTTTTTCATAAACCAGTATAATTCTCATAAAAAATATCAAAATTGTAAAAAAGAAAAGTATATATTCACAATATTATTAGTTTAATTTTCTGATCTGGTTTTGTAAAACAGACCCATAAGTTTTCAATCAGATATGTTACTGAATAAGTTGTCTTGGAATGATTTAATGTTGAGATACTGGGTGTTTCGCTTCATTATAAAAAAAATCTATTAAGACAGCATATTAAATTTAAAGGCTTTAAACACTTTGGGTTTCAAAATACCTATAAAATGAGCTGTAGAAAATTAAGATAGCTTATTTAAGTAAGATATAATTTTTTTTAAATGAAAATATGGAAAAAATTTCTTTTTTTTTTAATTTTCGTTTTAATTTGAATGAATTTTTATAGTTTCACTTACTTGCGTATTATACAGAAGAAAATAACTCGTAAAATATCATTATGATATCTGCAGAATTTTTAACAACTCGTAGAGGGTCAGGGCGGCAAAGTGGATATGATAACATACCCTTATCCAATAACAATAACTTTATGTGAATCCAAAAATATTTAGAGCTTTGCATTATCATGTTGGGAAAGAATGCTCTAATGATTTGCCAATTTTAACCACTCTTCTTTAATCAATAAATTTGGTGAGTTTTTAATATCAATATTTGAATTAATCGTTTGGATTCTTAGTAAAAACTCAAACACACACACACAAAAAAAAAATAGCTGCTCTAAAATTTCCCTGAACTGACAGCACAATCTTTATTGGTTGAATCTTACTTTAGATGTTGTCTGGGCTGCTCACTTCTTTTTACTCTCAATATTTTTCCATTAATATTGTTAAATAACAGGTTATTGTTATTGTTATTAATATTGTTAAATTATTCGAAATCCATCCACTTTTCGTTGTGAAATGGATTCAGTAAATGATCAAATTTGTTGAATATTATAAGCGAATCGCATGTGCTAAAGCTTTGCATCAAATGAATTTCATAAGCTGATGAGGGAATCATAACCCGAGTTTCTTGAGATAATCAAGTTGTTTGAATGGTTTTTTTTTAAATTCGCGTATGCGGTTTTTCTTATAAACTCAAGTATTATACTATGATTATCTGAATCGAAAATGACCTTGATATAATTTTCATCAACCTTAAGTAAAAAGTAAGACAAATATGCACTTTTGAGTGAAAAAAAAATTAAAAGAATTAAATTTTGTAATCCAATTCTGCCAATGCTCTTCATTTAAGGTTTCATTTGACGGCGTATAGCTTTTCGCATGCTTGCGATGTTATTTCCATTATTAAATTAAATATAAGCTGAAGTTAGATATCTAATCTATACAATTTTCTGACTAATTCAGTGGTAGATCAGTTGCAATCAGCTGTTTTTAATTAGCTTCTACAATCAGTTACCAGACCGATATAATAATGCAAAGAATTTTTTATTCTTATCAGTTTTAAAATAAAGGGCATGCACAGATAATTATACATATTTAACTGAATTAAAATTGTGTGCATATATATATATATATATATATATATATATATATATATATATATATATATAAGAGAACCAAAAATATATGCATTATGAGATTTCAATTAAAGTTAAAATCTATTTCTGAAAACAAACTAAAAAAAATAGAGAAATCTATTTCTATCAAACTAAATCTATTTCTAAATCAAACTAAAAAAGATAGAATTGTATTTAGAGAACGCTGTTGCAGCAACTACTAAAACATAGAAGAACATAACGAAATTAGTAAAAATACTAAGTTAATATTAGCAAAAAGAAAGAAAAAATAAATATAGAATCAAGACGGAAGAAATTAAGAATCCGGCCTGAAGACTTCCTCAAGGGTCATCCTCAGTCAGGTATTCAAATACAGTTTTTTTTTATTTCAGGGGATTCACTTTTGTCCAATAATATTGACCCCTCGTGACCCGAAAATCCCCTGAAATTGAGACCAATTTTTACAGAAATAAAAAAATCTCCTATTTAAGCGAAAATTATAATAACATAATATAAACTATAAAATAACATTCATATATATATATATATATATATATATATATATATATATATATATATATATATATATATGTAATGATATTTTAACTCTAATTTCAATTTAATTAATTTTCATAATAACTTCATCTTAATTTAGCCCATAGTAACATTATTCTAAAATATTCTCTTATTTCGTGATCCAATTCCACTGTCTCTACTTAATTAATTCAAGAGAAGCTTTGTTAAATTGTTGAATCAGCTAAAATCTAACTTTCCCACACTACGCTTGAAGAGATAACATACCGCTGATCAAGCAAATTCTTTTTTAAAATCTCCCTGTGTTTCCCCTATCTTGTCCACCCGTATAACGAAAATCCCTATCGAAATCTCATAATACGTTAGCACTGTAAAGAAGTATTTTCCCTATCAAAATCATAGGTTATATAAGACCAGGGATAAAATGTCTAAGAGCTCTTCCCTCATTCCTTTCTGTGTCGTTCTGTGTGCTCGTCGCTTGTACATATGCTTGCTTCTTCAAAATGAAATAAAACGACGTCACGAAATTAAAAGTATCTTCATTGTCTTCAAACTGCATCATGCTTCACAACAAATAATATTATATATTAAAAAGCCGACAGGATTCGAAATATATATATATATATATATATATATATATATATATATATATATATATATATATATATATATATATATAAATATTGGCGTATACCTCCAAGAGATCACACTTCATTCCCTCTTGGGTATACAAATCCTATATTTACATGGGGTATTATAGTAATAATCCTTTTTACATAGGATTTAAAATTTTAATCGTGTCAAAGTTAGTTTCAAAGGGTTAAGCTGTGGAATTTGTTCCTGTGCTTAAGCAAGAGTCGGATGATAAAGCCTTCAGCACTAATACTGTGCTTCTAAAAGGTAACATAATAATGATTAACTTGTTCGAATATTTCAGGATATTCTCCTTCCATGTCAAATAAGTGGATTTCTTTTCGAATTCTACCTTACAACATCTTTTAATCTTTTCTCGAATGTTCAATCTATAAATTCTCTGTGTTACATCTCATTTTTCCTGTTCCACTTGAGACTATTTTATCCACCTTAGGGATATCAAATTGAGAAATTACGGATTCATGAATAGTAATTCTGATTGATTCAGTATATTCACACAGAATTGGAGTACAAAGCTAGAAATGAATGTATTTTCATAGTCTTTAAGATTAATCTACATTTCTGAGCAAAATATAATTGTTATAAATTCAAACATTAATATAAAATATATCATGATACATCAATATTATAAACCTCTTCTCTAAAAGCAAAAAGTTAATCTCCATGTTTTTAATAACAAGTCCAGTGGGAACCATCTGAAGGACAATTTTTTTTCTTTCTTTTCTGGTTTGCAATTATGGAATACCAATACCAAAAGTAGACCTTGAACCTAAAATATGAAATCAATAATTTTTTCTCTCTCAACGTATAAAATTCCCTGATCCTTCTTTGTAACTCATCTCGCATCTCAGATCACGTATTTTCAAATAAATAATTCAGCTAGGATATATTTTGAGGAGAAAAGAATTCTTATTCAGAGGTCAGCTGCTTACATTTCTCTTTCACTGAACTCTAAAGAAAAATATAATTGTGTGCTAAAGCTAATCTGAGAGCCGTACAATCTCTGAAAGGTTCATAATGATGTTTAATTCAAATAAGATACAGAGAATGAGAATTATATGGATGTTGAATGCATTTATTCAATTCAAAGTTAATGACCCTAAGTTTTGCTGGCAGATTTGCGACTTGTTGAAAAATTTGGCAACTTTGATACAAAAAAATCTCTAAAATTTCAAGACTTATGTCAATATTTATGTCAGGACAGGACAAATTGCTATTCTTCTAGTATATTCTAAAATGCTTCCTGAAAACTTATAAAAACAGGGGAGGGAATTAAGGTAAGTGAATTAGCAAATTATTTCTTAAGAACGTTAATTGTTGAACAAAATCTATAATTATTTTGCACCAAGTTTTATTGTGTTTTGATACTATTTAAATAGCGTATTGTTAATATCTTCGAATACTGTGGCTGTAAATCTTTAGGCATGTTTCAAATTTTTCATGAGATATAACTGCATTTATCCATTATCAAACTTGTTCAACTGCACCCAATCAGAAGATTTTCGTAACACTATGTATACTCATTTTTCATTAAAAATCAAAGTCATTATATTCTTATTATTTTTTAATTTTCTGTTAAATATTATTTTTAAATTTCATTAATAGGGCGCAGTTTTAAACTTTTCTAATACATAAACACAAAGTTGTAGATAAGTGCTTGAAAGTTTAGAATTATTATATTTTTAGGAAAAGTATGCAATTTTTCCTAAACTTTTAATTACATGAATACTAAGTCTAAACTAAATTAAGTAAGTCATTCTCAGATAATTCTATTCTGAATACCTGTCACTAAAGGAGGGTTCAGTATTATTCTAATATGAAGTAAAATTTAAGAGAAAGATGCGCAAAATTTACAAAACTTTATATAATAAAAAAGAAATACATAATAATGTCTAATGAAAAATAAAACCCTGTAAACTCAAGCCAGCCTCAGAATAATCCCCTATGTTAATTTTATTTCCCGTCAGTGGGACCTAATTTAATTTTATCCCCTCAGACACCAACTCAAAACTAGAAATGTCAAACTCAAAAACCAAGAAAACTTTAGATTTTGAGAAGGAACACAATATCTTATCTAATTAAAGAACTGTAATCCCAATCCAATCTCTTCACTCTCAGATATCAATCCCCTTCTTAATCCGGCCTCAAAATACCACCAACGGGACGCAGCTTCGATATCCCAGATTGATCGGGCCTGTATTCCTTCGCTCAGGGTAGTGATGTGGCTCCCGTATCCCTCCGCGCGGGGAAGCAACAAGCAGAAGTAGTTCTGTGGACCCTCCATCCCCTCATAGCAACGGGAGAGGTTGGGATGCCTGCAGTCTTTTCATTGGACCGATCGAGGCAAGAAGGTCTGTCAGATACCTCCTCTTGTTCAAAATTTTGTGTATCCCTCGCTTTTCCACCAATTTGTCAAACTGTAGAAGTTGTGTGGCTGAAAAATGTAGGGACTCAAGTGTGTGTTGAGTTTAACGATTTGTAAAGAAGAGGACTTGTTGCGAGAAAGATGTGTTTCACTTTCTGAAGAAGTGGTAAGTTTTTTTGGTGCACTTTCTTAGGGGACTGAGGGGTATGGGGTGCGGTGTAGGATGTTTTATTCCGAGGAGTATGGGATATTTTTTGGAAAATAAATTGTGTTTTAAAACTTTCTATTTTCTTAAAAATTATGTAGATGTTTAATATTTGTTTTAACACAAAGACACATATTATGATATAATTACTATTTAAGAAAAAGTTTAAAAATTATAAGACTAATTAATCAAATAAGTTAGAACTTTTCTTTTTCTTAGATTTATTTTACATATTAGAAATTATATTTAGTTTACAGAGGAACATATTATGAAATAATTATTATACAACAAAAAGTTTAGAAATTAGAATAAAGTCATTGTAAATTTAAGTTTATTCAAAAAACTCAAAGTTAAAAATATTTAGAAATTTTTTATCCTCTATATCATTTAAAATTTATAAATTTTTCAATATTTTTAATATAATGGTTTATTGTTTTACAAAACGAAATGAAATAATAATTACTTTTATTGGAGTTTCAATTAATATTTTTTACAGAGTAATTAAATACTATTCTTCTACCATGTATATTTTCTTTCAAATATATGAACATTTCACTTGTTGCATTTGTTGTCTTTGAACATAATTATTTTGATATTTCTGAAAGACTTTTTATTTCAACTCATAGTAGAAAAACTTTTAATACTCATTTGGGTTTAAAAGAAAATTATATCTTTTCTTTTTTTTTTAAATTAAGAGAAAGAATAATCCATAATGGATTCAATTTAAGTCTGTTTGTAAATGGAGAGTATGTATTTTCAATCAAATATTTTTTTTTTTTTTATGATTGATGGTTTTCTTTTTACATTTGACTGCGGTAATATATTAAAATGCATTATTTTATTTATCGATAATATTTTTTTTTTAATTTTTTATTCCAAATCTTCTCAAATTTTCATTTTAATAATTCCACTAAATCTTTTAAAATACTAAAATTTTGTACGTGATTTCATAATACGTGATTTCATAGAATAATTCTATTTCTTTATGTTAATAATCATAGCTAATTATAAAGAATTTTTATAAAAAATAATATTTAAATTTAATATCTTTTATTTTAGTTCAATTGTTCAAAATTACATCCAGTATAATTGTAACAGAATCTGAAATAATGTATCGATTTAATAGTCTTTAAAATTATATATATTATTGGTTTAAAAAACTTTTTTAGTGTAACATCACATGTAAATTTACAAAGAAAAATGAAATGTTATATATACCAAGTACATTTAATACAAAATTATATCTTTAAAGTATAAAATTTGTAAATAAATTATCAAAATTTGGGAGTAGAAGCCTATAACTTTTCTGTTATTTATTCGCATACGGAGGCCACTTATAAAATATAATCGTTAAGAATTTAGACTGCTTTTCATGGAACAGAAGACTACCGAATATAATAAAGGATTTCCTAAACGTTTCAAAATAATCTTTCGTCTATTAGTTTCTGGTTATTACATTTTTAAAATATAATTTAGAATGTTGTACGGTTTGAGTCGAATGATTCATGATATATTGAAATCTTCTCTTTTCTAAGATCATTTTAGTTCAGTTATTTCAGAATGCTTGAGTTACTTTTTTAAAGATAAGAAAAACCCCTCTCCTAAAAATATGGATAACAGACCATGGTTATTAAAAGGTTGTTATGCAAAAAAGATCTACTTTTAGCTGAAAGCTATTAAACAAATGTATGCTTAGTTAACCTTTGAATGTTATTATTAACTCCCCTGTCTACCAAATTCATCTGAACGAGCGTCTCTAGTGAACAAAGTATACACCTGTAGGAAAATTTAATCAATCAGTTTTGATGAAAGCAGAAGGAATTTGTCAGTGATATCTGGGGGACTATGGAGGGCTCCGTAGATGCATTAAACGGGTGTTCATACCCCTTTCTGTACTGATAGAGTAAAACTCATATTTATTTTGGAAAACATTTTGAATCTTCTTAAAATGAAAGCTTTTTTAATTCAATAATTAAATTACTCCAAAAATCTGAAGAAAATTTAAAACAAATAGAAAATGGAGCTTTCTTTTCTAATATAACGAAAATGAAAGAAAAATCAACCCTCAAAATAAAAAAAAATGCTATCTCCCTTGAGAAGACGTTTTGAAAATTATACAATGCTCCCCGTAACATGTTTTCAGTTTGAAGTTGTTCAGCAGCAGACTTTAACAATGATTTCTAAAAGACTGATTGGCAGTCGATCCTGTCCAAGCTAATATATTTTTTAAATATTGAGTGACTTTTCAATCACCATTGAGCTACAAGTGGATGAACATACACAAATGATTCCATTGGAATCATAGATACTAGAATGCCTTCCAAAATTAAAGACGCTGTGAGAGAATATGTCATTTACTCGTTATAACAAGTGTCGAATCATTGTTTAGAAATTTCACATAATCGAAAAAAATTATTTTTGATTTTTTTAGACCTCTAATGTTATTATAATCTATTTATTTATTATAATAAATAGATTAAAATAAGATTAGAATTATAATTAGAACTATAATTTATTTATCTTTTTTTCTAATCTATTTATTATGAATGTTCTTCGCTTTTTAAGAGTACTTTAATTTTAAAAGATTCAAACAATTTTCTATTTTAAAATCAGATGAATCTTTTTTTATCGTTTCATATCAGTTTGGAAATCTCTTGCAATTTCTGTGAAAAATACATTCTCAATATGTTGCTTATTGTCACGTTTTTCCTCCATTTGTCTTTTTTTCCACAACTATTAAAATTATTTAATAAGGCTTAAAATTGATTTCAAACTCATAGAAAACAATAAACAGATTTTCGTTTAAAAGCAAAACTCTTATTATGCATGCGATTAAACAAAAAAAAATCAAAACATTTATTTTTGCATTTTTGCATATAAGAAGTGCAAAGGAAATATAATAATCGTCAAAGAATACTCCATATATTGACGTATATCCACATTCTAGACCATACTAAGTTCAAAAATTTTTTTTGGTTATTATGACTTTCTGTGTGCGAATACAGTATTTTGAGAGAGTTAGAAATTAAGGAGAATTAAATTTATCTATTACCAATTGGACGAAATCTTTTTCATTGATTACCATAAACTTATCAGTGTGTCAATTCCAGTTATTTATTTAAAAGCAATAAGAAGCAAGTATATCTGCAGAATAGCCTCAGTAATAGTGGCATAGATTTCATTATTATAACAGCCGTTTTACATTTTCTCAAGTTTGGTTAAATGTGGATTTCCGCTTGGCAATAACTTTTAGAACGAAGAGTAATCGAACATGAGACCGATTTTTGAGAAGAAATGGATTTGGCGTTGGTGGATTTTGAAGTCAAAATGAAAACGGTAATACATTCAACGTTTTTAACTGAAAAATTCATAAGGTAAAATAATCTGTTATAATGTCCACAATTTCGCAATGCAAATTGAAACTCTAATAAAAAGAATCGTAATGATTATTTGAACTCTGACGTCAGTAATTTTCTTCAAAGCCGAACCAGTGCTATTTCAAAACATTTAGTTTATTTGCTTCTCCATGCTTCACAACTGTTGATCGCACCTTCAAGTTCATTCTTGTTGTATGGTTCGATACAATTCGCCAATATTCTTCCACGATGTATTTTCAGAGAGAACCAGCGAGAAAGAGCAACCCAAATCTTTCTTGCAAACTCTCTAATAAATATCTAGAATTAACTGTTTGTCATTGGGGAATAATAGTAATGAAAGAGCATATTAACATGTGATCTTGGCGATTGATCGCTGTGTTTTAGTTAATTACAGAAGTAAAAGAAAAGTTATTAATTATTTTGCAGCGTTCTTTTTGATGATGATGATGTCGTGACCCCGTTACCACGGAAAGGGAGTGCAGTAGCTTCTGAGGGTTAAGACCCCTGAGCACCCGAGGGCAGAAGTCTGACTTCTTTCTCAAATGAAGATGAAACTCACACATTCGCTTGCACAACCCCTTTTTACAGAACAGAACGCCGTCTCATACCCCCGTATCCGTGACCATTCTGGTCACTGAACGGTTTGGTAGGCATGTTACGGGAATTTTATTTAATTAACAAAATATTTACAGTAGGAAAACGAAAAAAAAAATAACTATTTACAAAATTTACAATTATATAAAAAATTATATTATGATGAGACCGTTTACATACTTTTTCAACTTAGAATTATAATTTGTAGTAATTAACTTAGAAATATAATGCAGATTGGGAGATAAAATTTGTAAAAATATACATATAATCTGCGTTCACATTTTTATGTTATAGTAGATCAAGATGCAGTTTTAAAAAAATCAGATGGAAAATGATTTGAGAAATGGAAATGTAGACAATCTCTGTTTGATTGAAATGTGTGACAGGAGACTGCAGTGCTTGTTTTTCCCCTTAGTCTTTTTTGGTATGAGACTTGTTGTTGAGTGCTATGGACGCGAGAATAGGTCTCTATTTCCACTTATAAATTTGATTATACTGTGGATTTTCTGCCTGGAAAGGAAGTTGCCGGCGACTCTTTTCAGCCATTCCTGTTCATGGCTTGGTGATGGTTTTTTCATATGCCAGGAGATTGTAAGGATGCATTCCGTAGCATAATGAAGTGCGGTGCCTATCCCACCACAACTGCACTGGTCACTCTGAGACAGGTTGAACCTTTTGAGGTAGGCAGGAAAAGGGCCGTGTTCTGAGAAGAAAATAATTTCCTCTCTGTTCCAGTTAGTGGGATTAAGGTTGACTGAAGGTAGGATATTAAAAAATTTTCTGCATGTGACACCATTGCTCCAATATCCTTGCCATTCCTCGAGCATGTCTTTCCGGAGGAGGGCTTTTATATGTGGTTTTGGTATCTTTGTTTGCATATAAAATTTCCCATTTTGCGTTGCGTCCTTTGCCAGTTGATCTGCTTTTTCGTTGCCTATATTGCCCGCATGTGCTTTAACCCATGAAATTTTTATTGTTGGTTTTGAAAGCAGGACACCAAAAATGTCTCTTGCTTTTTGGTTTGTGCTCTTTGGATTTGAAGATGCCATGATACTAGCTCTATTGTCAACATGTATTTTAAAAGTATTATTGTTTGAAAACTGGGATGTATATTTTACTGCTTCATGAAGTGCAGTGAGTTCAGCTTGCAAAACGGTATTGTTATCATTCAATTTTGCAGACCAGTGGTAGGACCAGGTATCATTGAACAGAACACAAAACGCAGCTCCAACTCCATGTTCTGTTTTTGAGCCATCTGTGAAGATATTGATATTATTTATTTGAGATAAATTTATTCCTTCATCTTCCAATGAAATTTGGTTGGGATTGAGATGCTGTGAAGGGTGAGTAGACCAACCAGATGCTTTCTTCTCCAGATCTTCTGGTTGTATCTCTGTTATATTATGAGGAAGAGGGATTCTTAGGCGATATATTGTCGTTAGTCTGGCTTCAAACTGTAATTGCAGGTGCAGGGGTGGAATGCCGAGAATGGTTTGTAGCGCTGCTGTTGGAGTTGTGCGGTAAGCACCTGAAATGTAGAGAAGAAATGGTCTCTGAATGGTGGAGAGCTTCCTCTTCATTCTATATGTTGGGTTTAGACACCACGCTGATGAACCATGGGCGAGCATTCTCTCAACTACTGTCTTGTAAAGAACTCTTTTGTGTTTCTGAGAGATTCCCCATGTGCTTCCAGCGATTCTTTTGAGGTTTTGGTGCATTTTAATGGCCTTTTCTCCTTGTTTTTCTATGTGTTCTAGCCAGTTTAATTGGTCATCAATGTGGACTCCTAGATATTTAATAGATTTATTTCTCTTAATGATGTCTCCATTCCACATGATTCTGGGGCCTCTCGCCATTTTGCTGAATAAAATATGGGTTGTTTTTTCCGTGGAGATGGAAAGCTTATTATTTGAGCACCAGGAGTTAAATTTGGCTATTGCAAGTTCAGTTTCTCTTTCCAGGCTATTTTTTGTGTCCGCTTCTATAACCAGTACAAAATCATCTGCAAAGGCTTGGATGTGTACATTTTCTGGCCAGACCTGCTTGAGAATTTCGTTGGCTACGAGATTCCAGAGAGCGGGACCACTGCATGATCCTTGAGGGCAGCCTTGTTTCTGATCTTTCATGGCCCTACCTTCTGGAGTCATTAGGGTCACTTTCCTGTTTTGGAGAAGACTGTGAAAGAGGCGATTGATGTTTAAAGGACAGGGACTTTCATCCAGACTTTTGAGAATTTCTTTGTGTTGCAAGTTGTCAAAGGCTCCTTTTATATCTATAGAGAGCACTAAGACATGCTTGCCCTCTCTTCTTGCCGCTTGAATTTTGTTTATCAGCTCATGGATGGCTGTGTCTACTGATTTACCTTCCCTAAACCCATGTTGACGCTCGCTGAGGCTATTAGTGGTCTCAAGATGATAAGTTAACCTTTGGGTCATTAATTTCTCTAGCACCTTCCCGATTGTTGGCAGGAGAGAAATGGGTCGATATGAAGATGCCAGTCTCTGATCTTTTCCTTGTTTTTGGAATAAAATAATATTTCCTATTTTCAGGGAATCTGGGAAGCAACTCAATTCTAGGCACTTATTAAAGAGAGTTGGGAAGATATTATGAAAGCGCTTGTGTATAATTTTAAGAAGGAGGTTGTCAATTCCATCAATACCGGGAGCTTTACCTGACGGAAGGTTGTCTATAATCATTGAAATTTCTTGGAGGGAAAATGGAGGGTCAAGTGGCTGCGTTGAAGTGTTTAAATTATAGTTAGTTGAAATAGCAGGAGATGGGAAAATTTGGTCCAAGATGGTTTGCGCTGCTTCCTTCAGACTTCCTTTTGGGTCACTGTTCATCAGGTATGGAATTTGAGATGGGAAAACAGATTTCCGGAAGGCGGCTTTGTAATGCTTTCCATATGGGTTGGAGGCTGAACTGCAGAAATTTCTCCAGCCCGTGTTTTTTGCTTTTTTAATATGTTTTTTGTACTCTGTTTTTTCTTTTTTGAAGATCTGGTATCTCCACTGCTTTTCAATATCTGGTGCCCTCTGTGCTCTCTTTCTTAGTGCTCTTACTTTCTTTTTATGAATTTCCAATTTTTCTGTCCACCAGTTTGATTTCGTTAACAAAAGCTGTTTTTTGATCTTAAAGGTTTTGTTGCAGGCATTAATAATAGAGTTTTGAAGAACTATTGTAGCGTCATTTAGCTCTCTGGAATTTCTTGCTGTTGCTATTTTATTTTCTAGATAATAAATATCTTTACCAAGTATATTGAAAAATCTGGGATGATTCCCATGGCGTGTCTTGTATCTTTTGTAGAACTGGTTAGCTATAGTGGATGCTATTGTTGTTTGTATATATCTATGGTCACTTAAGGAAATATCATCCAGAACCTCCCAGTTAATGGAAGAGTCTATAATTGATTGGGAACATAATGTCAGATCTGGCCAGCCAATGCTGTTATTTCTTTGGAAAGTTGGTGGAGCATCTGGTTTATTTAAGATGTATAAATTATTTGCTAAGATAAAATCCAAGACTTCATTGCCTCTGTTGTCATTGGATCTGTACCCCCAAAGGGTGTTGTGCCCATTGAGATCAGCACCGATGATAATCTTTTCCTCCGGGAGGCTGGTAATGATCTCTTGGATTTCTTGGAGAGTTGTGCTGACATCTTGTGCTGGTGAGGAGTAGGCAGAAATTATTGTGATGGGATAGGAGGATGTTTGAATTTTTACAGCTACCACGTTGACTTTTGTTGCCAATAGAGCAGGTTTTATTTGGGCTGACGGGATGAGAATTGCAGCTTTCTGGTTAGTGGAACTAAACGTTTTCCATGAATTTGGAATTCCAGGGATTTCGTTGTTATAATGGTATTGTTCTTGCACTAGGATGATATCCGGTTTAATCGTGCTTGCTGTCAAATGAAGCTGGTTGGTGGATGCTTTGACTCTAGCTAAATTTATTTGGAGTATTTTTAGTGGGTCTGGAGTAGAGGCTGTCGCGATGTTAAAGGGAAAGGAAGAATTTTCAAAATTAATACTGTCCATACTAATAATAGTCCCTTGATTTTTTATAAGCTGCTACCTCTTTTTGGTAGCAGGGGCATTGATTGTCGATGGCTTTGTGCCGCACGTTGAAGTTAGTACCTCTCAATCTGTTGCTCTCGTAGCAGTTAATGCAGTTGGAATCTTCACTTCTGCAGCTTCTGCTGTGGTGTCTATAACCACAACAACCACAAAAAGGCGTAGTGAACTTGCATTCTTTTGAAAAGGTTGTGTGGCCATAGGCTTGACAAGTCGAGCACCTCTTGACATGAAAGAATTCTTTCATCTGGTACATGGACCAGTTTATAGGAATCTTTTTAAGTTGTTTAAGCGTATGGAGAACCTCACCGGGAGTTTCCAGAATCCAATGGCTTGTTCCTTCTCTGCGGCCTTTCATTTTGAATCGGAGTCGCAGATCCTCCTGCATATTAGTGTAAGCTTTCATCGCCATTTGGACATCTTTATTTGTAGTGTCATTGGGCAGATCGTATATTATTAGGCTTGGTAATCTTTTTCCTGGCAACTTACAGATATATTCTTTTTAAGAGAATCATTAGATTCGATTGTTTTCTTCAATTGGTCAAATTCCTGCTCCTTGTCACATACAATAGCCAGCCCTTTATTTTGAAGTTTTTTCACCGTCCTGATTTTGAAATTGGGCCCGTCCTCCCTCAATTCTTCTCTTAGAATTGATTCAATAGTTTTGTCGTTTTCTTCTGTTGGATAGAGAAGCATTGTTGGTTTCTTTTTTCTATTTTTTAATTTAGCCACCTCTGCATAGGAAGGCTTCTTTATGGCATTTGTTGATAACTGCTTATCCCGAGGTAATTTTTCCTTCTCTTTTCTATATTCCTCCTTTTCCTTTATATGCGTTAGGGAAATTGTTGCCTGGGTTGCCACTTCTATACCTTTTTCCTTTTTATTGTTTATTGAGATTCTATCCTGCAGAAGGTCTAGGATTTGGTTAGCTTCCATTTTAATTGATACTGGCAAATGGGAGCGCATGCCATCTGATGGGCGACTGTTGATTAAGCTGCGGAGTCTCTATCAAAGTTCTTTCATTGGAATACTTTTATCACCAGTTGGAATATTTTTTATAATATTTGATGTTGTTGGAGATATAGAAGTAGAGGATTTGGTTCTTCTAAGTGGTAATAAACCGATATCAGCATCAGATGGAGGGTCTAACATCATAGAAGGTAACTCATCTGTTATTGCTTCCATTGTTATTGCTTGGAAATATACGGATTTTTGAAGTAAAAAGAAGAAAACAAAAAATAAGAGCTGTTAAATTATTTGATGCAAAATCTATTCAGAAAAGGCTACTGGGGCAGTTATTCCCCTTTTATCCGACCAAGTGTGTGTCATGCAATACAGGTCTATGAACAGTCTTAGTGCAACTATTATGTAATTAAAACTGCACTAATGTCCGGAAAAGAAATTTCATCTTACTCATTGGTTACAAGCAAATATATATTTTCTATTTCCCTTTGGGGAATTTACAACTGCGTAAAAGAGCCTGAAAACGCTTTCAGGCCACGCATGAGAAATTAAAAAAGACAAATACTTGACTACCAAATCCTATTACTGCCGTTACCTTGAATTATATCTTACTTTCCCCTTTTTCCCTTTTCTCCCCCCTTACCCCTTTAATTTTAAGAATTTTGATATGGCGGTGAATCAATAGCATTAAAAACCCATAATTGTGGAAACTGATTAGGAAAGAAGAAAAAAATTGCATGATATATTTAAATATAATTGAGCTAATGTATTATTATAGCCAATGGCTAAAAAATAGAAAAAATCAAATTTAAGAGATTTTAAAAAAGGGGGGGGGGGCACATTCACACACCTCACAGATAGAACACAGATGAACAACCATGCCCGAACCGGGGTTCGAACCCGGGTAGCCCAGATCACGGGAAAGATGCGCTACCCCTATGCAAGGACACCCGAAGCGCTTTTGTTTTTCAAATTGAATTAAAATTTGAAGCTGATAGGCAGTTACAGTCACGAAATAATATACAAACTTTCATATATTTTATCAATGTGTTTTTAAGATATCGCACTTTCATGATCTTGAAAACAATGACGGACATACATTCAACCCTTCGACGGATTTGGTTTCATGTTTGATACATATGATTTAAATCTAAATGCACACATTTTGCGTTTAGATTTTCTCTAAAAATAAATGCATTTTAGATTTTAAATGTGTGCATCAAGTTTTATCCATGTGGATTTCTTTGTTTTGTAGTTATAATGTTAATTTATATTCGAACAACTAGACAGGAAGAAAAATTTCATCCATCCACCTCAAAGCGTTTTTGAATTATCGTGATCATGGCTGTCGTAACAGCATTTCATGTTTCTATACCTTTAGGTTATTTAAATTATGCTGTAGACATAATATAGCATGGGCAAAGGAAGAGTGCCTGAACTATCTGTCGTAGCGATCTTTTCCCGATCTCTCTGATGCCTAACTATTTATTGACGAAACTAGGAAGAAATTGTTAAAGTCGGATTAAGAAACCCTAACTCCAATAATCTAAATGTTTGCGATAATTTAAACAATGAGTTAATGGCCTTGATTTCACAAGCTAGGTATCAATAAGAAACTTTTACAGAGAGATATAATTTCGAAGATGGTATTTCCCTTATTAAGAAAGGTCTGAAATGTTGATATTCGACAAGATCTCGAATTTTTCACAATTTCAATAATTTTCCGTTGTATAATTCATAAACAAAAAAGTAACTGATACTTTCAACTAATTGATGTATTGACAAATAACTCTAAATAACTCAAATTAACTAATCTACACCTAATATTACGCATGGTATACCATTAACAAACGAGATTATCCGGGTTTGTTTTGTTTTTTTGTAACAGTAATCATAATTATTAATAGAACTATTTAATCATGAAAATATATTGTTTTAATATAAAAAATGTATTTAAAAATGGCAAAATAAATTATTGTATTTATATTTTAGCCACGATACATCTAAAAATTGATTCTATTCTTCGATATTATTCAAACTACATAAATATGTTTGCGTGTGTGTGTGTGCTAGGATTTCAAAGAGTGTGTGTACTTTTGGGAAAATCTTTTAAATCAAAATCTTATACACATATTAAATTAAAAACTTCATAATTTTGATTAAACTAAATCTTAAGCATTTTTTTCGAGATGATTATTTTGAAGAAGAACTACGAAAGTCTTTTAAAACAAAGATCCCTATTACTTTTCACAAACAATATATCGTCTATTCTTTTTTTTTACTCACTATTTTTTCTTTCATTAGTATTAAATATATCCAATATTCATGATATGATACAAAATTATTAATAAATGAAACTGTCTACAGGATGATTAGAAAATAAGCAGATTAGCTCTTGAGCAGATTTTCACGCTATGGAAAATGTAATGTACATATCAGCTACGTTTTGAAATTAAAAAAAAAAAAACTGTAGTATTTTTAATGAAATAATACTGCAAAAAATATTCCAGAAAACCGAAAAATAAAGAAATTGTAATCGAATTTCTTTTCTTAATAGTTACAAGTACTTTTTAAATAATAGTTTCAAACGAATACATATTATGTTTCCTTTGGAATGGTTATCGATGATTTGAATTTTTGAGAAAGATCGCTCTTTAAATATACACGTTCTTATTATGTTTCTTTTAGTTATGTTCTTGGAATTCTATATCTTCTTTTTTACAATTCTAGTTGATTTATTCTGTGGTATTTCTTAGAGAATATGTACTAAAAACCATAAATTATAACAAACGTTTAGATTTTTCTTGTGTTGCGAGTTGCTCTTAGTCAATAAATATATTTTATCATTAAATTATTTTACATATTTCGTTCCATTATAATTACTCTATAAAGTCAAATTAGACGATTTTACATTTACTGTAATGACGTCATTACTGTAAAGACGATTTCATTACAGTTTGATTTAAATAAGGAATAAAATATTTCTCAGACTGGAAAACAACACATTATTCACTAGATTGCTCGAAATATTTGCGTGATTTTCACAAAATTTCTTGTATAATAAGATATTATAACATTTAAAAAAATTAAAAACATGATTATTTATCTTTTGCAAGTTTCAGAAGTTGCGTGTTAATCTTTGAAAAATCGTTATTTGCAGATATTATGTAAATTGGTTTTTGAAAACGATAAAAATAGAAATATTCGTTATAGTTTGTTCTCGCATTTAACATAAACTTAAATACGTTATTTTTAACAATATGCAACAAGGAATGGGAATTTAAAATACTAACTAGAAATGTATGAAATAGATTTTAATTCCTTAAATGAAATGGTTTATACAATTTTAATGCTAAAGTAATGGGAAATTTTGTTATTTATTTTCACATGTGATAGTTAGTCAAAGAAAAATTCTCATGATATTATTTAATTGAATATATTTAGAATGATTATATTTAGATAAATATTTGAAAAAGAACACATTGTGTTCTTTTTCAAATTAAATTGATTGCAATTTAAACGTTCTTTAAGCGTATCTTTTCTTATAACAATTAAATTAACAAATTGGAAAATAATCATTTTTGCGAATGTATAAAGGTATTCATTATTTTTATATAAATTTTATACATAAAATCAATCTCAATTTAAAGATGATATCTTAGTCACATTATTTTTTTTGTTGTTGTTATTTTGTTACCAAATTATTATTATTTAGTAATTTCTCATTCTTTTTGAGAAAGTGTTTTCAAGCAAATGTAAAATTTACATATTCATTTAAAATTATTTTACCATTTGTATATTTATGTATTTATCGAACTTTTTATTTTTTTAAATATTTTATTTATACCATAATATTTATTAATTTTTTTAATCCAATGACACTTTTTAGCTTTCAGTCGAAATAAGAAATGAAAGATATTTCGCATATTTTCTCAAACAAATCCAGAATTTGTTTTAAATAATGTTAATTGAAAATTCAGTTTATCAAACACAATTTATGTTTGCGAGAATTTTCCTTTCTTCTCTACATTATAATGTATTATTTATTATTTTTCAGCAGTAGAAAAATACGAGCTGATTGTATTCATAGAAAATGATAATCAAAGAATTAATTAAATAGTAAAATAACTTTTTTACGTCAATCGACTAAATAAAAAGTGTAACTGTTTTGTAAAATTCATATTTAGAAACTTTGGATTTTCAAATCAAGTGTAAATATTACGTTGAAAATTCTTCTATTTATTAAATATTTCCTTTTTTTTAATATAGATATAATGCAATTGATGGTACGCTGTCTTACCTCAATCAGTTTTCGTGTTTAAAATTGAATATAATTATTTTTTTAAAGATTTCTTTGGTTTCTTTCTTCCATATTGGATAAATATCTCTTACGTTATTGATTTTCCCCGGAGTATAATACATCAAAACCATAATAAATCTCAAAGTACCACCTTTCATCCTTTCGGATACGGATTTCATTTGAATTTATTGAATTCTCAAGTATTTCAAATTCGACTAGTTTTGCACACTTTTATTTAACTTTGTTTGTTTCAATTATGTGAAGATGCAGTTTCGTAATGGATGTTTTTTTCAATTGATTTACTAGAATTCTGCAATTTCCTATGCATATAATTTTCAATTATAATACACTATTTTAAGGTTATATGAATTTAATAGGTTAACTGATGTGTTTTAGTTAAATTTTAAACCCATGCAAAAGGCTGAATATAGTAGTCATTTATGTTTTTGTGATTATGCAATTACAAGTGAAATTAGGATTATAAAGTATTTTTTTATTTCCTATTATTTCTGATGAAGATTCGATGACAAGAAAATTTATTTCTTTTGCTTCTATTGTTATTTTACATCCGAGAATGAAAGCAATTAATGGACTGACATAGTCATGTGTTATAAAAGCATTAGGGATCGTATTTAACCTCGGGCTTTTTAAAGAATGCTTTAAAACATATTTTTTTTATTCTGAAATTAACGGAAAAACTTTGAAAGAAAAAATGTCATGTAGAGAATTTATGAATCTCAAGTAACAGCAGGAAATGATTCCATTAGCTTTCCGTTATTGATGACTAGAAAATTCAAAAAAGTGTCCAATTGATTAATTTTAATAAATAACCAACTTTTTGTCATTGATAAAATAATATCATTAATGTATATTCTCAAATTGATTTCAAGTGTAATAAGCTATTATTGGTAAGTTTCATGCGTGTTGCTACGAATATGTAAAAATATATTTGTTGTGATATTAATTTCATCGTAAAAAAGAGAAACCTTAATGAATGTTGACATTTAATGAGATATATATTAATGAATACAGAATTGATGACAGGTCAATAATTTATGCAACCATTTAGTTATTTGGGGAATGAATTTTGAAGCAAACGGAAAAACGAAAGGTTGTAGAAGATACAAGAATGATGGTTATACCTTAATTAGGAACCGAATTGCAAATACCCCCCTTTGTATTTTCGATGTCCAAGTAGAAAAATATATGTTAAGTGAGAAACTAAAGAGAGTCAGTCAATAAGTCAAATGCTAAAGTCGAAGTCAGTTCTTTCTATGGATTGCTGATTATAGAACGAGCGTTCTTGCTGCAACTGAGCGAGCGTTAATGACATTTTTTTTGACTTCCTCCACGTTATTTTTGTAAATATATCGGCGAATCTATAATAATGTTCAATAGTGATTTAGTCTGTTGCTATTGGCGATAAGCGAGGATCGAACTCACAACCTTTGGGTTCGTAGCCGAGTAACAAAACCACTAGACGAAAGAAATTTCTCATGTCTCGCAGCTGTTATCTGGCTTATAAAGAGTCACCACATTACTCCCCCTTCAGTTCGTCGGAGGTGAGACGAACGATTTTTTTGTCCTGTTTTTGCTGTTATTAGTGGTGATATATTGGCTGTTGCGCCTTATCCATTTTTCTTTTTTTTATTGGCTGATTATTTATCAGCTTCCTTTATTTATTGGCTGATTATTTATCAGCTGCATTTTTTTTTCTTATTGGCCTATTACTTATCAGCTTCATTTTATTTATTGGCCGATTATTTATCTGCTTCATTTTATTTATTGGCCGATTGTTTATCAGCTTCATTTTTTTTCATTTTTTATTGGCTGATTATTTATCAGCTTTGATTTTATTTATTTCTGGTAGAGGGCGCTACAACAGTTGTATGAAGGTTTTTTTTTTTTTTTTTTTTTTTTTTTTTGCGTATCACGTCATCGGGTCACCAATGTTGCTATTGGCGATAAGCGAGGATCGAACTCACATCCTTTGGGTTCGTAGCCGAGTAACAAGACCACTAGACAAAAGAAATTTCTCATGTCTCGTAGCTGTTATCTGGCTTATAAAGAGTCACCACAAGTCTCATAGTAAAGAAGAGAAATTAAGAGATATTTTAATAACTGTCGAACGAATTCAAAGTCAAAAACTCCCGAAGGCAGCCGTTTAGCTACTTGCCTAATGAATTTGATGTCTTTGGTGAAAAAATGACTGTTGAAGGAAATACAAGAATTAGGCTGTATATCTCTATTAGTAGTTAAATTCCAAATATATATATTCAGAGAATTTATGAATCTCAAGTTTTAACTCTAAGAATTTACAATGTACACTAAAATTACACTAAGAGTTTACAATTCAGCTTAAACCGAATAATGACTGCGCAAAAGCCATCGAATGTATTGTGGCAAAAGAAGTAAAATTTTCTGCTCCTTAGAATTCAGGGTAAATGTAAATGACGTCACACTTGTTTGGCCTTTCAATATCGCAGGAATTTAAGTTTTGATAATGGTAATGAGTTTAGAACCTTTGCTAGGAATTCTAAAGATTGTTGGAAAGTCTGTGTGGAAACTCGTTAAATTCGTTTATTAAGTTCATTATTTGATGATTAATTTTTTTTATTTCTATAAAATATGCGAATTTTACATCAAATTAGATTAATATCTGTATTTATGTTTAGGTAGTTTTTAAAATAAATGCTGTTTATTTTTTATTCACAAAATTTCAAGTAAAAGCCATATGTTAGCACCGTATAACCCCACTCAAAGCGATGTAATGTCTTGATCTAGACTGATCAAATAACGAAGCAGAATTTACAGACAATTCTTTATTTTACAGCCCTATATATGCAAAAAAACAACTTGTTCTAATCTTGGTTAAATAAATAGTTATTTACACTTGTAGTAGGGGACACAACAGTCGAAGTCGAAGGTTTATCTTGAAACTCAGTTCTCCATTAATACGGAGAAACAACACCACAGGGAACTAATAGGTTGTTAGTCAACACGACCACTCCAGGGGTAGTTCTGAGATTCCGAACTCATGGGCGTAGTCCAACACTCTCCCTGCAATTCGTTTCTTCACCTCTCCCTAAAAAAAATTCCACACTTTATTTCGGCGACAATCTCGTCCTCATAATTTATATTGGTCATTTTAGCTCTCTTTTGGCCAATCGGGGTTCAGCAATATGCTCCCTCAGTGGCTCCAGAAGGTCGTGAGAAAGGTGATGCACCTTTCATAACTGACTATTCTGGAACACGGAGTTATCATAGTCCTTTCACAATGAGAAACATTTAGCATCCAGATGTTTGGACACCCCTTTCTCTTTGAAGGTACTATCAATATCTCTTGGACGAGGAATTCCCACATGTGGTCTTTCACTGTAGTTGCTAATGAACAGATGCGAAACCACCCAGGTGAAAAGACCACCATCTGGTTATCTCGAGGAGTTTAGTAATTAACAGCGACGACACAGCTGGCTGTAAATATATTATCAGTACTGGGAACCGGTGAATGTTACAGCGAGGAATTACCCGTCATTGGAAGGGAGGGGGTTATTACAGCGCAAATGAGATTTCAACAAAATTTATTATTTGAAAACCAAAATTCATTGGACAAAAAAAGATTGCTTTAACTTCATACTGAATGGCCGCACTTAATGGATGTTGAATTTTGATCAATGAAACTTCATTATTAAATGCATTATTACAAATCTTCTTTGAATGCGTAAAATCCTCCCACTCTCTTCTATGCTCGCAAAATTTCACAAAACACTCAGTATCAAAATTTGTGATTGAAGAATCAAACATTAAAGGCGAAACGGCCCATAGCACGTGGAATTCTCCTCAAGTCAATTTAAAAAATGCAAATTCCTTAAAACGTGTTTTAAATTTTACAATCAAAACTTGGTACAAATTCAAACTTTTCTGATTGAAATAATGCAAATCCATTTTAAAAATACATTCACTTCAGATGGACAGCTTGAGTGCATATACAGTAATCTACACACATCAGCATTTCTACCTGCGAAAGATAGACTCCGGATTGTTAGTATACATATCAATTCCGAAAAACTTTCACATTGTAATAATAATAATAAAATTGCAAAAATAATGTAATTTTAATTTGTATATTAATTCCATTTTAAAGATAAATAAATGTCAAATATCAAAAAATAATTTTTAAACCAAAGAATGAAATATCGAATATATAAATTGAACCAAACTATTCAAATCATATTTATCTCAATTGTCAACTACGTGATCAAACGGTAGTTTGCTGTCCTGTCCATAGTTGTGTGCATCAATATTTATTACGTGACATATAGCACATAATTATTCGCTGTTTAACATATTCATAACTGTTGATTTATTACAGAAACATTAACGTTTGTCTTCTGAAATATAAATGAACATTTGCTCTAAACTCTTCACACATTTTTCTGTTTTTTAGTGGTTATATTGTGTAAATTAAAAAATTATAACTGTACATATTATGTAAATATAACTTCCGTAGTGTGTAATGCTGTTGTTATTCAGTATATTAATTTATTTTCAGTGCAATATTTACTGTACTAATTTAAGTGTATTAATTTAAAATAATTAATTTCTGTACAATATTAAAAAATAACAGTACTAAGAAAAGAAAATTATTTATTTTACATAATATGTACAGTTATATATATATATATATATTGTCACGTTTATAGGCTTAAGAAGAGAACACTCGTAGAACAATATTAGTTTATTCAAAATAAACCAAAGACCTTGGTTACTATAAATCAAGCTCTTATATACACATGTAGAATATTCTAGAACATTCCTAGAACTAACTGAAGAGGAAATGACGTACAAGGATTAAGGAAATTATAATAATTGAATATTCCAGAAACTTCTGGAAGAGCTGAAAGGAAAATAAATAAAAAATTTATTTGACGAGGATCAAACCAGCAATCGCTTTGCCCGCAGTCCGATGTCTTATCAACGAGCCACGGAGACATGTGGCTAGTTTCGTTGCATTATATATGCTCGCAAATTGGCTCAATTTTTAGAGAAAAGAACAGCTATGATGTCATAGTCCTACGTCAACCTTTTAAAAACGCACCTGCTGTCAAAAAAGCATACTTAATAATAAAGCAATACTGGTAAAAGCAGGGCAACCTTTTAAAAACGCATCTGCTTTCAAAGACGCATACATAATAAAAATGCAATACAGGTAAAAGCAGGTAAAAAAAGATATGCGATTAAAAGATGATGATAAAAATTGCCATTTATGCTTTATTCAGTGTCTACGCGATTTCGAGCTTCAAAACCCCCTAACCAAAACAACATCATGGTCTCACATGATAATAAAAATATCAATTGGGATTATAACAAAAAATCAGCAAAATGTTTATCTAGAAATTTTAAAATACAGTTCAGTTTTGTGTTTTTATTATTATTAGATTACAACTGGGGGAATTTTAAAAAGATAAATAAGAGAAACAAACATCTAGAATTTTAAATAAATCCAGTCTAATGTATTCTTAAAAATTTGACCTAGTTTTGCTTATTTACTTATTGTAGAAATATATTTTGAAATAAATATGAATTCGTAATTCTCAAATGAAAAAATATTATATATTTGTTCCCAATGTTAATCATTAAATGAATATCATTTATATTCAAACTAATAAACAAAAAAAAATTAAACTTCTGTTGAGGAGCTATGATATAATGAACTTTTTTTACATTTAGTTTATAAAAAAAATAATGGTAGAAAAAACGGTATTATGCTAAAATAGTTTTGTCTATTTGTTTTTCACGATAACAGATATTTTTTTGTTTTGCAAACAATTGCATTGTAAAAAACCATGGGAATAAATATTGCTAGTTTATTTTAGCATGAATTATTTATTTTCATAGGAATCATCATAATTGCATTAAAAATATAGAATTCAAATATTTTAATGAAGACACAGAATCTATTTAAAAAAGAATTCAAATCTCAAAAAAATGAAGGGTCTCAAAATATTTAATTTGCATACGTTACATATAGATTTTAAAAATTTTATTTAAACATTATATGGGATTAACTGCAAATTACGTAAATGATAAATAATGATTGGTAAAAACATGTATAATCAGTCTATATTTCTAAAAACTACTTGCAATTCATTTTATTTCTATAAAACATGAATAAAATATTCAAAATGACATTATATTATTTTTGAAGGAAGAATAAAAATTTATTCCGATAACAAGAAGAGTTTCAAAACTTTTGCATATTTTCGTATACAAACCAGCGAAAGAAGCAAATTCCAAGCAAAGTACTAGTACGTCTTGTGTCATTGTAAAATTTTGTATTTAGTATAAGTATTATATTAGTGCAGTCGTAACCTTAGTACACAATTTTTTTGTATTAGAAATATGGTTGAAATTGCGTTAACATCTTTCATTGCTTTTAAACGTATTTGGGAAATTTAATTTACTCATCTTCCTTAGATAAAATATAATTCAGAAACGGTTTACTTTTAACTAGTAGTTTTCTATAAAGATATCTTCTTTTTGTTCCTATCTTTGTTTAACAAGTTGTTTTGCAAGGTCAAGTGGTAAATATTTCCCAGGGAGTCAAAAAATGATTTTTTTTTGTAATTCAAATACATTTGAAATAAAATATATTATTGGATTTATTATTTAGTTATATAATTTTAGTTTTACAAGCATTGTCTTATTTTAATATCTCTCACATATAAACAATGTAGTGCTCACTTATTTTGTACATGAGCGAAAATCATTCTTAAAATTAGTTTTACAACAAGTTGTAAAATCTATCACTTTGAAAAATTTTATCATAGAGTGGAACGCAATGCATTAACAATTTTTCATAGAATATTCTTTTACAACAGATATCTACCATTTTTGAAACAACTATTTACTGATTCCTACAACCTTACAATTCCCACAAGATATAAATATGCACTTTGTCTATTTTAGCTATCTTTGCAAATTAATAAAATTGAGTCTTAAATTTTCAATCAAATTACAGCGTTCTGAGAATATCTATCTGTATAGAATATTGAGAAATTTTATCATAGAGTGGAACGCAATGCATTAACAATTTTTCATAGAATATTCTTTTACAACAGATATCTACCATTTTTGAAACAACTATTTACTGATTCCTACAACCTTACAATTCCCACAAGATATAAATATGCACTTTGTCTATTTTAGCTATCTTTGCAAATTAATAAAATTGAGTCTTAAATTTTCAATCAAATTACAGCGTTCTGAGAATATCTATCTGTATAGAATATTGAGAAATTTTATCATAGAGTGGAACGCAATGCATTAACAATTTTTCATAGAATATTCTTTTACAACAGATATCTACCATTTTTGAAACAACTATTTACTGATTCCTACAACCTTACAATTCCCACAAGATATAAATATGCACTTTGTCTATTTTAGCTATCTTTGCAAATTAATAAAATTGAGTCTTAAATTTTCAATCAAATTACAGCGTTCTGAGAATATCTATCTGTATAGAATATTGAGAAATTTTATCATAGAGTGGAACGCAATGCATTAACAATTTTTCATAGAATATTCTTTTACAACAGATATCTACCATTTTTGAAACAACTATTTACTGATTCCTACAACCTTACAATTCCCACAAGATATAAATATGCACTTTGTCTATTTTAGCTATCTTTGCAAATTAATAAAATTGAGTCTTAAATTTTCAATCAAATTACAGCGTTCTGAGAATATCTATCTGTATAGAATATTGAGAAATTTTATCATAGAGTGGAACGCAATTTATTAAAAACTTTTCATAGAATATTCTTTTACAAGAGATATCTACCATTTTTGAAACAACGGTATACTGATTCCTACAACTTTACAATTCTTACAAGATATCAAATATACACTTTGGCTCTTTTAGATATCTTTGCAAATTAATGAAATTTAGTCTTAAATTTTCAATCGAATGAGCACAGCGTTCTGAATAGGAAGTTTAGAATCATCTGTCAGTATTCCTTATAAACCTGGTTTTCTGAAATATTTTTAATTTGAAATCAACGAACAGGACTCTATATTTTTATAAATATATCCATACTGACTTCAACTTTACAACAAATAATTTCTTTCTCTCTTTATTTGATAAGTAAATTTTATAGTAAAAAAAGTAATGTAACATTGAACTTTAAAAATGAAATTCGATTCTTTACCAAACAATGCCAATAATTTATTTTTATTCGCTCGAAATTCGTCTTTAAAACAAATAA
This sequence comes from Argiope bruennichi, assembly GCF_947563725.1. Taxonomy (NCBI): domain Eukaryota; kingdom Metazoa; phylum Arthropoda; class Arachnida; order Araneae; family Araneidae; genus Argiope; species Argiope bruennichi. The sequence continues at coordinate 105,532,447 of NC_079156.1, forward strand.
ACTAGTCGCACGAGAGACCATAAAAACAATAAAATCTACTCACACGAGAGTAGAAAGTCCTGAAAATAAGCTTCCTATACAAACCAGGGGAAAAGAGCATTCCAAGAGAATCACTAGTACGACTTATGCCGTTATTTACATCTAAAAGAGAGCATTATGATACAAAGCAGGAAGATTTACTAGATGGTATATTTTATAGCAAAATTTCCCTCGCTATGGACCATTTCTTTGTCTTTTTTCATGTTTGTAAAGCATTTTCATGTAGGCCATTTATTAACAGCTTTAAGAGGTGCTTATGGATTATGTTGCCTACAAATTCTCATACGGAATGATATTTTTACTGTTCCAAAAAGAAAATGGCGAGGCATTTTTCTGTTTTACGTGGCCGTTTTGAGGAAGGAGGTTAAAGTACGTACTTTATATTCAAGAGGAAATGTTTATATATACATTATGTTTATTTACCTGTACAGGTCACGTTTAAAGAAAAAACAATAGACTAGTCCTGTTTATATGTTTATATTTAATAAGGTGATGTGATTATTTGTTCCTTCTAAAGGCTAAATTATTGTCAAAAATAAAATTATTCAGAATAAGAAACGCGTTAAAAAGTTATTTGTATATCTTATCATTTAATAAAATGCATTGATTTATCATTACATGATTATTTTTAACTATACATTCTGTGCTTTCATTGCGTTTGTATGTGTTATACATTCTGACCCTTGCATGCTGTTTATATTTTTATTTACATACATTTATTCAGAATTTTATAATTCATTATCATTTGATGTTCCTTTCTAATGTGCGTTTTAATTTGCTTTGTAGCGTGCGTTCTTCAGTGTTTTTGATTAAAGCACTCTGCAGTTAATCTCTGTAGTATGCTTATTTTAAATAACAGAATAAATAAGTGGCCAACATTTTATACCATTTTGTTATAAGTAAATAATTTGAAAAAAGGCTTAGTCAAATTGTTTTATTTGATTTTATTAACTATTGAATAGACTTATTAACATTTTAAGAGATGATTTTTTTTAAATGATTTCATGGGATGTTTTTTATTTCAATATATTATCTTTATTTTATCTGGCTAAGAATTTAGTGATATAGAAAAAGTCGAATCTATTTCAATGAATTTTCATCAGATTGATTTTATATTATTTCATTCCGAAGTAACAGAAAATACGAATTTCGGCAATGTGCACATACGTGTCAAAATATTTGAAGATGCAAGAAAGTGAATTATTAAGAACTTTGTGCGAATCCTTGGTGAAAGTTGAAAAAATTAAGGTTAATAAATATTAATTACTCAATTTTAGGAAAATCGAAGAAACAAATATATTTTTTTCTTACACGTTTAGTTCAAATATGGTTTGTAAACTATTTTATGTAAATAATTTATAGGTACTGTATATGATATTGATTTTACGATATTTTACTGATATAATGTTGATTAATTTCGATAAAATTAATTTCTGATATTATTAATGAAATCTCTAAATTTTATCTTTTGAAGAAAATTATTAATTAAAGCAGTATTAATAAATAAATAAAATATGCAGAATCAAAACAATTTCCTTTGATGTTGATTAAATTAATTTAAAAAAGACGATTTATATTATTTATATTTAATTAATTTGACAAAATTTAATTTTACATTATACATATTTTAAAAATTTATTTAAATTTGTTTTCTTATTACTTTTTCCAATTGTATTATTTTATTTATTTAATAAGTTAAGAAACCAAAGACCAAAAAGATTATAAAATTAATTAAATATACTTCCATACTTTTTAAAAATTTATTATTAAAAGAATTTTTTGAAAATATATTATATTTTAATCAAATTGAGGTTTCTCATTTTTATAAATATTTAATAGAGATTTTTATTTTGCTGAATTTAAAAAAAATGAAATGAAAATTTCACTTTGAAAAATATTCTTATTTATATTAGGTGGGTATAAAATGTTATGATGTAAATTTTGAAAAAATTTTAGTTATTGTGGAAATAATTAATATCCTTGTTAAATTTTTCATATTTATCAGAAGCAAAAATTCCAAATTAGTTATTCCAAAATTAGTTAATATTTCTCATAATATTGTATGAATTTACAAAACATATTAATAACCATGATATGAAACATCAAAATATTTTACGTATATGAATTGTAACTCGATTTTGAAGCTATAAAATTATTTTTGGATTCGAATTTCCACACAAAAGATTTAAGACTTTTAGAACTTTACTTATGACAAATGTAAGTAGGTTTTTTTTTTTTTTTCATTTCGTTTGATTGATAATTTATAAGTTAATATAAAACCTATGAGCTAGCTCATTAAAAATAAATCTTTAGAATAAAAATGTGCAAATACGATTAAAAATCAGGTGTAATTCATTCAGTATATTATAAACTACAGAAAAGTTTTAAAAAGGAAACCTACCCAGAAGGAGTGATCTCACCGAAAGGAGTGATCTCTCGATAAAGGCTCTCTCCATTTCCTCGCATCAAACTGGCAAAGTATTCAAGCATTGACGAACACAATTATGAAATATAGATATAAATCAAACATTATTGTTGAATCTATAGCAGAAATATATATTTTGATGCCTTTTTATTTACCAATTGCAGTCAACTCCCCGGGGGGGCACCTCGAAATGAGGATGAGATGCTTTCGGCATGGTGCTTGGATCTCGCCACCCTGGAGGGTACAGAGGGTGCACAAATAGTTGGGGTATCTGACTCCTCCCATCGATGACAGGACGTAATTCCTTCGGGGAGGGTTATACCGTGGCCGGTGATGGCCCGTAGGACTCAACCACAGTTCCCGCCAGTGTTGCTGTTGCGACGGTCTGGGCATTCAGATTTTATGGTTTAATTCCGTGTGCCTTCGTGGCGGGTCGGAGAGTCAGATGGCTGACTTACGAATTGAGGTCACAATTATTTAAAATCACGAGATCGATACAGAATTAATTTATATATTTAAATCATATCATTTATATATTATTGCTCTTACATGCATTTGAAAATAGATCCCGGTAGACAGCATTTTTTTTTTTTTTACCTAATCTTATTATCAAACCTTAAATCTATATTTTAGATGCTTAACTTGTGAACTTGTGTACTAAGTTTTTTTTCTAGTTTTTACCATTTTGAAGATATCAGGTCCTCTTGTAATTGAAACCAGAGAGATAGTGTTTGTCTGAATAAATTCCTTTTCATAATTTAATAGATATCTCACTTTGGTGCAAACGCCATCAAATTTCATTCATATAGCTCAAAGCAAGATACAATTATCGTATTCAAAGATATACAAAATAATTTGGAATTCATAGATTCCAACAAACTCTGGACGATCTAAATAACGAAATTCGTCAAAATCTTTAATTCAGATTTTTTAACCATTTCAATACTTTATTATTGAATACTTTTACATGAAGTATTCAGAAAACTTGCAATTGCAGAGGGTTTTAACAAAACTTCACGTTTTAGATCTCTCCGAGTTCGAAAAACTTATTTTTGCATATATGTCTGTCTATCAATGAGTGCTCTTATTTAAAAACGCTTTGAATCTAAACGATCAAATTTGGTCCATCCAGTTAAAACTAAATGTGTGGATTTCTATTCACATTTCCGAATGAACTCCGTTCAGAAGGAATCAGGATAGATGAATAAAATTTGGATAGATGAATAAAATTCAGGATAGATTGGATAGATGAATAAACTTCAGGATAGATTGGATAGATGAATAAACTTCAGGATAGATGAATAAAATTCAGGATAGATTGGATAGATGAATAAACTTCAGGATAGATTGTATAGATGAATAAACTTCAGGATAGATGAATAAAATTTGGATAGATGAATAAAATTTGGATAGATGAATAAAATTCAGGATAGATGAATAAAATTCAGGATAGATGAATAAAATTTGGATAGATGAATAAAATTCAGGATAGATGAATAAAATTTGGATAGATGAATACAATTCAGGATAGATGAATACAATTTAGATAGATGAATAAAATTCAGGATAGATGAATAAAATTTGTAACACAGTTTGGTTGTACCCACAATAGAATTTTGTATATTTTCGTTAGAAATTGTAATTAGAATGATAGCTTGTCAAATTTTAATTTCAATAGTTTGGGGGAAAAAAACAGCCAAAAATACGTCATGTTCTGTTACTAGCGATTAATCGCCTTAAAAATCGCCAAATACTAAAGGATGATAATTATTCTAAATTATTTTTCATCAGCCGGATACAAGTACAAGTAATAAATATACAAATACATTGATGTATTAGATTATGAAGAAAGTTTAGGAGAAACCACTCCTATTGGTTTCTTACGGATTGTACTTCTCCCCTATCGGCAAAAGGGCAGATACTTTGCAGCAAGTTAGAAAAATGGAAATTCGTTTGATTTAACGATAATTTGCAAAGGAGAACTTTTGACGAATATGGCAATTGAGTCAAAATATTCCAACAAACTGATTCTGCAAGGTTTTTTTAACTATTTTGGCATCACGTGAACGGATATTATGAACAAATTTCTTTTCGATGCTTCATTCAAATTGACTGATTGCTAAATGTATCACGGGAAAGTAATTGTCTGCCGCCATTGCAGAATTTCACATTAGACTACGCCCTTTTGATCTTATTAGATAGATGAATGACCTTACTGCCATGTTCTGATGGGGCTGAATAACGTGGAAAAATTCGTGTCTTTAACTGTTTAGAACTCTATAAATGAACTTATTTTTAAATTCCAGCAAGATTTAAAAGACTATACATTTTTGGATTTACGTATATATTTTTACGAAATTTCAACCATTCATTATATATATACTATCATCTCTTTCACTGGGTGTCTAATATATGTAGAGTTTGTGAAATAATAAATTATTAATAAATACAATTTTAAATATATCGTGTTTGAATTTCCATGGAGCAGAGGGCTTGTATATCTGCATTTTTTATTTATCTAATGGTTTCCTATGTTTTAGGTTTTATATAAGTTATAGGTTTCATTGCATTAAATACAATATATCTGTACAATCTGCCGATAAAATGTATACTTTTAACCAGGCAAAAAATAATGAAATTACTCATCGCGCATCTTATATTTAGTTTGGTCCAATATTCAACACGTTTCAGGAACAAAATTACTTTTGCCTATATTTTAAACATATTAATTATTAAATTAATATGTTTAAAACTATATTTTACATATTAGAAGTTATATTATAATCAGCCAAATATAAGAGACCAATTTTAAAAATCACAGACTTGCAAAGAGTTCTTTAACGAATTCTATTAAGAAAGAAATGAATTTATATATTCGGAGAAATAAAATATGTTTCCAATTTCAATTTCAAAATAATACAGCTTTAAATTTGTCTTATAATTAAATGTCTCGAATTTGCTTGAAAAAGGTCTTTGTAAAGGAATTTTTGTTTTAGATAATTCTTTAGACAAAATTAATTAAAATATTAAATAAAGTTAATTAAAACGTAGATGATACATAATTACCAATTCAATTAATTCATTGAAATTATGTTAAATTGCTCAACAAGATAGAAATATCATTTCGATTTCGATTCCATAATATTTTTTATGACTAAAAATCACTTTAATTAGTTTATCTTTGAATTAAATTTTTATAAGTTTAAATTAGTCTGTGATAAATTAATTAATAATATAAAAATGACAACTCATTTAGACATGTCTCAAAAATCTTTAGTCATGTTAAAAATGTTATTATATAATTTTTTGGGGTTGGAACATTTTTCTCTGTAAAATTGTTTAGATATGTTACTAAGCTATTAAGTATTCTTAAAATTTGAATTTAAAAAAAAGCATGGTAATAAATATAATGAAATATAAATAAATATTTGTAAAAAATATTTAGAAAGGTACAAATATCACATTAAATTTCTTTCAATGTACAGTATTTGTATTATTGGAAGTACATTGTATAAATTATACATTTTAATAAGTTTGCGATATACTTTTCTTCTCGTATAAGAAGTGTAAAAAAAGTACTGTAATCGTTAAAGAATTCAAATTTGAGATTTTGATGAATATCCACTTTTTAGACATTCTTAAGCTTTAAATTCGCATTTTTAGAAATTGTATCTGCCTCTCTGTAAACACGCTAACTGAAAAATGCTTTGAGCTAGACATATGGAATTTAATATATGGGCTTTAAGCGAATATTGTTGATTGCTAAGAACTTGTGAATGATATCCATTCATAGAAAAAATTTCAGTGTGCATTCAGTGTGCAAAAATTTTCAGTGTGCTCGAAAATAAGTGAACTCAATATCTGCAAAAAGTAAAGAGATAAACAATTAAAATTTGACAAGCAGGTTTAGCATTTAGAATTCTTATCACATTTTAAGTCGAAATTTCCAAAAGCTTGACCGGCTATGCACTTACGCATTCAGGCCATTATAATGATTCGTAAACGCAATGGCTCAAATCAATGAAATTAAGTATGCAAGTGTGCAATTATGAATCTTATGAAATTTTGGTTTCAGATAGTAGGGAAGAAAGAAGTCCAAAATAGATATTTGCAAGATAGATTCAGTAAAAAAAGCCAGATTCCCGTAAGAAAAATTCATATTTTGTAACTATTGTTCGCCAATACTATACACCGTATTCACTTCCTTACACAATTTATCCGATAAGGGTAAAACCTTCATTAAAGAGTAAGCGAAACATTTTCTAGGATATACTCTGCTGGTTATTTTCAAATTCGATTGAATTAGAGCATTTTTGATAAACTCGAGCGTACCCGGAAAGTATAAAATAATTTAAAAAATAATTCAACGGTATACTTTTTCTGTTGAATCATATATATATAGTTCAGGAATAATGTTAAAAAGAAATCCTAATATTTAGAATTTAAACCTTTATGATTCTTTGGTATATATGCTTATAATCTGCAAAAAAATTTTATGAAGGCTCAAAATTATTTAAAAATAAAAAAATAGGATAATAGGATGCTTAAAATTCGTCTGAGCTATCTTAATAGCCTATAAGTATATTAAGATTTAATTAAAAATCATTTCAATCCAAAAGAGGCAAGTACGCTACTCATTGCCTTGCTCACGGTCCAAGGATTTTCGTAATGACATAAAATTCCTGTCTTTATCATTACATTTTAACTCCCAGAAATGCTTTCAGAAATGAAACAACGCTGTATTGTGTTCTTTAAGTCTAAGATATGCTTATATTCAATTATTTGTAATTTTTATTGAACTTATTTAATTTAAATTCAGCATTTAATTTTAGAAATGAACAAAAACCGTTAATATAGTTGGAGATTCTTAAAATTCGGAATCTGCCTGTCAAATATTTTATGTATATTTTGACTTAAATGTTGATGAGTTTATTATTTGAATACTGTAGTTGATTTCTTAATGCAAAACATGGTTAATAAAATTGTGTCATATTACAGAAGTTTTATTTTTAATAAATGTAGTGATCCGCCTTTTTGTCCTATTAAAATCAAAATGAACTTTAAACATTAAGATATTACTGAATTTCAATTCGGAGCAATTCCATGGTTTTATCCAGAAAAAAATAAAGTTGTTTTAAATTATCTAATATTAAATGGTAAATAAGTTTACCATGAACATTCGATGATGATTTGACCCTTAACACTAAATGGTATGTTTATCCCTTTAGTTACCCCTGAACAATATCTGGTAAGCATATTTAACACCCTTTATTTTAAAATTAAACGGCAAATAAGCGATCTTTTAATGCGATTTAGTATTTACATCATTTATTTATCATGATGTAACTCCCAAAAAATGTATTTATTGATGTCCCGGAGTTATGGCCTATAAAGGGTTAAAACTATAAGATTGATTGATTTAAAACTATAAGATTGATAAAATTTGTCAGAAATAATATAAGTTTTCAATATGCCAATTTGTTGAATAATTTTTTTTAGCTTAATGCAATGAGCAATTTTCACAATGATTAACCAAAATGAGAATCGCAAAGATCAATGAATTAATCATTATCAGTTTATACATTTTTAACATGATGATGAAAACGGATTGAAAGGCAGCTCTTCCAAAACAACTTAAGAATTAGCAATTACTCTTTTTATCCCAATTATTTTTTCCTTTACATCATTAGAGGCGTAAATTAAATCACTATAATCCTTTGGCAATAATAAACTAAATATGAAAGAGGGAGCTCTTCTTATTTTTCTAACAAAGCCCATAATTAGAGTTTTGAAGAAATAAAAATGATTCCAGCAAAAAAATGATTTTGCTTATTAAAAATAGAGATCCATACTTTCTTTCATAATGAATTCTTTTTAGATTAAAGAGTTGGTGCGGATAACAAAATAATATCTTAGAACTCTGGAGATTTTAATTTATACATAGCGCTACTTTAAGCTTCTTTTTTTTTTTTTAATGATGAGTAGATGAAAAATAAATAAGGAGGTTTGGTAATTAACTTTTCTTCAGTAAAATCTTGTCACGGCTGATTTTGATGTGTGATTAATGCTTTATCCCTAAGGTAAATCAATAATTAATTCCATCACGCTGAATTTTTTAATCCTTAATTTTATTTTTGGATTCAGCACAATTTTAATATGTTTGTTATTTATTTTATCATTTTTTTCTAATGACTCTTTTAAGTTAAATACCTCAAGATTATGTCCTCCGTTAAATTAAAATACTACATTAAAAATATCTTAAAATTTTAAATGTTTAGTCTTTAATAATTTATAATTTTTAGGCACGATTTGTCTTATTTATCGTCGTTTGGTTTGATTGCATCTGTCGATGAATTCTGTGCTTAGTGAGTTTTACATTACTCAATTTAGAAAGAGATTCTCTGTTTTAAAACATTTTCATATGAACAGAAACAAAAGCCAAAATTCTGTTTTCAACTAAGAAATATCGCCCTCAAATTTCGAAGGAACACAAGAATTATTTGGAGATGACCTTTGTAATTTTGAGCCATGGTTATATAACAAGAATTATATCTGAAACAGCAGCTCCCAAGCAAGATTTTATATTACTCAATTTAGAACGTTAGATTATCTTTTTAAAGACATTCTCATATGAACAGAAACGGAAGTCTAAATTCTGTTTCGAATTAAAGAAATATTTGCAGAAAATTTGAAGAAAAGCAAGGGTTGTTTGTTAATAGCCCTTGTAATTTTGAGCCATGGTTAAAGAACAAGAATGGTGTCTGAGACAGCAAGTCCTATTCTAAACATTAACAGCGCATCAGTGGAATGTAGGTGATCTGGTGAATTTAACATATACCAAAGACCTACTTACATGTCAGTTCTTAAATAGAATCAGGTATTGTTCTTAAAACTCATACTATTAATCTGAAACCTTACTGTCAGGCCATCACGGTCAAATTTGTATTGAAGACAATATTCTATGACACCAAATCTTCAAGATTTACAAATTAGCGAAAAAAATGGATGAAACTTTAAAATCGATTTCAATTGCATTAAAATGATAAAATATGTTACATTACATTATAAAACTTAAAATGATACTTTTAATGATCAATAGTATTGATGGGGTTAATACACAAATACCAGGGAACCAAATATGAATTTTGGACGTCTTTCTTTTTGATTCAATGAAAATCAAAATTTGACATAGAACTACAATTTTTGGCAATAATTTCTTATCAAGTTTTACATGTATAATGTCAATGCGTTTTTAAATTATCGAGTTAATATGATTCTGGAAAAGTAAATGATCAACTCTTTAGCAAAAACTGTTCGAAATTTGAAAAGTACCTAAATTTAGATGCCAAATCTGTGAACCAAATTTTATTTACCTAAGCTGTTACATTTATCGAACTATCGCGTTCATATTCATGCAAAAGTACAGACCAACAGGCAGTTAATATCTGGATGAATTTCATTCTAAAAATGATACATTTGTGCACTAAGCTTTATCTGTCTATCTCATTAAATTTTGTAATTATCATGTGAATTTATATTCGGGCAGCCTGGCAGGCACAATTGGTCTGATTGGATTTAGTTCAAAATTTGATGTATATATACAAAATTTGTAATAAAATTACAAGTCTACAAATAATGCGGTTTTCTTAAGCTATCTTATTCACTTACAGATAGACAGCCATAGCTCAAAAAATGTGTTTTCCGCCCTCAAATATAGTTAAAGCATGAATATTCGTAAAAAAATGTGACAATGATTGCAATACTTTTTTCGTCTACTCTGTCTAAGAGAACATAAAAATGGTGTCACACACTTTTATTAAAACTCTTATTATTAAGGCTAATTTGTCAATGATTTTGTTGAAGACACATTAATTTTTTTAAAAATTTAAATTGTTATTAGTTAACCACTTTTAGCCTTGACAGGATTTTTGCATTAGTCGTGTTTAAAGAAACTAAATGTCGTTATTTGCTAAATGTAATCAATTCTGTAATACAAAATGCCTTCAATTCTTGATAACTAGCATTATGAGAATTGCCTAATGTGGAAATAAATTGCATTTTCGAAGAGGAGAACGGATGTGTGTTCTAATTAAAGGATAAGAATAAATTGCATTTTCGAGGAGGAGAAAGGATGTGTGTTCTAATTAAAGGATAAGAATAAACTGCATTTTCGAGGAGAAGAAAGGATGTGTGTTCTAATTAAAGGATAAGAATATATTGCATTTTCGAGGAGGGGAAAGGATGTGTGTTCTAATTAAAAGATAAGAATAAATTGCATTTTAGAGGAGGAGAAAGGATGTGTGATTTAATTAAAGGATAAGAAAAATGTATTTAAAATTTAATGCCATGTGCAATATTCTTCGTCATATGATTGTGGATTTAAGTGTAATAATTATTAAACTTTAATTGTTTTTTAAAGCTTTTTATTTTATTTTATCAAACGGAAATCATCGGTTCTCTCGAGACCATGAACAAAGTCATTATAGAGATAAATGACAAAATATTTCAGAATATTTCTCAAATGTTCACCTGTTACTTAAATTTCAAAATATCTTTTGCTGAATTATGATGGCTTATTTCATCGATAGTAAAAAAAACTTTAATATTTCAAAAAAAATTTATAATGCATATGTTTATTCTTTATTCTGTATTGTTGCACGTGCTATCCACAAATTTGGAATTCCGCATTCTACGGAAAATTTGCGACTTTCTTATACTGTATTTTGTAGAATGCCGAAAACTAATTGAAAATGTATGAAACTATTAATACTTCATACATCTCTTAGGTATTCTATATAATTCCTAATGGCAAACTGCAAAGAATGAAAATAGCGCCGTTAATGACCAAGTTTTAATTTTTGTAAAAATTAAAATAGAAAACATTTCAAAAATTTTTTCCGTTCTTGGTGCAACAAATATGTTAATATTTTATTTTACTTTCTTTTATAAAAAAGGTATTTTTTTTTGGTTTGGTAGAACTTTCATTTATGCATTTTGAATACAAGAGTTTTAATGTGGTTTTTTTCATCATTTTTTGAAAATAATATTTATATTTTCTTAAATAAAATGGAAGTCTTTCAAATACTATTTCTATCATGGCATTCTGTTCATACTTTGATTAAATAATATTTGTCATTTTAAATAATGCCTCGTTATATTATACCATGATTGGGGAAAGTGTATAACAATTATTATATTTCATTATATGCATAAAAATACCAGCCATTTTCTAGAATACATTGTCAGTAACAAGTATATTCTAAAACACAAAATAAACACATCTTAAAGGATAATAATGGAAATTTAGAGGAAACAAATCTGATTGAAACATACAACTTAATTTAAGTGATTATTTTGCTTTAATTATTTAAATTATTTCTAGAAAATGACACGAAGACAGCTCCCAAAGAAATGCCATTGTTTTTATAGAATATCATTTATTATTCCATCAAATCATTAATGACGCAAATTAAAAGATTTTTAAATTAATTATTAAAATGGAGATTCGTAATAAATTATCTTTTGAACAGATTTTTCTATGAAAAGTAAAAATCTATTGCAGAAAACTTTCAGAAAATTTAATTATTAATCTATCACATCCATGCAGTCGCATTTTAAATGAATATTTTTCATTAATTATTAAAATTAGAACTCTTAAAAACATATAAATTACCCCAAATTTTAAATTCCATTTCTTAAATTGATCACGCTAAATCAAATAATTACTCTTAAAATTTCAATTAGCGTCTTCCGACATCAATTTAGGAGAAAATTAAATAGCTATAATCATGTGTAATTATAAATTAAATTGTATTGGATATGCTGCCCGTATTTATATGACAAAACAGGTAATTAGAATATGGGATGTTTTTTTAATTGCTTTATTTATTAAAAATTAAAAATACGTTTTCTTTATTTTAATGGAAAATTTTACGTTAAGAGATTGACGTAAATAACAAATTAATTAATGAGATCTCTGGAGATTTAAATTTTTGCATAGTGCTACTTCCTTTTTCTTCTTATATTTTTTTTAATAATGAATTCTTGAAAAATAAATAATGAAGTCTGGTAATTATATTTTTTGTGACATTTTCCTACAGATGATTTTTATAAGCGATTGGTGAATTTTCCTAAGATCCATCAGTAGAGAATTCTAGCTTTCCACTTTTTATGAGTTAATTTTGCATTCTTCTGAAAAATTTTAATTTCTTAAAAAACTAATTTGCTCTAATTATCCCTTAATAATGAAAATAATTATTTCTATTAATGGTTAATGGTTTTATTACTAATCTGCTTAGATTTTAAACTATAGTTTACTTGAAACTATTTTATACTTGGCATAGTTATGATAATATCTCAAAATGTATTATAGTTTTTTTTTTTTTGTACGAAGTCTAAATTTTCAATCTTTGTATTCAAATACAGACTAATGACTCCAAATACTTACAGTAAAAATAATAAATAAACTTTATAACCAAATATTTCGTATTACAAATCTATAATATTTCTTATGTGTGCAGTGAATTTTATTATAATAAAGAGAATTATAGAGGTATGTAAATTCATATTGATTGATTTTTATAACAGACTTGGCTATTATTTGGCGACTTAATCAACAAAAATTGAATTTCTAGACATTAGAATAGCTGTAGCAATTTTTCTATTTAAGAACCAAGATTCGTAAAACCTTCTAGAAAATCCCATGATCGCGGTAGGGGTTCTCCAGCAATTGCTGTATTCTGGCAACTCTTGTCGTGAATTTTTACAAGTGTTGCATTTACTCATGCTTCAACAGCGTTTTGCTTATTGTGTTTCGCATTTTTTTTCTTTTTGTGTATTAAATCATCTTTTTCTGTCACCATTCACAATTCTGTATGTCAAAATTCAATTTCGGTGAGAATAAATATTTTCATGTACATTATTATTATTATCTTCCAAAAAAGTTAAACGAATAAGCAAGAAATATGGAAAAACAATGCAGAATTAAATTTTTACGATGCTATGAAAAACATAGATTCACCACATATTGCTAAAATAATTGCAAATTAGTTGCAATTAAATTTGATATAAAAGGAACTTATTTATATATATAACATATTAAAGCAGTCACAGTTTGAAATATATTTAAATATGGGATCAACTTTGAAACTGTCACCGAGGAGTTCTTGCAGTCATCTGAATAAGAAGAAATTGCTCTATATTGCAAATACTAGGCATATAACTTTGAAAAAATAATGAAAAAAATTAGATAGCGTCCTGTAATTACCGATTTTTTTTCTTATTCTATGTTCCTTGGCGAACATTTATAAAATGAATGAATTTTACATTAAGAATTCCTTGTCATGATATCTTTCATATAGAAATCCATCATATCTTGATGTCTGAAGTCTTCATGTACTAATGATCTGTCAGTTTATGATCCTTTTGCTATCTCAAGATACTTTTTAGTTGAATATATGTATTCTTTTATATTCAGAAAGTTAGAAAGAAAAGTTAGAAAGTTTCTAGTTAGAAACAAGTTGACAAATGGACCAAATCTAACAAGACTTTCGTAAATTTGAGGTCTCAAATATAAAATTAAATTTAAAAAAAAACCCGAAGGGTAAACTTTTAGATTATTCAAAATTAAACAATTATTGGAAACTCATAATAGTATTTTAGGATTTCATTTTCAATATTTTAATAAATTGTACAAATTCTGCATCGGTAAATCTCAACTGCCCTAATTTACAGACTCATATAAGTCATGAATGCATAATGACTAATGGATAAAATCTAACAAGACTTTTATAAGCGTAAGATCCCAAATATTAAATTAAAAAAAAAACGAAGACCAGACTTTAAAATTATTTAATATTAAACAATTATCGAAAACTCAGAATATTATTTAGGTTATTATTTTCAATATTTTAAAAAAATGTACAAATGCTGTATCGGAAAAACCTGAATTACCCTAACTTACAGATTCGTACAATGATACTAGTAATGCTTTAGAGTTTTCTCAAAATTAGTCTATTTCGTGAACTCCACTCTTTCAGATAATTTTATTTACTTATCTTAAATGATGTACGGATAATCTGATGATGTACGGATAGGATGCTATGATAAAAGATAGGAATCAGAAATTCCACAGAGACGAAAATATTTTTCTCTTTTAATGATTGGTGAAATTTAAAGGTTTTTCCTGTTTCACATCAAGTTTTATTTGCCATGATTTAGAGATTTTTATTGTTCTTAAATCAAAAGTTTAGAAATTCATTTACCACACTTATTAAATTTTAGATAAAAAATTTAGAAAAACTTAAGATAATTTTTTTGGTAAAATTGCAATCTGACTTTCTCTACATTTAAAAGTAAAATGGTATTTCATTATGACCATCTGTTGTTTCCTAATTCTGTTTTCTTCTTTGGAAATCATTAGTCTCCTTATTCATGGCGCGGATGAACAAGCCAAATGTACAGAAGTTCAATCAAGTACTTACAAATGATATAAATTTGTTCATTGACGAGAGGTAATAATAATCATTTGTATGTACAGCAATTGTTACAGCCAGCAAATGAATGATTATTCTTTATGCACAACATTTACACCATGCATAATAACAAGGCTGAGCGAAAAATTAATGTCATATTAAAGAATGTATATATTAGTTTCCTGAATATTAAATCGAATCTCACCAATAACTAACGCCTTCGAGATTCATAAACCATGTCGATGAAAATTTACTCGGTTGAAAAAGACTCTAATACAAGGTTTGAATAAAACATTCTTCCCGCTGGCATCCAAACCACCAACAAAATCGATACGCATTGTATCAATCCAAACAACAATCTCCCCCGAACACTACCCTTCATCCATCTTTGTTCGTGTCACATTTGGACCATAGGTAAAGAAAAAGAACTATCCTTCTTCTGCCAGTATACCTCACCCAGAAAGAAAGGAAGAAATACAAACATAAAAGGGGAACAAAAAATAGGAAAACAACGCCACGAAATGGCAGACGCATCCATCCTCCAACACCATTTGCTTCCACCTTTTTATACAGGAAATCAGAAAGCAGCGGACCAAGACCCTTCCTTCTACAGAATTTTAAACACTCGAAACAGATCGATGATTCGGCACTGACCCGGGGCCACCGCTACCACCAACTCCAGGGAGAAATACGAAAGGAGAAAGAAAAGAACCAAATAAAGAAGAACCTTTTCCCATCCAGGAATCAAAAAATCCCGGAGAACGTCAACCCTTTTTTTTTTCCTCCCTTCCACCTCATCCTTTTCAGTCCCCCGGGAATGGTATCGAAATGAGAGGTCTTCGGGTACTTTTTTGGTGCTCTGGGGAATGGGTATTGATTGGCAATTTGGATTGCTGATGTGGCATTTGTACAGAAAATGGGATTGCAGAGTTCTCGGCCTCATCGGGCTGCATTAAAGAAAAAGGTGAGAGGAATTAATCTTCCAGCAACACCTTCTAGGGAGGAAGGCCGAAAGGGTGTTCGGCCTTCCTCCCGGTATCGCGATGAATGCATAAAGAGGTTGGCTACTGAGGAATTCAATGGGTGGGTTTTTGTGTTTGAGTTTGGATAGGTTGTTTGCGAAGTGATATTTGAAAGTGATAATGGTAGCGATAAAGTGTAATTTTATTCCTTTGTTGTTATTTTAGTACCCCGTCGAATGGGGAATCGATTTTCAAGAGACCATTTTCCATTGTTCCATGTTAAGTTGCTTTCGCTTTTTTTTATTTGAATGTTCGTTTTAATGCTGGAATAAAACAAGAATCATTGATAAAAGGTGACAAACTGACTTTTGAAAATAAATAAATTTGATAAATGGAAGAAAAATTTACCTAAGAAGTTGAAAATCCTTTAAAATCTCCATTAAATTGATTTTTTAATTCGTCTCCTCAAGAATTATTTCATAATTACATTGCCCTTTTTGTCACTTTTTCTTTCATATGAGTATAGTCAAAATAGTTTAAGTTTGGATAAATACATAATATTATTAAAGACCGTTTTTGAACCTGATCTGAGCATTTAAATGACAAAAAACAACTTATTCTGTTTTTTTTTTTAAATCAGGATTATTTTTTATTTCAATCTTATTTTATTAGATTTTTATGTATTTAGTAAGAATATTTTGTATTTAAAAGTAATTAATATCAAATACTAATAAATAAAGATTTCAAAATATGGTATAAATGCTTTGTTAGGAGAATTTCTTTCTCTATTTTGTTGCGGCTACTCTTTTACTATTAAATGATTATCAAATAATCCTCTAAATATTCTTGTGTTGTATTTTTTATTTTTCAAGGTATACAAAAGCATATTTTATTCTTTGATCGTATGATTACATGTGTAATTTTTAAACTTATTCATTTATCGTATATAAATTATAGAGAAAGTTCTGTAATCAACAAAAAAATATCGAACTGCATATTTTGAAGAATCTTTATGTTTAAGTCACGTTAAGTCACATTTTTAAGAATCTTCACCTTTAAGTCACGTTAAGTCACTCTTTTAAGAATCTTCACGTTTAAGTCACGTTAAGTCACGCTTTTAAGAATCTTCACATTTAATCACGTTAAGTCACGTTTTTAAGAATCTTCACATTTAAGTCACGCTTTTAAGAATCTTTACGTTTAAGTCACGTTAAGTCACGCTTTTAAGAATCTTCACATTTAAGTAACGTTAAGTCACGATTTTAAGAATCTTCACGTTTAAGTCACGTTAAGTCACGATTTTAAGAATCTTCACATTTAAGTCACGTTAAGTCACGTTTTTTTAGAATCTTCACGTCGCTTCCCTGAATTTGAAAAATACATTTGTATCATCACATCTGTCAGTTCTATTAACTCAAAAATACTTTGAGTTGGTTGGATGAAATTTGGTTTTTAATTTTTGCACCTAAGTTATAGATTTATATCAAGTTTGGAATCGAATTTATTCAAAGAAAGTCAGTCAGCCTTCCGATTTTAACCCCTTCACTACTAAATGAAGAGAGTTAGGTAAATAAAATTTGGTGCTTAGATTTTATTTAGAATGTATAAATATCTATGCAAGTTGGAGCAAATTCCGTCAAAGGGTTAGCTTAGTTTCTGTCTTGTACTTTCACACTCATCTAAAATACGATAATTCAATAACTTAAATGGTATGCATACGTACTTCTGTGTCAAATATTAATTTCAATTTATTGGAAAGAAGGCGTCTAAAACACAAATTCGATTTTTGGAGCTATCTACCACATACCAGAGATTAATCGCCAAAAACAATGATAAGGATCACACGATAGATTCATTAAAAATGCTAAATTCATGCCAATGATCAAAATTATGAAGCCATTTTTCGCCAATGCCATCAAAGATATTCGTAATTTTACCCAAGAGACAAACTGTCTTCATTTGATTTTTTACTACCTTTTTAAAACGGTGTTTTATTTTAATAAAATACCGTTTTCAAAAGATAATTTGTATATCATCCTACTATTAATTATAAATTAAGAAATGTTCCGACAGAGCTATATTGAGAACTAATCAAATATTTTCTAAATACCTCAGTTCTCATAGCGAACTTTGATAATATTTTTTTTCACTATGTAACAAAAGATATAAGAAACAAAATTAATCCGATGTCCCCTATCAGAAACATAAATGGTTAATAACATTATGCAATAATTATCAAAAAAATTAATGACTTTCGCTAACAAAAGTAAAAATAACTATTGAATAAGCGACGGGTTGGAATTAATTATTGATGCGCTTGGGGATAAAATATTAAACTTGCTCTGAACTCTCCCAACACAAGATATGGCTGAAGAAAAGTTAATTACAAAAGACGGTTGTTTATTTATCTTATGTTCATCTAAAAAATGGATGTAATGTTAGGAACAAATTAAAACATCCAAAGACCCACGGCATTATTTGCTTTCGGCATTAAGTCTTTAATCTAAATACCTTCGATAAATAAGCAAGAAACTTATTCTATTTTTAATATGTAATATGAATTTGGTAATTTTTTAGCTCACTCTAAGCTTTTATTATGTTTTTTGTTACATATATAACAAGCAACTTCTTTTGAAAAAACTTTATTTTCCCCAAAGGATTAGAGAGCCAAAATTTGCTCCTTTAATAAAGTGAAGTCAACATACATGATGGTAAAAGTAATTTCATGTTTTTTTTGCTTGTTTTTTTGGATTTTCTTCTGATGTGTTGATACAATGAATTATTAAATATGTTAAAAGAAATAGAGTTATTAACAGATTATTTTGAGATTATTAATCTTAAAAATTAGTATGAAGAAAAAAGATCTTTAAGTATTTATGGCATTCAGCGAAACATAATATTGAGATACTTTTTAGTCATCCATTGATGCGTTTGGAAAAGTAAATTAGTGTGTTCATTAAAAATGTTTCTTAAGTAATCTGACTTTGTCGAAAGTAATTTAATAATCAGGAAAGCACTACTGCATCCCTATTTTCTTTAAGTTTGGAAATTTATAAAGTTTTATTTTGCCTTTTTTTATGGATTTACCATTTCAGTTTAGAGTTGCATTATTGTGTGATCAAGCATATTTAAGAATATTGCATACTCTAATACAATTTTTAATAGTTCTTAATCTCATTTTTAATCGCAAGCAACATTTTCAAACTTCCCTAAGACAAACGAAAAATCTGAATGAACGGACACCATATGCAGGAACTATGGAAAGCCATCACCGGCAGCAGTACAGCCCTTCCCGTTGGAGGCATATTGCGTCTTCGGTAAAAGGTGGTTGACCTTACACCATTTTTGTACCCATCAGATCGGCATTTCCAATAATTATTGGAAATTTTAAATTTACTATGTTAAAAGAAAATCGGGTTTTGTAATTTAGAATTCAAATGCTGCAATTTTATAATATATGAACACAACGTTGTTGTTTGATGTGTGCAAATAATTTCAAGTATTGCCTTGATATAATCAAATGGGGTGCCATAATTATTAATATGTCGGCTTTTTTATTGCAATTGTGAGTGTCTCCTTAATAAATTATTATATATCTTATTACTTAATTATTACTTTTACTATAAGATCTTAATGGGAATTTCTTTTACATATATCGATTTAGAAAAGGAAATCTTAGGTATCTTCAAATAATGTTGCCAGCAGTAGATATTTTTATCCTTTCGCTGGGAACGTAAGAAAATGCCGAAGTCATCAGTTTTCTAGAAGGCGTCTTAAAAATCGTTAAATAAAAAGTGGGAATTACATCAAGGAATAAGAGAACATTTTAGAATAAAAGATCTTAATAGGGATTTCTTTTACACCTGTCGATTTAGAAAAGGAAATCTTAGGTATCTTCGAAAGAATATTGTCAGCAGTAGAGATTTTTATCTTTTCACTGGGAAAGTAAGAAAATGCTGAAGTCATTAGTTTTCTGGAAGGCATTTTAGAAATCATTAAATAAAAAGTAGGAATTACGTCAGGGAATACGATAACATTTTAGAATAAAATGTTTACAATTGGGGTAATTTAAAGAAAAAAATTTGAAAATTAATTAAGATTTAAATTAGGTTTTAAAATAGCATTACATATATAGATATAGATATATAATCATCACATATAATATATAATGGATGTCATATCTATCTATATATTTATATATATTTACATATAACAGAATATATTGCTGGATTCAAGTAAAAGTAAAGCCGGGAACATTCTGAATTCGATGTGGATTCGAATATAAAGTAACACATTTTAAATCATTATATGCGAAAGCATTGAATTATAAGATAAATGATTAAAATTTATAATGGAATATATAGCAAAATAATACTTTTATAAAATACAAAATAAAAATCTGTTAAAAAAATTACGACAGAAAAATAAATTATTGATTTTGATGTCTTGAGTTAAAACAGTAATCATAAAAAAATCACAATAAGATTTAATTAAATAAAAGTTAATTATCATATCTTGCAGTTTATTTTTCATATGCTTTTCATCATTAAGAAAAGAAATTGAAGTATCTCTGTTTATAAATTAGAATCTTCTCATATGTGCTGAATTATTTTCTTACCCGCTTCGACTCTTGAAATCTTAAATTATTCATTAAAGAAGAGTCCAAAGCTCTCTATTTTTAATAAGCAAAATAAGTTCTTTGCTTCGATTTATTAATTTCCTATAAGCTCTAATTACGAGATACAAGAAAAATAAGAGTTCTTGTCTTAGAATTCAATTTATTTCAAAGGATTATGGAGATTTAATTTGCGCATCTAATGACGTGCGCACAAAAATAATTGAGATTGCAAAAGCTATTGTTAATAGAGTACATGTTTTGAAAATATTTTATTTTACCGAAAGTTTCTCATGTATCTTAAACGGAATTAAATAAAGAGAAAATGTCTAGCGAATTTTATGTTTCTAATTTTAGTTTTCAATGCATAATTTTCTGCAAAATTTTGAAAGAATTCGTTTAGTATATACATTTTTTTTATTTTTATATTATTAATAGAGCTCAAAAATTAAAAACTAGTATTATTTTTTAAATGCAAGCTTATCATGCATTTTACGCACTTCTTATAAATTAAGTTCTATTGTATTAAGATAATGAAAATAGCAATGCTTATCAGGAGTTAATAATAGTTTATTCGATTGTGTCATTTCATTAATTTCAAATTCAATATTTTAATCCGTACAAAAGGCATTTTAAAGTAACTTTCCAAACATTTTAAGAAATAAAGGCTGATATTAAGAAATTCGATTGTGTATGCCTGAAAGATCAAATACATGATGTTATAATGTACTTTTGATTACCAAATTAAATTTTCACTTACCAGCTACCAAATTATTGCAGGTTTAGCAGCTGAAAATGTTTCTTTAATTTCTTATTCCAACGACTGGGGGAATGGTATGTTTAAATTCCTGTGAAGTCCGTTTCATCCTTGGTTTAATGTTTATTTATTTACTGATTTTTTTAGAGAGAGATAACTACATGTTTTTTCTTGCAAATGAAGTTTTGTGAATCAAACCGGAAATTTTCTGAAGGAAAATTTTTTTATTATTAAATATAATGAATATTTCCTCAAACGATAATGCATCCCTTTGAAATTAATGCATAACAAACTGAATTAATCTTTCTCTTATTAAGTTCTTTTATTTTGAATAATGCGTTTTTTTATCGTGTCGCATATTAAAGAAAATTTTAAACTCATATCCAGTTCTTGGAAAATTGTGGAAAGATAAGTATACATTCAAGAAATTGGGGAGATTCCTTAATAATTGAGCCAAGACACTAAGAATCGCGACTTGAAGTTTGGAACTCCAATTCTAGAACATTTCTTCAATGTGTACAGCAAACATATAACAGAACAAATAGTACTAAATAGAAGAAATATGACTATAAATTTGATGAAGTCATATGAAAATGGCTTTCTAAAACTGAAATATTTATGGCCGAAAATATTTTGTAATTGCTTTTTAAATTTCTCTGGTTTTATAATTTGTTTATCTGTATGCTTTACTTGGCCTACTTAAAAAATTTTTTTAAATCATTAGTTTAATTATTTTGTGAAATTTTTAGGTTTCTCAAATTACTTATTTTTAATGTTTACATCTTTTTTTTTAAAAAAAATTACAACGATTGTTTTATTTGAATTATGCCTGAATGAATTAAATTTAATTGGAAAATATTGATATAAAATTCATCGTGTAATAAACTACAGTAACTGAAAAAAGTGACTGAAAAAATTAAATTTGTTTCCCTAAATCTGTAAATATCACATCTTGAAATATAGATGTTGTTTACAATTCCCATGTAGATATCTATGCCCAATTAAAATGTAGAAAAAACAAGTAATAAAATTCTGACCAAAAATTCAAATTTATGTTTTATATTTTAGTAAGTAAACATATGAATCTGAATCACCGGTGAAAAAAATTACGTATAGAATATATAAAAAATAATTGCAGAAGCCCTAATTTAAAATTTAAAAAACAAGAGATACTCAAGTTTTTTTGCTGTTTTCATGGAACAGTTTAATTACTTAAGTTTAATTAATTAGTTTTTAAAATAAAAAAAATATAGAGAATATAATTAAATTAAATTTCCTAGTGCAGGCACGTTTTATCTAATTTTCTATATTAATTTTCAGAAGGCTTATATTAATTTTTGTGTAATGAAAAAAATGAAAAATCTCACGTCATTTAGCAAGCGATAATTTCGGAAATTCCTATATAAAAATAATTAATTATTTCATAGAATCAGCTTTAAAACTAACGCATATTTATAGATAAATATTTTAATTAGAGTATTTGCATTTCAAAATATTACTTTCAGATTTTGTTACTTATAACATCAGGAATATTTATAAAAAAATATTTTTGAATTTCTTAAATTCTATGTAACACTCTGTAACAAAAAAAAATCGTCTGAAACAAATAATTTTATAAATCGTTTGAAACAATTTATATAACATAAAAATACAAAATATCGTTTGGAGTTAAGCATTAGTTGGTGTCATTTAAACATTTATAAGTAATTTAACATATGTATAAATGTATCTTTAAAAATTTCAGTTAGTTTTATAAAAAAAATAGTTAAAGTCTGAAGAGCCTTTAATAGACTAAAATCCTGGCGGCTGTATGTGTTGTGAGATAAATAAAATGATCTATAAAGATTTACTGTATGATACATTATCTGCTTAGTTTTATGCAACTGCTGATAACAATATTACGTGACATTTTCTTAGAGAAATAAAAAAATGGTATAATAGTTTCATACCAAAATAATGCATAAATATCTCTCATAAGAATTAATAAATGTTTTGCATGAAGATACTTTACAAATAAATAAAAAGTCATACGAAACAATTACAACCTGTGTGATTTTTCAGTGAAATATACCATCTTTCAAATCTTCCTGTCCTGAATGGTAATGCTTTCTGTTTTGAAGAAAGTCGTAAGTTGTACCAGTGATTCCCTGGGAACATATGTATTCATTTTGTTCTTAGTAAAAGAACTTTTCTAAGATTTTCTTTTCTTCTTTAAGTAGATTTTTTTTATTGTTTGTAAAGCCATTCTTTTAAGCAGATTGTGCATGTATATTTATTTTTTTTAAAAACGAACTGTCATGGAACAAAATAGAATTAACAGTGCAATTCAAATAAAACGAAGATTTTTTTCATAGATACAATTCGATAACTTTACATCTAATAGTGAACAATGAAAGGAAGGATTTTTTATTGCAAATGCTTTTTTTTGTCTTAACATGACTTGACATCTAGTCTTTGCTACCATGATTATTAAATTTTTTTTTTAATTATGAGTCTATAATTAGGTATATATATTAGGAAAATAAATAAATGCAAGGATGAATCATTGTTAAGTTTTGAATCTTTTAAGCTTTGAAAAAAGAAAAAAAATCACATCATCAAACATCTATTTTTTTACCCAAAAAGATTTCTAATTTTCAAGAATTCTGAGTTAATCCTAAGCTTCCGTTTTTATACATTATTCATAGAAATTATATACTGAAAATATACCATTTAAGTTATTTATTTTTTATTGAGAGTTTTTAACAAAATTAAACTCAAAAGAAAAAATATAATTTTTCACTTATGTTTGGAAAAATAATTAAATAATTGTGTACCATATATTAAGTTTTTATATAAATGCCATTCAAATATAGAAAAGAAATTGCTTCAAATGTCCTTATTTATAAAAAAAATACTGAATGTAATCGGATACCTTAACTCTTACGTCAATTTAAGGTTTAAATAATACTTACAGTAACGTTACGCTTAGGAATGATTTAGTAAGGACTATAATAATAAGGAGAATACAAAAATGAAATGATGTCTCATCGAAAAAATAAGAGTAATTGTTAATTTGAAACGGCTGATATAAAAGAATCTGGTTAATTTCAACATAATTGAATATCATAACAGACCACCGACATTTTACAGTCCAAATGTGCAACTCACAGCTAATGATTGATTTTGGAACTTAAATTCAAATGGCTAAATATTTTATCACCAAATACCAGCACATAAAAGAAATTTCATACCAATTATTTTAACGATGTAAGTCTAAATTCCAAAGAAACTTTAAATATTCCAGTAGATAAAGAGTTTATGGTTTCTTTCTTCTTTTAATACGCTATTTAATGCAGAGAAAAAAAAACATTCTTTGTCAATAAATCACTAAAGCATGGCCTGTTTCAATCTTTAAAATGCCATTAAATTTATGAGGAAGAGTTTGATCACTCCGTAGCCATGGCAACTATCACATTCTTTTCCAACATAGGAAAAACATCTTTTTTCGGAAGATTTTTATGATGCCAAAATAGAAACAAAAGACAGACGATTTTTTTAGGTTGCAGCATGAATGAAAGAGCTGTTCTTTTTCTTCCTGATTGTAATTGTTATTGAAAAATTATTTCTGTTATCCAGACTATTTTTGTTCAACAAACTATTATAGATCGTTAAAGATTAAAAAGTAAAGCATCTTATCTAGTCTGGGGATATGGACATATTTTGAATTGTTTATTCTATGTTAGAAATAAGTGGAACTTTAAGATAAAATTTAAAAATCTAAACAAGGAATGCTTTTTTTTTATCTCAGAAATATTAAAGCATAAGCATAAAATTCTTGAAATGAAAATATAATTATAAATTTAATTTTTCTATTCTAGCTTTTCTTTTGTATGGCATTAAATGAATATTTTAATGACATCATATTTTCAGAAAAAAAACCAATATATTTTATGTAGCTATAAGTTAACTTTTTAATGCTAAGCAAATTCTAAAATGAAATGGATCATCTATTTGTCACGACTTTTGCTAATAATGATTAGTTATAACTTTTCATTAAATTTTAAATGAAAAGGATTAAAATATGTTAAAACTTACGATAAAGAGTAGAAAATTGTCCGTTTTGAGAAATATACTTACTTTATAAGATACCAAATTTGATTAAAAATATATTTATTTTTGTTGCAAATTGGAATTTTAAATATTTTTATGTAATAGAATTTTTATTTGCTGTCACTTTAAGACCCCCGTTAAAAGAAATGTTACTATCCACTACGAGAGGAAAAAAGATTATCATTAAAAGATACGGTCATCTATAACAAAGAATATGCGTTGAAATTTCTTAGTTCGCAAGTTGGAGGGTAGAGATAGATTTCTTGGGGGGGGGAGGGAAATGTATTTAACGAATTATATTTATTTCCACCAATTCCATTGGTAATTTCATAGGGATTAAGCTATGACGATGCATGAAGATGGAAGAGACTGCTACATATGACATCTCTTTAAGTGTCGCATGCATATATTAGAAAAAAAACCAAAGATATAGTTTACAAATCAGTTTTCAACCCATATTTCCTTATCGATTATAGCTATTCGAAAACTTTTTTTCCAAAGGTCATTTATTTTCATCAAAGAATAATTCCCCTTATTAGAACTGTTTTTTCTATCTTGATATTAAGTTTGATATGAAAAAAGGAAATTTTTTGCTCGTCATCATCTTTTTGTCAATCAGTCTAAAAGTTGAAAATAATGGCTTAAACATAATAGCAATGGTGTCAGAAAATCTTAAAACACTGAAAGATACCATTTCGAAAATTGACAGTTTTTTGCCAACTATTTAAAAGTTTTAAAGTGTCTTCCTTTCTTTTGTTGTGGAATGCACATTTGGAGGGATATAGATAATTTTTTCTCAAAGTGGTGTCCTAATCCTTGTTTAACAGGAGGATAGGAATAGAGGAAGATGAGGAAAAGGATCAGAGATTGACCATTTTGTGACTGGAGGACAACCGCCTCGATGAGAAGACCTGTTTGGTGAATTGACCGGTGTTATGGATGGATTATGATAAAGACAGCAAATGGCCAGAAATAAATTTTGACGATACTGCTTTTTTCAGTGGTGGAGGAGTGATCGGTTTTACACAACACCAACATTTTCTTTCAAGCATGGATTGGTTGATCCATCTAAGGACACGATCAAGATAGCCAATCTCTCTACAGCATATGTGTCGCCTGGTCATTTTCAATCAAAATTATTCTAGCTGCCGTCTTCAGAAAACAATAGCATCTCCGTTCAATCATTAATTGGTTGATCCATCTAAGGTTACGATCAAGATAGCCTATCTCTTTACAGTATATGTCTCATCTGGTCATTTTCTATCAAAATTATTCTAGCTGCCCTCTTCAGAAAATAATAATATCTCCTTCTAATCATGAATTGGTTGATCCGTCTAAGGTTACGATTAAGATAGCCTATCTTTTTACAGTATATGTCTCATCTGGTCATTTTCAATCAAAATTATTCTTGCTGTCGTCTTCAGAAAATAACATCTCCTTCTAATCATGAATTGGTTGATCTGTCTAAGGACACGATAAAGAAAAGATAATCTAACACGATAAAGATAATCTCTTTACAGCATAAGTATCATCTGTTCATTTTCAATCAAAATTATTCTAGCTATTATCTTCAGGTTGTAGCATGATCAAATCACTTCCATTGTAAAGGTTAGTTTTCTATAGAAAAATTATACATAAAAAGACATATAACAGTACTTTTAGATACCAGAACGCTACGCTTCATAAAGAGAATAGCTGTTTCGAAAGATATATATCTCCTTACTATCCATTTTTTTTTTTTACCCACGAAGACGCATTTAGGGATTTAGTCACAAAACGACCGTGGATGATAGTGATTGATATACTATCATCCACTGTAATGTCCAAAATAAAAGTATCGAATAAGGATGAATGATTTTCTTCGATCTCTTTTTCAGTTCCTACCTTGGATCATCGATTGACACACTTTGGTGATTCATTTTTGACAGTGAACTTTTTAGGTCATATTCTGTGGAAGATATTAATCATTATAACTTTTGTATAGACTGAGATAGAGCTAGAATGTTTTTTTATTTGTTTTACTTATAAAAAGAGAAGAAAGAAAAATGGAAACATATGTATATGGAATAAGGAATGATTTCTTGATGTCTATATTTCAATTTCAGTGTATGTTTCATGATTACAAGCATACGTGCTCCATCTTTGATATGCAAGCATCATGCTTTGTGAAGCCATGCTCTCGTATAGATATACTAGCTTTTGTTTGAAGAATAAAATGTTTATCTCCTTTTTTAGAACAAAAATCTAAAGAAGAAATAAACGATTTGAAAGTATGTATATATGTTATATATGCATACTTTGAAATCGTTTATTCTTTTGAGATATTGCCATGACTTGTCAAATGATTCTTTTGAGATATTGTCATGACTTTTGCCTAAGTTTGGAACATAGTAGGAAAATGTTAAAAATAGGAAAACATTGTATCATAGAGGAATATTCAATATTTAGGAATATTTTGAGAATTTCAGTTTCTATCACAGTTAAGAATTGAAGGAATAATTTCCAAACAAAGAATAATTTATTATTCCAAGCTCCGCTTGTATGGGTAATCTCTTTAGATCACTAAATGTTTGCATGTTTGTAATAAGAATTTGAAAGTAGAATAATTGATCCGGTGCTGCCATTTTATTTTATAACTATAAGTGCAGTTGCAAATTGGATTTATTATAGCTGATTAGAATATTTAAATTCTCTTTTCAGAAAGAAACTGTAAGAAATAACAATCCCTAGCCTCACATTTTAGTTCATTACCTTAATTAAAACTTAAACATAATTTTAATTATGTTTAAGCTTAAGCATTAATCTGATAAATTTTGTTAAAATGACCAAAATTAAAACAGAAAGAAGTAAAATAAAATTTGAAATTTATATAAAATTAAAAAAAAAACATTTCGGTTTCTTAAAGAAATTATTGAAAATAAGGTAAAAAGTGCTTTCAAAACAAATTTTTGCAGATAAATGCAAATAAGATATAATTCATTCCATTATCTCAAAAATAAATCAAAGAAAATAACCAAGATTCAATACCAGAATATTTTGACACTAAAGTGTTGTAAAATGGGGTGTATATGCCTGTTCGAAATTGGTTAGGAATTTCAACAAAAAAAAAATACTTATTTTTTTAAACAAAGTAGAAAAGTGACATCAAATTTCATTCGGCTTAGCTACGAAAGAAATGCAGCAATCCAATAAATTATCACGGATATTGCCGGGATGCATTGATGAGTTAAACATGAATGTATTTACAAGTCACGTTCAGTTAAAAATAATTTTAATACCCATCAATAAAGAAAAAAATATATTCAAAGAAATAAAAGGAGTAAACAGTATTGCATTTTTATCTTTTTAAGTTTGTAAAAAAAAATGAATAGAAGTTACTAATTTTAAAATAAACTATGAACTATCATATTGTGACTGAATTTTTTCTCTACAAATAGATAGGAAGAGATTCTGTATTATTTTGTGACAACATAAAATACGGAGGCCAAAACTTTTTGGAGGGGGGCAGCTATGGTAAATTCGAATACAACGAATGAAAGAACATAATTTTCTATATATTCTAATCAGGAAAATGAGAAATTTAAAAAATTAATTCTGGTATAAAAGTTTTCTAAATTCGAATATATTTAGGTATATCGGATTTTCAAACTGTTTATATATATATATATATATATATATATATATATATATATATATATATATATATATATATATATATATATATATATATATATATATATAATTTTAACATGCATGCAAGAATTTATATGACTACCTATTTCATACTAGAAAAATATATTTTATACAAATAGGTTGATTCAGCAGTTATTTCGCATGATTTTATCTTATAAAAAGTAGTAATTGCGAGATTGATTTTTTTTGACGGAAGATAGAGCTTATGGATGATAGAAATTGATGATTCTAACGACGTGAGGTCGAAAAGCAGAGCATGTATTAATGATCGATTTCGTATTGTCTGTGTTTGTGTTGAGTTCTCTCATCGATTGACTAACTTTGGAGATTTATTATTTATAAAGAGTTGTTACAATCTGTAAATGAAATGAATCCTTATACAGCTTTTTTTTGTTTTAAAAAACAGAATAAAGTCTTTATTTCATTATCCTTGTTGAAAAGAAAACATTTGGAAACATAAGATATCCTTTATACAAAAAATAATAATACGATATGACAAGAATAGAATGATATATCTTGATGGTTTTTATGCACATACTGTAAATAAAAAAAGTCAACTTTAAAATTTTTTGTCGAAAAAAAAATTGAAAGGAATAATGTATCTTTATTCGTAAAGTCATAGAATTGTTTGTGCATGAAATAAATTATAAATTAAGAGTTGATATAAAATTTACTGCAAGAAATATCATATCTTTCGAAAATGTTATAATTCCGTAATAACAAAATTAAAGAAGCTTCAAAAATTATTTTTATTAATGTATTAATATGTAGAAAATAATTTTTATTTAAAATATGAGAATATACAAAAAATTACGAAAACGTGAGGTTTTTTTCGCTATATTTTAAAGAAATTAACATTTTGAGCAATTGATAGTACGTTTTTATTTTTTTTTAATACTTAGAGAATTTATTTTTTATAATATTTCTTGTAATTCAATCTGGAAAGATGCTGGCTTTTTAACAAGAACATGGAATATCAAAACACCCCCTACCATTTAATAATTTTAAATCATAAAAATAATTTATAAAATTATCATTGCAAGCAATTTCAAATAATTGCAATATTCAGTACGTAAAATAGTTAAAAATAACAATGAATTAAAAATTAACATCACTCTCTGTTTTTATCAGAAGACTAGAATCATTTATTTCTGTGAAGAATTTTTTTTTAATCTGTCAATACAATTATAATCCAAATAAAGTTTTATTTTTCGTACAAAAACTGAATTCTGGAACTAATTTCTAATAATTAATGAGGAAAAAATAAAAAGCATTATATCCTTTGTGCAAAAACTGGAATGCGTTTGGCATCTGTTGTTTTTTTTTTACTCGTTTTGATATTCTCTCCTTTTCCTTCGTTACATTTCTAACAATTAAATTATTTAAATTGTTTGCGATTCTTTTTATTAAGCATATATTCTATGTGTTTCCTCTCAAGCGATTTCCAGTAAAATAAAAGTCTGATTCTCTCCTGTTTCTGAAACATTGTTGCAGAATTTTTGCTATAACAATATCACTACAAAAAATCCTTTAAAAATTTCAATAAAAATTATTTATTCCTTAATTTGTATACACAATATTTCTAACTGAATAACTATAACAGGGCGTATTATTGAAGTGATTATTGCTCCTTGACCTAAAGAATAAATTATCTAAACTTTAAAGTATTGAAATGTCATCGGTAGCATTAAATTGTTCTAAATTTATATATTAAGAGCAAAAAAAAATCATTAAAATCCGTCATTATAAACATGATGTATGTAATATCAAATAAAAGTTTCCAAAATATAATGTGTGATCCATCATCACAATTAAAAAAAAATGACAAAAAGTACAAGAAACGGATTGTGATACCTAATACTAATCATAAAGACTAATCAATCCATGGTAAAATTCATTAAAATATCCAAATTCGGACAGCTGTTTGATTTTCTGAAAGAAGATTCATAGAATGAAAAAAAGAAATGTTTTTAAGTAGTAAAATTCTGTATAAAAATATATCCGTTGCCTTCATCATAATTAATTATTTAAAAAATCTCATTACTAAAACTTTTTTTCAAAAGAACCTAGAAACAAGAATTGTAATTATTAGCATAAAAAGAAAATAATGTAAATAACACCGCAAAACGATAAGATGCTTTATTAAAATAAATTTATAAAGATAACAATTTTATTTAAGAAAAAGGAATTTCAAACAATATAAATCTACTTAAATCTTAATGTTAGTACTTAATGTAATTAACAACGCATTTAAAAATTATACTTTTATTTGTCTTAATTTCATATGCGTTAAAGGTGGCCTAGGAACATAAGCGAGGATTTCAGAAATACAAATTAAAAAATAACAAGAAACGGATGACAAAAATGACTATTATTTACGCTATGTTCGTCCTCAAGTTAAATAACTACCATTAATGTTTTCAATGGTATTTAAGAAATGAGTATTAAGTGATTCCTTCTTGATTACGTTCGTATGAAGTAATTGAAATTTTAAAGAGATTGTTTTTATTAAAAGTATTTAAAAATGAAGAATGTAAGAAAGTTATAAATGGGTAAAAAATTCAAAAAGGATTTTCAAATTTAAAAGATAATATTGAAGGGAAATATCTGTTTTTCGTTAATGAAAGTACATTGATGAGTGAAAATTAAATCTCTATTAATGTGTGTGAGTATCTATTATATCTTTAACGCAAACTATATTAATGAAATATGTGTGTGTGCGCGCGCGCTTCTGTCTGTCTGTAACTATTGGGGTTTCAAAGTCCGCACTATTTGAGGAAGAATTACGATACTTGGTATATATAAATTTTGAGGTGTGTTCATATGGAAAATCGCAGCAATATTTTTAAAACCTTAATTAATTAAAAAAATCTGTAAAGTTTTTATAATTTTACAAAACTGAGTTGCACAAAATTTTAAAATTAAAAAAAAATGGCTTTACCATTATTTAAGCTTAGTATTCGCAAAAAGCGTATGGATTTTGTCACATTTCTGAGAATATGGTTTGCCAATTTTTTTAGCATTTATTTATTGCTGCTCAAATTTAGATTTTTATTTCTTCTAATACGTAATTGGTCGATTTTCTTCCATTGTTTCAAACTACGAAAAAAATGATTTTGTCTTTTATTTGCTCAGATAGAATGGATTTTAAAATTTGATACATAAAACTCTTTTTTAGAGGGGAATATTAAACTTTAAATCATAAGATTTGTTTAAAAATAAACAGGACTATATTTCTGACAAATGGCAATCAAAGGCTGGTAGTCTACATTTAAAAAATTCTGAAATTTTTGGTCTCAATATTGTTTAAGTAAAATAATTATATATGGAGAACCGCATGGATATATATTATTTAAAAATTTAAAAAAAATGAATAAAATTTTAAAACTGTACACATTTATTAAAGATATTTATGATGGATTTATATTTTAATTAACAACCTTTGAAATTAACCATAACCAATTATCGAATTGGCCATTAAAATACAATATGGAGCAAACATATTTTCACAGTTTTTTCTATGTTTATTGATACAGAAAGAACGCCGTCTCATACCCTCATATACGCAACCATTCCGGTCACTGAATGCTTTGGTGGGCATGTTATGGGAATTTTATTTAAATACCAAAATATTTACAGTAGAAAAAATAAAAATAACTATGTACAGAATTTACAAGTATATAAGAAATGATAATTAAATGAAACCGTTTTCAAGGGTTTTGAACTTAGAAAAATGAAAGAAAAATTATTTGGAATTATAATATGCAGAAATATAAATTATATGAAAAATTTCATAAATTCTGTATAAAGGTAGAAATTATTTGTTCATAGAAAAGCTCAGTTCAATTTGATTAAAACTTTATTAATATTTTTCAGATTCGATACATTTTTTAATTTTGATTTTTGTTTTTATTTAAAAATAAATTAATTTGTAATCACTTATTAGAAGTTATATTTTAAATAAACTTATAAAGTATTTTTTCATCTAAACTTTTACTTAATTTTTTTTAACAGAATGACGTGTCTGAATAATTTGTGTGAAAGGGAAAAATCCTTCATCTTACATTTTCAATGAATCTTTTCTCATTGTTTAAAAATCGTCTGCTCATTTGATTAGCGGAATTGTTTATTTAAACATCATGAATTATGAAGACAGCTGTTTTATTAGTTGTTATATTATTTTATCGTATGATAATATTATCATAAATTTGCATATTCAGGTTTTATGAGTTTTAAAAATAGACTATGATATTAGTTAGCAAATAGTTAGCAAAAGAGAATAATCTTACTGAAAACTATTATACCTAGCAACGATAGAAAGATAAGGAATTTTTAAGATATGGATTTTTCCGTTTTCTTCTACAGTACTACGTATTTGTATTTATCTTCGTAGTAAGCGAACATTATACTATGAAAGATTTCGCTCAAGATATAATATAGATATATAGTTATAATATATTGTGTCCAGACCACCAACCAAAATTCTTATAATATATTGTATTTTAGAGATTCCGTGTTCATGCACTCGTGTGAAAAAAACAGTCAGAGATATTTCATGAAACAGATTTAATAGGAAATTAATGACTTACATTCAATTTAATCAAAAGTGTTCAATTCAACTTAATCTAAAACGTTGATAATCATCAAAAACTCAAGATTGATTACATTGTGTTCCAGAAAATAAAAATAATGTATGTTTTAAAGAAAAAAAGCTGTTTTCCTGCTATGTTTCCTACTCACTTTATGAAATAGGCTTGTTTTGCTGGTATTATCTGTTGAATAAAAGTAAAAAGAAGTGAAAATCGAATTCGAAAATTTCGTGAGAATAGACGGCAAATATATCTAAGCAATTCAAAACACTTTCTATTAAGTTCTTTGTTAAGCCATACTGTCACGAAATAGAGCACACAGCAGCTTTGATACAGTAGCTGATAAATTTGTGTGTTTGTCATGCAAATGTAACCATTTCACTTATTTCCAGCCATATTTGACACGCCCTCGGCACACAATATTATTCGGAAACGGAAGTAAAAAAGGTTTGGAGCACGCAAGATAGAATGAAAAAAGTTCTGGAACATTGGGTGGGATATAAAATGAAAATTGATTC
The DNA here is from genome assembly GCF_947563725.1 of Argiope bruennichi. Lineage (NCBI taxonomy): Eukaryota > Metazoa > Arthropoda > Arachnida > Araneae > Araneidae > Argiope > Argiope bruennichi. The sequence continues at coordinate 105,566,610 of NC_079156.1, forward strand.
CAGGGATGTGTTGACGTGTTATCTTAGCAACATGATGAGTACACAAAAAAGACGCATTCAAACAATGTTCCAGTAGAATAATAGGATATGTTAAATTTTTTTTTTATTATTTCTATACTTTGACCATTTATTGATGCCTGTTTAATTAATAACTCCAAATATGAAAGATTTTATTTTTGAAACGTCACATGACTCTTTGGTATGGCATAAGAATGGATTTTCTTAAAAAGGATATCTTTCGAACACGACTGAATCAGGGAACACCAGCCAGCTGAAATATTCAGCTGTTCAGTCTCATAATAATGTGGTTTTACACAAAGATAATGTTTGACATTTTTTACTTTTGATTAGTAAAGATTTTAGGAATATCCTTTAGAATAAATTGCCAAACAAGCAGAAAATTATCACATTTTTAAATGTGTTTTGGTTGAAATATGCTTTGAATGACATTTAAGAATCTACTTTCATTTAAGTTGTCTTGTTAAAGTTTACATGAATGAAATCTTTAAATTGATTTTTAGTTTCGTTTTGACTTTTTAAGATATTGAAATTTTATGCATTATGTCTGTTTGAGATGACAATTACCATTTGACTATTTCCTGGCTTAATTATCAATTAAACGAATAATATTATTAAATCTGAATGAAATCTACTATTTGGTATATTACCTGAATTCAGAAATGTTTATTTCAATTTATTTGTAACAATAAATTATAAATTAATAAAAATATAAGAAATAATTAAAGAAAAGTCTTATTTTTTTTAAAAATAAAAGCAGGTTTTTGAAAAACTGTGTGAATTAAATTTATTAGATATCGAGACTGTCTGTGAAGAATTTCAATAAACAGTTCGACTGCATATAGATTTCGCATTTTCGATTTGACATCTTTAAGAAATTAAAATTGTTCGTTAGAAAAATCTTTAAAGTAAATTAGACCACAAAATGGATTTAAATAATAAAAGAGTAACATGTATTATATTATGAATCATTTTCATTTATTTATTATGAAAATATTTGTTTAAATAATTCAGATGTACAATCTTTAATATGCAATTACAATATATCGTTTTCAAATTACGTAAAGTCTATTTTGGTATGGATTTTGGTATATATGTCTATTTGGTATGTTTTGCAAAGTAATTAGATGGTGAATACTATGCTTGAAAAATGGTACCAAAAATTTCATTAAGAAGATGCCCTTCGCGATGTCACATTTAACACAAACAACACGAATTTTAACGTACTTTACTAACGACGCTATTTATACTAGAATTATTCAATAAAGCCAGATGTTGATTCCTCGAACCTCCGACATAAAGCTATTACCTTCAGAACATCAAGCTGCTTCGTATATAATAAGCAATATATCATAAGATAAATATAAAAACATATATTTGTTAGTTTTATTCTATAACGGTAGCTTAATGGTTATAAAGTACGTGCATTTTATTTCACTGGCCATGCAAAAGTCGATCACTTTATAACCCTCTTTCGATTACGTAATTTTTTATGCATTAATTAGAAAAATAATTTTGTTTTGAGTAAATTTGCTATAAAAGTTCCTTCAAGGTTTTAACTACTAATCCCTGTTCTTAAGTGATAATCTATGAAATATCCTTCGTAATTCCTTGTTAATCCTTTAGCGTTTAAATGTAATCTATAAAGTAAATGGCTTTTAAAAAAGTTTCTGTTTTTTTTAATGTAAATATTTTGTTTGTTTGCTGTGCATTTGCAAAGAAATACGATTTTAGGATTTAGTTGTTTTTTATTTAAAAAATGTTACATGCAATCGCAAATTTATATCAGCCAATCTTGATTGAAATTCATTAGAAGAAATATCGTAAAGAGATCTGCAAATATAAACATTCAATCATGTATTAAATTTACACATTTCAATGCTCTATATTTCAACACTTATTTCCAGCTCAAATGGGAGTTTCGATTACAGGTATTATGCAAAAATAAATAATGTATAAATTGCATTACCTTTGTTATTTCGTCCATTTCATATTGTAATGTTATAAAAAATAATAACAATTTATTATTGTTACTTTAATACTTACAATTATTATTTTAATTGTTATAGTTATTTTAATTATTATTATTATGTTTACAATTATTTTTCTAACGTTTATAATTATTATTTTAATGTTTACAAATATTATTTTAATGTTACTAACTCGGTATGATTAAGAACAATTGTTTAATATTTGCAGGTAAATCAGTCTTACAAAAATAAATAATTTTTTGCATAAGTAAAAGCAATGCTTTTCCACTATATTGTCGCTACAATATAAAGAGCGATAAGGGCAAAATACCATGTTAAGACGAACAAGTAATAGAATTCAACTATGGGAACAACTTTGTAGCATCTATTACATACATAGTGGCAATAATAAGAACTTGTCAATACATTGTTCAGTATTGAACAAACAAGTTTCCCTTTCTTTAATATTATTGCTCAAACAAGCAAAAACATTAGTCAGCATTGTTTAAACAAATCCTTACATTGCTCAAACAAGCAAAAACATTAGTCAGCATTGTTTACACAAATCCTTACATTGCTCAAACAAGCAAAAACATTAGTCAGCATTATTTCTCAAAAAAATCCTCACATTACTGAATTGTTGTTAAGCATCGTTTGCTTCGTTTTTTCTGAGGTTTAAAAATATAGGCAGCCTCTATGCACCGTACCACACCAATCTTCTGGAATGTGACTGTTTCTGATTAGAAATGGGGAATAATTAATTTTCGCTTAAGTAAAATCAATGTTCAGCCAGTATATTGTCGCTATGATATAAAGTAACAACAAGGACAAAATACTATTTTAACCCTTTAAAGGGCCATTTTTTTCTAGTCATATTAAGTTAAAATATTTTTAGGCTTGAAATTAGAATAAGAAAAGGGATTCGTTTAGCTTATTAGATAAATTTAATTTGATTAATTAATTAATTTGGTTAATTAATAATTAAGTAACAAATCAAGACACATCATTTTGTGTAAGATAAAGTACTGAAGCATCTAAGTTTCTGTCTTTGTAAAAAAATTGTCAGAACTTATGCCAACCTACATAATTTCATACAAATATTGATAAATTTGGGGAGAAGCATACTTCCCACGGCCCTAGAAAGGGTTAAGGTGATGAAGTATTAGAATTCACCTATGAGAACAACTCCAAGAACATCTATTATATCAATGAATGGCGGTAATTGGGACTTGTGAATACATTGTTCATTGTTGCTCAAACAAGCCTCCTATTTATTAATATTATGCGGATAATAATCTATTTGCTCAATATTGATCAAACTAGCCCCTGCATTATTCAGCATTGCTCAAACAAGCTAAAACTTTAATCAACATTATTTCTCAAACAAATCTTTACTTTGCTCTAATGCTGATGTTGATTGTTGACCATCATGCTGCTTCGTTTCTTCTGGGTATTACAACTACACATTCGGCATTTATGTACCGTGCCATACCAGCCTTCGAAAATATGACTGTCGTTCTAAATGAATAACAATGAAAGGCTTGAATAATAGAAATTAAACCATTCTAAAAATTCAGCTTGAGTAATACTTATTGCTTTTTGTCACGGCTGGCCAGTTTTGCAAATGTTCGCTCATTCATCATATAATTCCATAATAACAACTCTCACAGTTACAGTTTCACCTATCAATTATTGCATTTGCACCTTTCTATTTGCATATTATTTTTCTGTATTTTATACAAAATTTTATGAAATTATAATATTGAACACATATATGGATGATGAGGTATTTTCAACTAGATTCTGAGGAGAATTAAAAATATTGTCAGCCTACTAAATCAGTTATGCCTTGCAAAACTTTTCCATCTGGATAATGAATTTCGATCATTTTCAGTTCAAAATATACTCTGTAGCTTCATTACAGAATTAAATTATAAAAAAAATCCAATAACTTTGCAATTTCTAGTAGAAAATGGCAAAGTTATTGTGCATTATCAAATTTGTTATTTCATTATCTTAATTTCTTATTCCTAAAGAAAATAAAAAGTGAAAATAATGAATATTTCAGTAATGAATGCCATTAACCATTAAAACTAGCTTTGATGATATATTTAATGAACAAATAAATCGGAAATGCAAATATTTTAATGACTTTCTAACTGTATAGATACATTTTTGAGATCTGACATCAAATATAATCTCAGTTTGAATTTAATTGCAATAGTCATTTTGCAAGAAACAACTGAATTAAAATGACACCAAGATAATCATTACTGGAAAAATCGTATTTAAATACTTCAAGCTAGAAAATAGACCAGTCCTTGAATAAAGCCTTAAAATGTGCCAAGAAAATATTTTATGTTCACATTCATTTCATTTAGTTGAATTTTGCTTTTAGTATTATACTTAAGATGGTTGCTATCTCACCTCGTTAAAAGAAACCTAATTAGGTTAATTTACCGAGAATGAATTCAATTAAGTTCCTGACGTTGAGGGAAATTGGTAATATCATTAATGTTGAAAAACGAGAATTTAATTATATGCGTAAATGAACTGTAGCGTTTGTTTCTAGAATTTAAATTTTTGTATATTTGCTGTTTTTAGATGCATTTATTAAAATTTAAAGTAAGGAATAAAAATAATTCTATCAAATTAAAGGTCTTATTGCCATTATAGCTAAAAAATATTATTACGTATTCCAAACTGTAAACTCTGTGAATAAACAGTGTTAGCTATTGGTGGCAATGTTTTTCAAGCCATTTCACAGAGGTATTTTGCTAAATAAATACTCAAATAATAAAACAGAAAATGAGTATTCTTATATAATTTATACACCACAGGAATCAAAATAAATGGTAGTCAATTTTCTTAATTTTTTATTTCTTAAATACTACAAAATATAAAGAAAATTTTTGTAACAATTAATTATATATTCATATTTAATTGCAGCTCTTATACCATGTTATCAAGTTAAAGAAAATTGATACACTATACAGGATTTATAGGTCAATATTTCTGTATTTTTTGTGTGTAGGTTGATCACTTATTGATATTTATTTAAATATTATATACATTTTATATTATAATTAAATTGATTTATATATTTTAATATTTTTATAATTTATTTTAATATTTTATTAAATATATTTTAATTAATTTTATAAATATGTCATTAAATTACTACTTGTAGTGTTTAATTAAATTTGTTAACATTCGTAAAAATTAGTCCTTATTTTATTAATCCTTATATTATTAATTATTTTATTAGTCCTTATATTATTAATTAACTAATCCTTATTTTATTAAGTTTAAACTATGCTTCAGTGTATCTAATATAAAAAAAATAATAGATCCATAGAGGATATGCAGGTAAATAATTTTAAACATGGACAAAAAAATTTTTGCTTATGTTTACGTTTTTATTAAACTGTATAGGTATTTTAATTAATTTTATGAATTTGCCATTAAATTGCCGCTCATAATGTTTATTTTAATGCATTAATATCTGTAACAAGTAATTGAAGAGCTCACATTTTATTATGTTTGAACTATGCTTCCATGTATCCAAGATAAATAAAATTCATAGATTCCATAGAGAATATGCAGATAAATATTTTCATATATGGACATTTTTTTGGGTATGTATTGACGTTCTTAATGAACACTGTACATATTTTAATTACTTCTATGAATTTGCCTTTAAATTTCAGCTTGCAATGTTTAATTAAAGATGTTAACATTCTTGAATAATTATTAGTAATTCATAGGAATAACAAACTTTTCGGTGTTTTAAAAAATAACTTCCAGCAACTTATATTTTAATTTAAAATAATAAATAAATAGATTCTAATAAAAAATAAAATTGTAGATGAATTTCGTTAATACATCTCTTTTATATCTACGTATCCTTATATTCAAAATATTATAGATACATTTTTTGCCTTCCATTGAGCAATTATATTGTACTGAAAATTGTTCTGTGCGTGAAAAAATGGCGTAGTTGTTGGTACACAGAGTTTCCGTGACGCTGTCAGAATCAGCAGTTCGTTATTTCAAGAAGTGCTTGAACGTTTATTTTGTAATGATATCTCTTTTTTTTCTGAATTATATATTATTAATTGTAACAATTACTGTTAATCATATTTTGTCTTTCGATGTGTAAAGCTCTAGATATTTTGTCTGCTGTGAAGAACATGATGTAAAATTGAGTTTTATATGTATAAAATATAAAATCTAAAGTTTAGAGAGCTTCGTTTTCTTCCTGAGGATTACTCTAGTTAAATTCCTCTACGCGGTATTATTATATTCATTAACTAGTATAGTTACTTTCTAGTACAATTTATTTAAATTACGAAACTGTTGGTTATAAATAATTGGTGATAACTGCAAATTTTAATTTGGAACAATTTCTTCATATTTTGCCCATTTATATTGAAGAATAGGGAAATAAATCTGATATTCTCGTGTCAATAATTAGATAGTTGTTTTTATTAATTAAAACATTAAACCATTTTTTTATATTAGTAATTGACAAGTAAATTAACAAGTTGAGAAACAAGTTGCACTGGCATCTGCCTTTGCCGACACACCCACATTTACTTAATTCTTAATCTCCTTTAAAAAATATTTTAATGTGTTGTTTTTAATTTTTCAACTAGGTTTTCTTAAAACTAGTAATCAAATTATAGTTTTAAAATTTTTCATTAATATATTTATTTTTAGCTCAATATTTTTTTTTAATTTAAATAAGTTCCAGATATTTTTGGAAAAAGTTCAAATTGAATATAAAAAAATTGCTTCAATTTCAAGTAGGATTATTTATAAGCGCTAGGCAGTATTAAAAATAATTGTTGTCTAATAGAACACAGTAGTAAATTTTTTTTATAAAAAATAACTATAAGCGGAAAATATTGATTTCCGTTGCTGTATATATTAAATAATAATTTATAAAATTAATTTACAATTCTAATTAAACAAGAATAAATAAATACCATTTTAATTTTCTACAGCCTTGCCCTATTAATATAAGTTATTTTATTAAATTCTTCTTATTATACGTACGTTCTAACTAATTATTTATTTTTTCAAACTCTGGCATGGTAAAAGCAAAAATAAATGTATCCAGATTTTATGAGCAATAAATATATAAAGATGGATTTGTTATTGATTGAAATAAATTTCGAAATTTATTCAAGCAAAAATGTTTCGGGGAAAAAAAATATTTGCTATCTCGAGCTATAAAACTACCGTGACACTTGAAACCTTTTTTGAAACAAAATACCCATATCAAATTATACTTTTTTAAAGTATAAAACAATTTTTTGATACAAAGAAGTATTCAATAAACCATTCGCATGGAAAATTTAACGAAGCACATAAAAAAGTTAAAATAAAACGATATATAATTGGTCTTAACTGAGGTAAAAAAAAAATCGTTTGGAAAAAGCAAAAGTGAGATTTTCATATCGTTATCCGAAACTGTAGCGCTGATTGATTGGTGAAACGATTCATCTCAAAGCTCATTTAATTCTATATTTTATCTCAAGAGTAAAGATTTCTTGAAGCCATCAGGGATTTTTAGAACATTTTTTTAATATTTTTTTGGAGTCATTAATCTTATTCTCCAGACACATGTTCTAGTTTTTTGAACAAAAGATAAAATGAATCATCTTATAAAATTTACTATCCATCACAATGTATCTATCCTAACAAATTGCTTCTGAAGATGAGATTTATTGCTTTATAGATTGAGATTTGGTCTTTGGATTTTATTTTGGATTTTAATTTTGCTCTTTCATTGAAAAGCAAGTGGAACCACGTTGCATGTGGAATTGAATATGGAAAATTATTTAAGGAATCCATCTATAAATAATGATATTCAATAAATGAGAAAATCCTTACCTGCAAAATGTTCAACATTGTTTAAAATAAGGGTGAAATGTTCTAATTAAAACATAATTGTAAATACATTGGTAGTTTTATTATATACTAGCCGCCTTTGGCGACCAGCCGGTTTGCCAATCTTAATGTTCGTTAAAATTTTAATAATTAAATATTTTATGCAATTCCAACTTTAATAGATTCTTCAGCAAAATATTTTAAAACTTCAAATTTTGATAGTCGTATAATTCACTCATAATATTATAAAGGCCTTCAGTCATAACGTGATATGTATCTCTCTAATTTTCTGTTACCCCTCGTAGAATTTATGCTTTAAATTAAAGTGTAAATGATTAATCTGCAATTAATATAATAATATTTTTTACTGAAACAAAGCATTTTTTTAATAATATGATTACTGATAATAGAGTCACTGAGCGTTTAAACTTTATGGGCACTAAAGAATATCTTTCTTAATTTATGTAATATCTCAAGAATTTGTCGACAAAATTTTCTCAGATTCATCATGAACAGATCGATTAATGAACAATGTTTCATTTTAAATGCATCAAACACTAAGAAAATAAAATGAATCGTTTAAAATAATCGGTCTAAAACAGGTTTAAAAAAACTACTTAAAAAACGATGTACTTAAAACTATAAGCATATATAAAAATATATATAACTAACATAAATACAATTTAATTACAAAAGCATGCAACTAACCTAAAAATAATTTAAATCATTGAAAACAGGTTAAAAAAAACTACTTAAAAAACGATGTACTTAAAACTATAAGCATATACAAAAAATATATAACTAACATAAATACAATTTACTTACGAAAGCATACAACTAACCTAAAAGTAATTTAAATCGTCCGTTGATAATGGTTGCCATGCCAACAATCAGAACACAGTGCACATGCGTGAATTTTCTTCGCCTTTTACGATAACGCAAATGCGTGAATTTTTCTACGCCAGTTGGGGTAACGCTATGCAGATTATACATTTTTAATTTCCTTTATTCTGTGTTATTTTAATTCAAAAGTACTTCAGAATGAATCTGAAACATGGAATAATTAACAACGTTTAATTTTAAATGCATAAAACATTAAGAAAATAAACAGAATCGTTTGAAATAATCCGCCGTAAAATGTTAACCCTAACCTTATTACTGTTGGGAGAAAAAATAAACTAAAGCCTTACTCATTTGGCGGTGGGGAAAATTGACGATTTTTTTGGCGGGAAAGTTAGTTTTTAATTAATAATTAAAATTCTAATTAAAATTTCAAAAAAAGGGACCCCAGGTGCACATTCCCGACCTCTAAGGTATACATGCACCAAATTTGGTAGCTTTATGTCAAACGGTCTGGCCTGTAGAGCGCCAACACACACACACACACACACATTGAGCTTTATTATAAGTATAGATAAATCATTAGATCCATCTTTCTAGTTCAATTAAATTCAAGTGGCATTTTGTACTTGAATACAATTATTTTCACAATGCCTTCAAGTTGTTCTTGAAGCAGTATGCCGGCAAAAGTCTAAGTACGTAAAAGTCGAAGTGTATAACTGAGTTATTCTTTTTCAAAGGTTTTGTTGTTATATACGGATTCATTGACTCGAAGTCTCTGAAACTGGTTTAAATTTGAATAATGCAAAAAGAATAGAGAAATATTTTTAAAATGTTATTTTAAAATATTGTATTCTTCCTTTTTGTTTGTTAAATTCTAACAGTTATTAACATTACTATAATTCCATTATAACTAAACAATGCAAATACTCATTAAAATATAGTTTTTTTTTTCTTATAGCATCTGCGCAACATTTAATATTATAACATTTAACATTTTTAATTTTAGTAATTACATGAATTCCAGAATGCATTGTGTTTTCAAAATAAATTTCAATTCTATTTACAAATAATAATAAGAAAGAGAATAATTAAAAAAAATGAAAAAGAGGAAAAGAGAAATTACAATGGAGTCATTTTGGCTCCATATCTCTAGTTATGGGTTACGGTTTTATGTCTGTAGTTACGGTTTATATCTCATCTGTTACATGCATTGTCTGAATATGTCTGTTACATCCTGTAATATGAGATCTCAGACGTTGTCGTATATATTTTCCCAAGAAGAATTAACAATATTTTAAAAATGGGGGCTACTAATTTTTCACAAATTCGTAAATTTTTCTCTTCTGCTTTGATTAGTTCATAGATCAAGGGTCTGAAATGGTGATTTTTGTTCTTATTTTCTCTTCATAAATTTATCCCAGAAGAGAAAGATTATTGTGAAAGAGATAGCATTAATTTTTATTTTAACATGCATTTTATACTAGAAATAAAAAAAAAAATGTTATATCTGTCTTAAATACTGAAGATGATAATAAAAATAGAAGTAAAAAGTGAAATGACATAAATAATTGTCATCGCAAAGGCCAGAAATATATAATGACAATCTTACATTTATTTTAATTTAACATCCAAAATTTATTTTAATTTAGTCATAAAAAATATATCAATACACTTACAAATATGTTTTATATTTCCGTTGTTTTCATTGCATGTCATATAAGCTGTTATGTTAATAAGGTTGGGAAATTTGAATCATTTCATTCTAAGCATGTGCGGTAAATATATCAATGCTTCGTTTTTAATCCAGGGTTCATATGAATTCAAGTCACCTGACATCAGTGTTAAATAGAAAACCGAACTAATTTTTATTAACTGATGAAATATATTCATATTACAAAAGACTTTATACTAAATATTGACCAGATTATGACAATCCGTGGGGTTTCGGAAAATTAGATCCTTATCCTTTAATGGATAGGAAAAAAGTTTCTATTTTAAATAATAAGATTTACAGTGTCTTACAAACTAAAATACCGCATCTATTATATACCAAGTGAAAAAATACTGTATTTTCCTTGGAAAGTGTCTAAATGAAAAATATTGAATTTTTTGAATGAATTATCATCACATAAATTTGTTTCTCAAATAATCATCAAATAAATTTGTTTTGTATAGAGAAATCCAATGTAAGATTATAGAAGAAAAGCACTTGCACTAAACAGCAGCGCACAAGAAGCAAATCACTGATAAACAATAGCGGCATAAAACTCCCAGAAAGAATTCAATTACGCTCTCTTGATTCAAATACAACTGCTGACTACTCGCTTGAGTTCAATTTAACTGACACCATCTTCTCTGTGCACTCCACATTTAACAGCTCCTATGATAGAGCACTGAGTGTTCTATAAGGTTATTGTATCATCGCTTCTCAATATATCGCGGAAATTATAGCAGTTTCAAGAATGTTTCATTCTTTTGCCAAAGCACCAACTTTATTGCTAACCCGCCAAATGCTCGCCAAGTTTGTTACCCTGGCTGTGGTGATTGAATCATCATCTATTGATTAGTTTCAGAGTTATCTGAAAATCTCTATTTCTCACTATAACACCAAATGTGATAACAAAGCAACATTACAAATTTGTAACAATATTTCCCATTTTAAGCTCCCATGATGGAGCATCGAATGTTCTAGAGGGTTATTGTATCGTTGCTCCTAATTTATATATTGCGAAAATTCTAGTAGTTTCAAGGACGTTTCAGTTTGTCGCCAAAGCACTGAATTCGTTGCTATATCACCAAATATTTGGCAGGTGTGTCACTCAAGCCGATGTGATTGGATCGGCATCTATTGATTAGCCCCAGAGTTATCTGAAAATCTCAATTCATCAAAATGAAACCAAATGAGCGTGGAAGCAATATTACAAATTCGTAACAACAACCATCCAACGAATTCGAAAATAGCAAAAAAATTAGTAAAACATGTAATTTGAAATAATACTGCTCAAAACTAGAAAGAGAAATCAATATAACCAAAGAGTCTCAGGTCAAGTTTTCCCTAGGCAAAAGAAATTCAATTTATCATTCAGTCGGAAGTAGTCAGATGGCAGCGAATGGGATGTATTTTAACTTCCGAAGGAAGCATTCTTTGTTTATTCTGGACATGAAAATGTACTTAAAAGACCTCTTTACACCCTGATTTACGCAACTCGGGAAAGATATTTCTTTCAAAAGATAATGCTTTTGTTACGTAAGACGTTGGTGGGCTCTAAATGGAGTACGTTTCCTGCTTTATCTTTACTGGGTTATATAAAGAGAAAGTATTGAAACCTTAAAAAAAAATTCAGTGGTTGTAGTTTTAAGAGTGAGATCGATCTCTCTATATCTTGGTTTGAGAAAAATCTGAAAAAGAATTTTCTTGAAATTCAGCAAAGTAGACGGAATCTTTTCAAAGTGGGATTATTGGATTTTTCTATTATTTCCCAGAATAAGTGCTAATTGAGATAATTTGAATTAAAAAAATATTATTTAAAACCACGAGTGGATCAATTAGGAATTATTTTTGCATGCACTGCTTATGTCCATCTAAGTCAAGAGTGAACCAAGCTATATTTTCATATATAAGGAAAAATCAGGCGTTCTGATAAAAACCATAAATTTATCCAACATTGTTGTGGTCACCTATAAACTTGTTGCTAAGATGTCCTCAGAACAAAATAAATGTCCGCTAACAACCTTCAGTAGCAAACTGCCTTTCTGCTGAATCTATTCAAAATAAGAAATCGAATTTTCTGATTCGTGCTCAAAATAGATACTAATTAACCTTATTTGAATTAAGAAATTAATCATTTAACCACAGGAGCGGAGCTTTTGTGAAATATTTTTACATATACTGTTTATCCCTGCCACCCGCTGGAACAAAAGTGAATCATTATAAACAATATTACATATAGGCAAAAAACAGCATTTTGATAAAAATTGTGGTAGATTGTGATTATCTACCACATTTTGATAAAAATTGTGTGTGGTGTGATTATCATAAATTTATTCAACATTGTGGTAGACACCTATAAGTTTATTGATAAGCGATTGTTCTGAACAAAATAAATGTCCATTAAGGGCAGAGTGGACTTTAAAATAAGCAAAAATGGACGAAAACTTGTAATTTTATTTTTATCGTTTCGTCACCAAAATATATGCTTATATTGAACTAAAATCGTTTTATAAAATGCACTATTCTATAGAATAAATATTTGAAGGGTTTAGAGGAAAAAAAGTACATCTGAATGATTTTTCTCAAAATGATATTGTAATTAAATATTTTGAAACGTTCCAGGTGTCTTAATTTTTGAAGTTATTAAATGAAATTGATAATAAAGATTTCGGTCAAACATTAAAAGAGAATGGGGTATGCATTTTAGCTTTTGAGTTTTTTTTTAGTTCGTTAAAAGACAAATTTAGTTCAGAAAAACATAAAATTCCTAAGGAAATTCAGTAAGCGTGCATACAAATTATTTTTAAGAAATTAGATTTAATTGGAATTACAAAATAATACGTAGTTTTGTTAGAAATATATTTACAGTGTTTAATAAGAAAAAATAATAGAAATTTTTTTTAATTAATTTGCTTGGAATATTTTATATTTTTTAAAAATTATATGTTTTTTAACTTTAAAAAAACCATCTATTTTTTAAATACTTTTTTTAAGAAGACTTATTTATATTTTAACACATATGTGTAAAAAATTACATAATCCTGACTCAATAGTTCCAAAAAGTGACTACTGCCCCCTTAACAACCAACAGCAACAAAATGCGTTTCTGACGGGTTTTTTTTTCAGTGAAATAATGTAACATAATATCCGGCTTTGGCTTGAGATCTGATTTGTTTTCAGTTCAAAATAATATATATATTTTTTAAATATGATCCAGAGCTCATACTCTAATTTTTTCAAGTTTTTGTCAAGCATCCCTAATACTATCTTCTCGATTTATTTACAAGTTTAAAGTACCACTAATACTATTTATTAAATATGGGCGGTGTCATGTTTATACGCCTAATAAAAATAGCTATGCATTTATAGTTAAATTGCGTAGTTTTGTGAACTTCAAACTGCTCAAGGGAGTGCAAAACTAAATAAAATATATACCAAATTATGCTACAAACGCTGTCCCTGGTTTTTGAATTCATGGAATGGTAACTATATTTTGGGGCATGTTTAAAGATAAACTGTGCTGTTAGTTAACTATAAATTGTCCACTTTACTGCTAGATTAAACATAAAAAGAGTCATTTTCTGTAAATACAGAAAAAAAAAATTGAAGAAAATACTGCAGCTGATTTTTGAATTCAAAGATTATGAGCTATAATCATTGGTTAATGTTGTCATTTCTCCCCTATATAATTCATGATATTTTAAATGAAATTTGAGATTGGTTGTGAAAACTGGTTCGCTTTTATATGACAATATGAATTCCGTTTATGTATCTTTTAATAATGAAGTTAGATTTACTACTTTGAATGTAAATATGATCATTTTAAAAATGGGGCATAATAATGCTTTCAAAATAATAACTTCCCATACCAACAAAATGAAAGTAATTTTACAAGTTTCACTTCTTTTGATAATACCGAAGCTATATGAAGGAACTGAGAAGATAAGTCGAAAGTCAAGAATTTCTTTTTCTTTTTTAATTTTCGAAATGCGAAAAAAAATATTGGGAAAAGGTTTTATATTATTTAAAAGAAAAACAATTGCTCTACAAGAGATTGTATCTTGATTTTTTTATTCCTTTTTCTGGATTTTCAAATAACTAAAATGAAATATCAGGTTGAAAAAAAATTAAATGATGAACCAAGGCCAAATGGTTCCTCAAATGTGACTGAACAAAGATAAATAAATCAAACAAAAGGCAAATCTGATATATAGAATTAGCTCAGATGTAAACATAGAGCTAAATCAGTTATAAAAATAAAATTTTAAAAAATGGGCAAAAGGAAACGGAATAGATAACAAGGGATAAAAGCAAGTACTGAAACAACACACTAGCCTGAGATAATATTGATTAAAAACGGAGAATAATCTTGGAAATAACAAATCGTAAACTTGAGTGTAGAAAATTTCAAAGAAAATATCTAATTGTAGGTGCAAAAGATGTGGAAAAGAGCAATATATATATATATATATATATATATATATATATATATATATATATATATATACATTTCCTCATATACATAGAGATGCATTCTGTAATAAAAGAGACCCAGAGAAAATTACTGAGTTTTTACTAAAATAAACAATTGTTATTTTAGGATTCTCTTTCAGTGAAGGTGCTCGTCGTGTTGTAAAAAAGTGACATAAAATGTTGTTGAAGTCACTGCAAAGAAGCGTTTCAAACTCGAAAATAAACTTCGCGAGTAATCAGATCTTAGATTTAGGAAGAATATCTGCAAAACCAATTTTTCACCGGATACTTTCTAGGTTTAGGGCTGGTTAATTTAGATGGAAGGAGACGGTAAAGGATGTGGTGGTAGTATAACTTTGAGGCTTCCCAATTCCACCACATCTGCACTTGTCTACAGTCCTCAGATTAAAAAGTTTGAAGCGCGTTGGAACCAACAAAAGATTGTACGAATAGGTAGAAAATAGATTAAACTAGCAAACGGAAACTTTGCTTGCCCAAAAATTGATAAAAGTTCTTATCAGTCAGATTTATCTATGCTGCAATGGTAAATCTGATATATTTACTGCTGGGCATTTCTGAAAATATCAGCATTTCAGGATTTTTTAGTGTAGTGATGAGATCGGCATATCCATCTTCTTAACATCTATAAAATCACTCATTATATCTGTGCACAGTTGGAAAATTAAATAATTAATGTTAAAATCCAACTAACGGCGAAGAGCGTCAATTGGCAGAATCAGATCTCATTTCATGGCAGAATCATGCTTTCCCATCTAATTTTATCTTATTTTCAAATTTCTACTTGATAACTATGAATGTGTTAAATTTTGTATCACCCTGTCTTTATAAATTCTTTTATCCATATATATTATGAATAGATTATACAGATCGGTATGTGCAAAACATGGGTGCCTGTCTATCTAAAAAATCTAATTTATTTAAAGTTCCTTGATTATATTCAAAATAATTTCAACCTGCGCAGATAATTTCTATAGTTATATTCTGAAACCTAATATCACTAGAGTTTTATTATTATTTATTTTACCCATTCACAGACAGAAAATTAAATAATAAATGCCAAAATCCAACTAAAGGTTAAGCAAAGAGTATCAATTAGCTGAACCGGATTTCATTTCCGGCCACGTTTTCTCAAGCGATTTTATCATATTTTCAAATTGCTACTACATGATTGTCAGTGAGTTAAATTTTATATCACCCTGTCTAAATAAATTCTTTTATCTATTTAAATTATGAAAGATTATATAAGCATGGTGCATTTCTATCTAAAATATATAATTTATTTAAGTCCTTTGATTATGTGCAAAGTAATTTCAAACTACATAATGAATTTCTATAATTACATTCTGAAACGTAATATTATTACTAGAGTTTTATTAAAATTTAATTTATAATCTTAGATATATTTTAATAGACTTTAAATACCATAGAATTTCTTAATATAGTCTTTAATCCCTTAATTATAACTTCCGGCTGCAACAGATTCAATTTAAGATAAACATGAGAAATTTGTCAGATTCATTTTTTTTCCTTTATTATCAACATGAATTTCCTTTGAATAATTTATAAATGGAAATTTTAAGGTGATATAAGATTTATGAAATATTTGATTGTTCATAAATTTTGGAATTCAAGTACACAAAGAGATTTAATCACTAAGACCACGCTGTAAGTTTAGGCTTAACTTTTAATTAGTTCCTTGTTTAAATGGCTTAAAATCCTTTTCCATTACAAACATTCTTTGTTCAAAAAAAATGTCGTCGCATTTCCTTAGCGATTCTAAAGATCTTCCATGCACGACTAGATAAAAGTTCTTTGGAATAAATAGTTACGGAGAAGACAAAAAAAAATGAACAAGAATGCTTTCACTAACGTTATAAGACCTGAATTTAATTAAAGAGTTGGATCTGTGCCGTGGTTTACATTTTAAATTTGATTGAAAAAGATATGTTTCGAAAATAGTATCTCGGAATTAGTTTACGTATTTCCTTTATTTTGAAGTAATGATAGCTTTGCAACAAGTTTTGCTTTGTAATTAATGCTTGCGGCGCATTGTTTGTGATGGAATTTTACTGGAATTCTTTTAATCATAACTAAATAGAGGGTTTAGTTATAAAGTTATAAAAATTAACCTTTAAAATTAATTATTTTGGGAATGTACATTTTGTATTTTATAAATGACTTTTCCTTGTTTAGAAATTTTCTTTAAAAATCCATTTAAAAATAATTAAATATCCTTCATTATTAATTGAAAATAAAAGTAATTATTAATTGCATTTAATATCATTCTAATCTAGTTCAAGCGGAGTTTCTGGAATTAATTATAGTGGACGTTTAATTGAAAAACAGTTTCCCGAATGTTGTTATAAATATGTATTTGACATTATTACATTTGTTGTATATTGCATTTGACACTATTACATTTGTTGTATATTGTATTTGACATTATTACATTTGTTGTATATTGTATTTGACATTATTACATTTGTTGTATATTGTATTTGACATTATTTTCGTTCTAAAATATGGAAACTTATTATCAAAAGAAAATGTGCATAAAAATGTACATGCAATGTGGTTTTAGCTGATTGACATGGGATTAATAATACTTGATCCAATTTGTTAAAATAAATGAAATAAAATTTATATTTTAGCTCATATTTTGAAGTAATGTTCCATTTTTTTGTCAGTTTTATAGAAAAGTTCCCTGATAAAAGAAAAACTTCAATAACATTGTTAACTATATATTTCACAACTGGACAAACACAAAATTAAGAAAAATTTGAATGACAATAAATGCCCACATTTTTTTTCGATTGTTTAAGAAATGGAGATGATGATGTCAGTATTAAATTTTATATGAATTTAGAATGATAAGAATTTTTTTGAATTCATTGTAAGAATGTTTGATATTATCGTAGTGCTTTATTTAAATTAATAAATGTGTAAAATTGTCCTCATAAAATTTAACAAGACTTTGAACACTATTAAACTTTAAATTATTTCGAAATTCCCATGTATTTTTAATTTAAGCTATATTTTATTTGTATTAATATATCAAGCAAAATTATGATTTGATATGAACTTTAGAACTTCATATTTCCTATTTAATACAGCAAGTGGATTTTATGCATCGATACAAACGCAATTCGTTGCAAACCAGGCTACTTAGAAGTCGAACATTACTTTTAAGGAATGTCAATTTTTTTTTATATTATTTTCCAAATAAAGCCACTGAATGAGCCGAAACTAAGACCGGTCCTGCATTAATTTTTCTTTCTAAAGAATTATTAGTGCTTATTATCTTCAGTTTCGTCTTTTCGTTATCTACTATTTACTGCGAAATTTGATCTTAAAAGAAGGCAATGTTATCTACTAAAGATTGGAATGAAAATTCACGTTTTATCGCTTTCGTATGTTCGATCTTGAATAATATTGTGGATAATTTCGAAGATAGTTAAAGAAAGTTAAGTTACAGTTAATAATTAAAGTTGAAGGACAGTTAAGTTATCGTTAAACAAAACCAGATGTTGAGATGTTATAGAATTTTATTTTAGAGCTGTTGTTGCAAAAAACAAATGCTTGAACCTTCAGAACGACCAAACACTATATTCTTTTTTAACTTTCTCGTTTTATTTTTCAACTCAGAAAACGCTTTCTTTATGTACATGTTGATCGAGGATATAATATTCTGATGCCATGTCGGAGTTTCTCCTGCTCTGCCCAAAGACATTTAAGATTAAGTTGAATGACAGTATTCAGGATAGCAATGAACCAAGAGACAGCATAGCCCATGTCACACACATCCTCTCGTATGAGGTACATCCCACTACAGAATGCTACTCAAACCGACATCATTACTATGCCTGAAACCCAATCACCAAACTAGAGGTTTCTCATTGCCATATCTGAGATACTGAGATAGCTAAGATATAAAACTGAGATAGCTATTTTTGAACCCTTTTTAGACCCAAGGTTTTTATTTTTTGAGAAATAAAATCTGGATAGTTCTTTCACATTTTCTTTGCATTTGGCGGATAGCTTTTTGTTTTTGCATTTACCTTGCAATAATATTATTTTATTTAGAGATTTCATTCCTGAGTCACAAAGTATGCATGCGTGTTGAGTCACAATTTAGACCGATCATTCAGCAGTCTGATTGACGAACTGACCTATGTTTCAATTTGGGGATATTGCTTATTCTATGATTACCTTCAAAGATAGAATAAACTTTTAAATTAGAAAATTTGGAAAAGGTTTTATGATTGAAAATCCAAAGCATAGACTATTCGGGGAGATAGAAGAAATGGAGTCTGAAATGTATGAGCCTACATGTCTACTGAATAACTTAGAGAGCACTATCCTTCAGTACTATATTTAGATTATAGCGTCGCATGTAGTTTGGGTGTGTATCATTTAAATTCTTACTGTATCTAGAAAATATTCAATGTTCTAGAAATATTCAATATAAAAATAGTAAATATGCTATCGCCATCACAAGATTCTTCACCATAAGTGCAATGATCCTTTGATGGCGGATATTTATGAAAAGTTCGTTATTTTATGCGCTATCTTTGACAGATAATCGAAATAGTAAAAACTTTGAGATATTTTGAAGAAAGTGGACATATTGTCTAATTCAAATGCATCGTTATCGTTATTATAATAATTATCAAAAGGACTAATTATATATTGTTATTTAAGGCAATTTTTAGCAGAGTTTATTCACATTCAATAGTAGTAAAAATGACTTAGTTACGAGATCAAGTTTTATTTTGAAATAATTTATTGATTACATAATAAAACATAGTCCAAACTACTCTTTGAAAGAAAAATAAAGAAAAACCATAAGTTAGCATACAGGGTGGACAATTGCAAGATGCCAAAACACATGAAGTTATGCAGATTCTTCAATTTCATGTTACGTTCGGCATTGTTGTCCACAATATCCCGAATGCAATGCGTTGTCGCCTGTGAAGGTGAACACGTTGAAAATCTGTAATTATAACTATCCATTCCAATAAAAACTTTTTTTTTCTCTTTTCTCTCTGTGTTGTCATTGATCCTTTATAATGCTCTTCTTTTCAAATGTTTTAAGGCGGCAATTTTCGTCACACGTTAATCGTTCCAACGCCATTTGTGGTTTTACAATACGTGGATCAATTTGCGCAAGGAAAAAGTGGGTGTTGCCATTCTAAAATTTCAAAATTCTCTCACTGTAACCGTAACCGTGAAATCTATGTTATTTAGAATCATCACAATCTCCAGCGCATACCTTCAAACAACCATGTCTGAAATTTTGGTTCGATTATTTGAGCGGATAGGCCGCTAGGGTTTCATATATAGGGGAAGTTTTTTTTTATTTCGACAACCCTGTACTTCTCCAACATATTTAGTTAGTGCAAAATCAGACCCAATCTCATACACATTTTACCTCCTCCCCCAACTGCCCGCCCCCCAAAAGTAATTTTTTTTTTGTTTTTGTTTGAATTGTTGCCAATCTCAGATAGTGAAAAGCGTACAGGTAGTGCTCAAATCAACTAAAATCATAGCAGGGAAATTGAAAAAAAAAGAAAAAAGAACAGTATGCATCTCGGATCCGAAATTAAGTTTCGTCTTATATTTTAAAAAAATATCCATATTATTAGTATTTTAGCCCAATAATTTTCTACTACAAGAAAAGGATTTATTTTAATATTCCCTCATAATTTGCCCTTCCTTAAAACTATAGAATAATGACTTTCAAATCAATCTAAATTTTAAAATTGTAATTTAAGATTCAGCATACTCCCGCATATTTAATTATTGCCAAATAACAGCAAGTACATCATTCAAAATATTTCATTTATTTGATGAGGAATTAATAAATAAACTTCAAGCAAATATTACATAAATATTATATGAAATATATAAAATAGTTGCTTTTGGTTCTTAAGTTTTAAATCTCATACAGATATTAAATTACAAGATCATTAATCGTCTTTCAGTTAATCTAATAAAAATTTCTTTATTTTTTATATAAAAATTCTTCCAAATCATAAACAACTATCATTTTTTTACAAAACATCATCAAATTTCCTCAACCTTAGTAAAGCGCTTCCATACAAAACAAAGAAAAGTTGGTTTGGAATAAATAGCTTTTTGAGGAAAACAAATCTTGCAAAAGCGAATGCTTTCACTAGCATTATAAGACAGGAATTTAATTAAGGAGAAAAAAAGATCTTGTAGTCTGGTTTTGAGATTAAATTGGATTGGAATAAATACATTTCGAGAAAATCAACTCCAGATTTGTTTATTTTATATCTTATTTTGAGATAATGAACAGAAAACATCAAGTTTTGCTTTGTAATTAATTCTCATGGCGAGTTTGATCTAGTTTTTTGTTGCAATTTCAGACATAATTGGACAGGTAGCATTATTCTAAATCATTTCAAAAAGGATTTTTTTTAAAAATTATTTCTAATTTCATGAGAATATCTAATATTTTTTTAATGTTTATTATTTTTAATTTCAGCGTAATGACTGTTTATATTGAAATTTGATATAAAAATATATCTTTTAATTTTTTAATACACCCATCTAAATTTTAAAATAAATATATATCTTAAAATTTTATAAATAGAAGCGTAAATTTTTGTGTGTGCATGAATTAATAGTATCAGAAAAGGCATTTTACATACTGATACTTATACATAACGTATAAGTATCAGTATGTATGTTTACTTAATCAATTTTTTTTTCTATTTTCTTATTTCCAATTTTTATATTCACAAACAAACTTTTGTACAACTCCTAGCCTATGTCATGAAACTTGTTATTATATGTCCAAGTGCACAGTTTAAGAAACACAACACTTTTTTCCATTTTTTTGGAACACCTTATATCTTTCTACATTTAGTGAAGTATATATTCTAATTTTCTGATTTATATAGAATTAAAACAGTTTTTAAAAAATTTCAAATAAAAAAAATTAATTAAGATAGAAAAATAATTAGAAAATCACTTATTGTTTACCTTAATTATTCTGATTTCTACGTTTTTGATATAAATAATAAACAGTGACATGCGGAGTACTTTATTACAAAACTTTAAAAAAGAATAAAGTAGGCTTATCTTAACAAAGGAAAAAAAAACAGATTTAAGAATAAAGATTTGTGAATTTCATAAACTTTAAAAATCATTTACATTACAATTTAATCACTGTAATTTGACATAGAAAAACATTTTTTCATAGTCAATCGTTTTCAGTACTTTAAAAGCAAAGTAAGAATAAACCTATTTTCGCTAAACGAAAATGTATTTTAGGCTCAATGTTTAAAAAATACACGGTAGAACTTTGTAAGTATCATTTTGATCTATATTCTGAAAACATCTTTTCACGAATGAAATGTTTTCGATCCATGTCAAAAATTAAGCTTTAAAATAAAATTATTTATTTTAGTAGGCTAATATATGTTTGAAGAAATATTAAAAGAGCGGACTTGAGTCAAAAGTACATTTTAGCCTCACTGTTTTAAAGCAAATGCAGAAAGACTTCTTAAGCTTTATTTTGATGACTATTCTACAAATATCTCATTACGATTAAAATGTTTTTGATTTCTGCCACAGATTTAGCTGAAATATTTTTAAAATACAATGATTTATTTTGATAGGTCAATAGGTGTGAAGGAATACTTAAAAAAAAATGTTCTATTTACAAGCTCCAATACAGTATATTTGTTTGCAAATCATTTAACATGGTATGAGGTGCGGGTATTTTTTAAAGTTTCGATGGAGCATAAAAGGTAGGAACAAAATAAATTTATCATAAAACTTATATGTAAATATGGTTATTTTTCGTCATAATTTCAGTGAAGTTTGAATTATTTATTATTGCGGTGAATTAGGCTTAAGATCCCTTCATTAAATAATGCTTCCAACGAGTGATGTGAAATAAGATTTCACTTTCTTTAAGTCTATCAATAGTCTGGAAGCTTTGACCTTTTCGACAGTTCATCAATTCAAAGAAGAGATGCAAGCCCCTACTAATAAGATAATTAAAAAGAATGGTCTAGGTAAAGTTCTAAACCGCATTCTCAATATAGGTGCAAGGTTCAAGGATCACATCTTTCGACGAATTGGTCAACGAGATGATGTAGTTCTTCAAAAGAAACGGAAGATACTGGCATATCAAACAACGAGCTGGTCGACCAACATACAAAAATACGACTTTGGTGGGTGGATGTTTAAATATTTCTATTGTTGTTATTGTTGCGGCTTGGATTCAGCTATCTGACGAAGTCAGACAAAGTCCGTTACCCGGAGAAAGTCGAGGACCAGATTGAGGGTGGAGTATATATCCTCTCTGGAAAGTCCCAAACTGTCCAGGATGTGCTCGGCAGAGACTTGCTGAGCTTGTCATTTAGAGAAGCCCTCAAAGTTATTTCTGCCCTCTAAAAACGAGAGACTTTTAGTGTGACCGCTTGCCAGTCTGGATATTGTCGTTCGAGAGGCTCTATCACAATTGACAGCAAACGAAGAGCCCGGCTCTTTGCCAGCATACCAGTGATGGGTAGGAGGGATCGTCCACTCCCTTGAAAGTTCAGCATTAACTGTAGAATGATTTTAAAAACGTGTGGGCTGAAGAGGAAGAACTAGAATGGCTGTAGCCCTCTTTGGTCAAGTTATCTGGACGCTCATTGCAAATATTCCTTTTTGACATAAAAATCTATAGATTAATTAAGGAATTCAAAAGGAACTTGCAGATTGATATCACATCACTGAAGGAAACGTTCTTCGAAGAAGGGTTTGGAAATCTGATTCACCAACTTAAGGAAAAGCTTCAATTATTTCACTACAGAGCCGGCCCAAGCAGCCATGCAGATTTCATGATGGAAGGCCAGTTTCTCTTTCAAACGAGAGATTCAAGAGGAACGAGAGAACATCCTTGGTGATAACTCGTTTTATATCCTGCACCCCTTTATTGAAATAAAAACTGTCTTATCAGAACGAAATTTGCAAGGCCGGTTGGAACGGGTAGGTAGTGAAAGGCTAAATCTCAGCTGCGAAAGACTTACAAAAATCGTTTGGTTATAAATTCATTTTTTTTAATTCATGGCTTTTTATAGCACTTCGGATTCTGAACGATAATAGTACTTGTATAGAATAAAATATTGAAAATATTTAGCCCAAATTCATTAATTGCTATTGCTTCAAAATTATTTGAAACTACTCTATACTTTCTCTCATTGGATTTTTAAAATACATTTATTTACTTCTAAAACATTTGTTTCAGTTTTGTTAGTTTATTTTATATTCCTCCATTCTTTCATTTTTAGACAATTAAAATATTTAATCAGTAGTTGAACATGTTTTTATTTCAATAATTTTTCAATCTTTTAAGTTTTTTTTTATTAAAAATCTTAAGATTTCTCAATTTTCTATAATTATAATTTGAGCTTCACATTACGCTCGGGATATCTTGGTTGGTAGGGCGTTAGATTCACTTCCCTTGAACTGTGAGGTCGAACTCCACCAGCCAAAGACTCTCCGTGTACATGGTGGCTGGGGCGCGTATATATATGGAGTAGCTACAAAATCTTCCAAGTCGAGGCAATACCAGAAGGGGTTATGGATCAGAGGTGATCATACTCTGAATCAGGTCTGAATTACTATCTGTGAAGAAAATGTATAAATAAAGTCAGCCCCTTGAAAAGGACTGTGACGCATGAGTAACTAAAACGTACTCTAAGCTCTACATGGTGCTACTGAAATAAGAAACTCGACTTAAAATTCCTGACTTTATCAGCGAGCTTGTTTTTGGCAAGTACCATAGGTACCAACATAAGGTTCTTATTAAAGTTTTGCCCTTCTAAATGAATCGTATTCTTTACAAGAAATATTAAATACTGATTCATGATTCCGCTATTTTATTTTCTGAAAATCATCATATTTATTAAACTAAATATCAACAGAATGCCAATAAAAGTTTAGAAGTGAGATTATATCAGAGTCAAGTAACATTTCATTTACTTTTCACAAATATTTGGACCAACATATTATCCAAGATTAATTACTTAAAATACACTGTATGCTTAGGCTTAACTTTTAATTAGCTCCGTGTTTAAATATCCTAAAAATCCTTTTCCATTAGAAATATATCTTTTTCGGAACAGCGCCGTATATTTTCCTTAGCGATTCTAAAGATCTACGCAAGACTTAAGAAAAGTTCTTCGAAATAAATAGTTTCTAGAGATAAAAAAAAGAGTTTTCACTGAAGAATTCTTTTACTAACACTATAAGACGTGAATTTAATTAAAAGAAGCGGTTCTTGTATCTCAGTTGACAGATTAAATTTGATTGAAAAAGTTAAATTTTAGTAGAAACTACTCCGTATTATTTAAAAAAAAATGTTTTGAAATAATGATAGTTTTGCAACAAGTTTTATTTTGCAATTAATTCTCACGGTGGATTTATTTGCGGTGAATTTTTATTGAAATTCTTCAGTGAGTTGTTAAATGGTTAATGTATATCTAAACTAGTAAAGAAGGTTTATAAAGTTACTTTTTTAAGAAATCCTAATAGATTAGCCTCCTATATGTAGTTACAGCTTTCTAGTTCATTAAGCTTTATTAAACTAAAAGTTATTCATAGTATAAGTAAAAATATATTTAAAGAATTTGAATTAGCATAATTTTTTTAACTGCATCGTGCTGCAGTTTCGTTTTTAATGCATGTTTAAATTGAATCATAATGCTGTGTTATCATTTAATTATAAAAATTAATTATGATAATAATATCTTTAAAAAATAGAATTACAAAAGACTTTTTTTGCAAATTCTTTTACAATGCATTAATTCTGGTATTTCAAAAAAATGGTTACAACTGTCTAATCAAAAGCTGATTGGATTACAGTAGAAATCTGAAAAATAGAAACTCCGTTTAAATGTAATCACAAAAAAAAAAAAAAAAAAAAAAAAAAATCGGATTTAAGCAAAAGATTTTTTTAATTATTATTATTAAGCCGTAAAGTTTATTTTTGATGGTGGTGCCATCTCGATAGAATAACCATTTTTATTAAGTAGTTATAATGTAAAAAATAAATCAATTCTAATCATATCCTAATAGGTAATTTCTAAACTATTAGAGTTGGGTATAGATATCCTTTAGGCAAAATATTATTTAAATGTTATGCAGTTTGATTCGTTAATTATACTTCTGAAAATTACGATATCCTATTTTTTTAAAATCCTAATTTTTACGAAAAAAAAACACAATTTAAACAAAAAAAGTTCAACTCTTTGACTAAACCAAGCGAAATAGTGAAGCTTGAAATTTCATTATTTTAAGCAAATCAACTGCCAGTAGAGCGGCGTGTTGAATATCTTCCCAACTCCAAAACTTTTAATGAAAAAATGTTTTTTTTGTTTAAAATATTAATGTATCAAGCATATTTTACTAAATAAAATAGATTCCATGTAAATATTTAGGTTTATTAATTTTTTCAGATGTACATTTATTGATTCAAATAATGCAAAATGTAGTTCTTTAAGCCTTTTTTTTTCAAGCTGAAATATACACATATCTTTAGCAGGTTAGAAAAATAATAAAATTATATAGTATCTTATTTTTTGATAAGATAATAGACAATAAAGTAAAAGTGGTAAAATTATGTTTTATGAAAGTACAATAAAATTTCAAAATAACTATCGCGCTACGTATCTAATACGTTAAAAGTTCTTCTATACTTATAATAAAGCTCAATGTGTGTGTGTGTGTGTGTGTGTTGGCGCTCTACAGGCCAGACCGTTTGACCTACAGCTACAAAATTTGGTACATGTATACCTTGGAGGTTGGGAATGTGCACCTGGGGTTCCTTTTTTCGAATTTTTAATTAGAATTTTAATAATTAAAAACTAACTTTCCCGCCAAAAAAATCTTCCATTTCCCCCACCGCCAAATGAGTAAGGCTTCAAATTTTTTTCTCCCAACAGTAATGAGGCTAGGGTTAATATTTTTCGGCGGATTATTTCAAACGATTCTGTTTATTTTCTTAATGTTTGATGCATTTAAAATTAAACATTGTTAATGAATCGATCTTTCAGATTCATTCTGAAGTACTTTTGAATTAAAATAAAACAGAATAAAGGAAATTAAAAATGTCTAATCCGCATAGCGTTACCCCAACTGGCGTAGAAAAAAATCACGTATTTGCGTTACGTAACTGGCGTTGAAAATTCACGCATGCGCATTATGTTCTGAATTCCGCATTCTGTTGACAATTATTATCAACAGATGCGGACTGCATTTTAATTATTTTTAGGTTCGTTTTGTAATTAAAATGTATTTATGTTTGTTATATATTTTTTGTATATGCTTATAGTTTTAAGTACATCGTTTTTTAAGTAGTTTTTTTAAAACCTGTTTTCAACCGTTTATTTTAAACGATTCGTTTTATTTTCTTAGTGTTTGATGCATTTAAATTTAAACATTGTTAATGAATCGATCTGCTCATAATGAATCTAAGAAAATTTTGTTGACCAACTTTTGAGATATTACATAAATTAAAAAAGATATTCTTTAGTGCCCATAAAGTTTAAACGCTGAGTGACTCTGTTTTCAGTAATCAGATTATAAAAAAAATGCTTTGTTTCAGTAAAAAATATTATTATATTAATTGAAGATTAATTCTTTCCGCTTTAATTTAAAGTATAAATTCTACGGGTGCTAACAGAAAATGAGAGAGATACATATTACGTTATAACTGAAGGCCTTTATAATATTATGAATGAATTATATGACAATCAAAATTTGAAGTTTTAAAATATTTTGATGAAGAAGCTATTATAGTAGGAATTGCATAAAATATTTAATTATTAAAATTTTAACGAACATTAAGTTTGGCGAACCGGCTGGTCGCCAAAGGCGGCTAGTAAGTAATATTTTTAAAAATTTGTTCATCGCTATGCATATTCTTGTATAAAATCAAATAGGCTCTGTAAACCAAAAACATATTTAATTTATGAAAACTTACAATGATTAGTTTTGGTTTCAAACCAACGAAAATAAATTCCAGTTAAAAACGGATCTTAAGATTATATTAATATTAATTCCAATAATCAGATTATTATTAAAGTCTTTCACATAAATAAGTATTAATGATAATAAGAATTAAGAATAAGAATAAAATTTCAAAATAACTACTGCGCTACAAATCTAATGCGTTAAAAGTTCGTAAGTAATATTTTTAAAGCTATATTCTTCGCTATGCAGATTTTTATGTAAAATCAAATACGCTATGTAAACCAAAAATATATTTAGTTTATGAAAAATTACAATGTTTAGTTTTTGGCTTCAAATCAACTAACATAATTCTATTTATAAAAGGTGTCTTAAGATTATATTAATAAGAATTCTTATAATTGAATTACTGTTAAAAACATTCAAATAAATATGATTTCAAAACTTATTAATCTCTTTAAAAAAATTTTTAATAAATAAAGTCAAAAAGTTTCTTTAAATTTCCATATTAAGATATGAATTTAGTCCAAAAGTAATAAGCATTTGTTCTAAGAAAAATTTAACTTTGTTGTTAATCCCCCAGGTTTTTAGGACTGAACTTAATATTTGTTAGAACCGAAGCTTCTTCTTTCTTGAAACTTTTCATGCATGGAAAAATTTCACTAAGGATTAACGATCAACTCCAAGTATTATTATTTTACCAAGAAAAATACATCCATGTTTCTGCAAGCTAATGGTGTATTGATTTCACTAAATATCGCCATAACGGTGAAGAAAGAGAGATTTCTTTGTATCTAAGTTGTTGTATTTTCAATTTATTTTTCAATTTGCATCTACTTATATCAGGTTTTTCTTTATTGAAATTCGTTGTTTAGACTGCGGAAGAAAAGACCAAACGATAGCAAAGTGAAACTTTTCCATCATTCGAAGTAGAAAATGGCAAACGAAAATAGAAGCTAAAGGAAAAAAAATCGTTTGACTCTTCGTTTCAATTCCTTTGTGATTTCGGGAGGATAAAGTTACTTTGATTTTTTTTATTATTTATTTTGTTCCTGTTACTGGCAACCCATATTTTACAATAAGTGTGAAGAACTTGCTTTTTTTTCGAATTTCAGAGGAAAAAGTAATTAAAGAAAGTTGTTTCATTTTACTCATACGTGTTTGGATTCTGATTCTTTTTGTTGCGGAGATTTTTGCCAGAGGAGTTCTTCGTTTCTTTTGTTCATTTTATGAAAATAACAGCGCGATTACATTTATAAAAATTTTAATCTTTGGCATAAAGATTGAGATTCTAAGGATTGTATGCTTTTATTGCTGCAATCTGAGACTTTAAAAGTCTCGCAGTGACAAATATTAGTCCATTTTAATATTTTTTTTTTTTTAGAAATGGCGATTAAGAAACATTTTTAATCCGAAAGCTCATTCGAAGCTTTTATCCTCTGTTTTCTTTTCAAGTTATTTGTGTTTGATGCTACAAAAACTAGGATAAGTGTATATTTCAGAGCTATTCCTTTCTGGAAACGGTTACATTGAAAAGCTATCAAAAAATAAATTGAAGGCTGTGTTTTCGAAGCTATTTGTAATATATAATCTTTTTTAAAAGAATACTTTTTACAAAAGTAACTAAATATTTTAAATAATAATTCTGACTAAATTAAACTAAAACTATAGGGAAATTTGTTGAGAATTTGTCATTTTCTGTGAGTATATCCCTAATTTTATCTTCTGTAAATCCATTTGATTAACCAACCGACAAAATGCTATGTTTTCTCATTTTAAACTACAGACTGTTCTTTATATATTATTTGGCAAAGTTTTTTTTAAAATTAGCTTTATATTTAATATCAATAATATAAAGCTGATTATATTAATATTTAATTATATTAATATTATTTTTGAATCAGCTTTATATTTGATTTTGCTTTATTATTAATTTTCTTGTTTTCTTTTCAGGTTGCCAAATGATTCATTGGACTATCTTGTTCTATAACTGGTGAAATCTTTAATTTTGCTGAGTAAGTTCATATTGTAATAATTAATTGCATGGCATTAATGAACAATAGTTAAGTGAGATTAGTCTGTGGTCTGAATCTACAGATTTTATTAAATCTATCTTCCTATCTTTAGCTCTAATCTCCTGAAACGTTTTCGTATTGTCTCTAATGAAGATGTTATACCCTCTCTTCCATAAAACTGCGAGTCCTTGTCAGAAACATGTGTCACGAAATTCTAATGTTGTTTTCACACATGAGATCTGTATATTCCTTAGTATAGAAAATCAGTACTTTTTAAAATTGTATGTTATTAGTGAGCAATAGTTTTTGAGATTAATCTTTAGGATGAATCTAGAGTTTTTATGAAATCTATCTTGAGATATTTGGCTATTCTTCGCGGCTATTAATCTTTGATATGCGGTTACAAATATCAGAAAATATAACATATATTTTTGACGCTTTCTTTTTACAACGATTTAATCTATCTTCAGATCTTGAATCCTATCTTAACACTATTGAAATCTATCCACCAATTTGATCTTTGGTCTTCAAATCTATTTTGTGTTCTTTAGTTATCTTTCTGGCGATTAATCTTTGATGTGTGGTTAATATAAAAACCAGAAAATATTATTTTTGGTGCTTTCTTTTCCCAATAATTGAAAACAAATTTGATATAGAATTAAAATTTCGATTTTAAGGTAACACAACAACTGTCAGTTTTTAAGATAAAAATTGTGTAGATATGTTAAATTAGATATGTTAAATTTGAACCATCTAATAGAATTTAATTGTGATATTTTTAAAAATAGAATAAATTCCAATCACTTTTATTTAATTTTTAAAGCGATATTTAAATAAGATCAATAAAATTATTTTTTGTGTTATTGAAGAAGAGCTATTTGTGAAGCAATTATAAATATTACTTATTGTTTCAAACTTAAAATAAAGTGAGTTTCAAAAACAAAAATTGTAAAAGTAATCAATTTTCTCCATGAATTACCATTTAAATTACTCGTGGGTGTATTTGAGAATATTAACCAGGTTCATATCTAGACATGCATAATAAATCAGTCCTGGAGAAAAGTAAAATCGTTTGGTGTATGGAATCTGTATACATTTTTTTTCTTCCCTTTTTTTCCAGTTCATATTACTGTATAATTTAAATTTATTCCTGAATTTCCACTAAATTAGACGGAACTTCTTTAATATTCGAAAATAATTTTCAAGTGGACTAATAAAAGAGTATTTTAAATCATGTAAATTATTTGATAACATGAAAAACTTTAATATAGTCATATGTTTACAATAAAATAAGTAACTCGATATTTCTTTAAAATTAATTACCTATTCTTTATTTAATATACATTTAGAACTAATTTTTTTATTGAATTTTCAACAGTTCCTTCGAGTTAATGGGTTTTCTTTTAAAATAAAAAAAAAGATATATATTTTTAAAATTATTAGAAGAAATCTATTTCTTTTATATGCGCTTCGTATTCGGAAAGAAAAAGAGCATACTTTTATGTTTTCTTTACATAAACAAAAGTTCTGAATATCTATATGAATTTTTTTTAAATTTTTGAATATCAAAATTCATATAAGTGTGATTAGAGAAAGTAAAAGCATAGTTTTATTTTCGTTATTGCTTACAAGCATTTAAAGAAATCGTATTTCCATCAAATTTAATTTATAACTTCAGAAAACAATTACTATAAAAATAAAAATAAAAAAATTGAAATAAATTAATTTTTCTTAATACGTAATATTTAAGCTTTTTAGAACTTAAACAGACCAATACTCGTCATTTAAACAATTTCACTTAGACTTGAAATCTACATATCGATGCAATTTTAAAACTTTAAACAGCAATTCTTGTATATATGTATATTTATTTCGTATATCTTGGAAATGGCCCCAACGTTTTGGATCAAATTTTATGTTTAAATAAGGTTTTGATTTTTAAGTTTATCTATATAAATGTCTTACCTGAAAAAACGAGATTTTTTTTTATTACTAAATATTGACAAATGGTATACATGACCTGCACGAGCATATCAGAGGCTAGTAGTTGTTTGGGCTTAGGGCTACTATGCAATTTCCTCATATTCGATCCGTTGTTTGCAATTCAGTTAGATTTCGTTTATAACTTTAAAACAAGGCAAAGTGAAAAAAAAAATGTCGAGAGAAAATTGGTTTCTCAAGTATTTCACGTTTATAAGTGAGCAGAAATAATGATTTTTTTTTAACAAAATTATATTTTTTTTCCGAATTTTTTTCATATCCTTCTTCATATATATATATATATATATATATATATATATATATATATATATATATTTATATTTATTTATATATATATATATATATATATATATATATTTATATTTATTTATATATATATATATATATATATATATATATATATATATATATATATATATATATATATATATATATATATATATATATATATATATATATATATATATATATATATATATATATATATTTATATTTATATATATATATATATATATATATATATATATATATATATATATATATATATATACTTTATGTTGTTGGGTTATATTTCATAATATTGGAAAATGAATATCGAATAAAAAATAAACTGTTCATTCAGTTATTCGGTATTTCTTTAAATACATTTAACTAGGTATAATCTAATTTTAATCATCCCTTGCTATATATTGGTGACTTTCATTTGAAAATATTATAAAACGAATATCGAACAAAAAAATGAAGAACAAAATATAGTCTGGTCGAAATGATGAATTTTTTTGTTTATATTTGTTCACTTACAATTGAATGGATCTTTTGATGTCGCGTTTGAGTGATATGATTTAGATGCTGTAGCAATTTTTTATTGTCGATTTAAGTTCGAATGGAACTTGCAATTCGTAGTTAGGATTATTTACAACTTATTGAATAATCACTCTTTTTAATTTCAGTTTTGATCCTATGTATTACTCATGTGTCATTTCCATACTCCAATAATATATTCTAATTAAAGACAAATTTTTGGAAAAATTAATTCATTTGAGCTTTAAAAATCATAAATTATCTATTAATGAGTCAAAACACCATAAAAATCAGCATAGAATCAAATATCCAAAATGAAATTTTTATTTAATCGAATTAAAAATGATAAAATTTGAAATATTTATTTAAATACATGGCAACGATTGGAATCGGGAACAAAATTTTAAAAAGTCATTTTTATTTGGTAATTCGGAAAACCTGACTCAATTTATACACATTAGAATTTTTTGGCTAAAATTTAATTATTTTATTTATTTTTTCCAATTGAATCTAATAAAAAGCAGTTTGTAACTTTTAATTATTGATAAAAGTTTTGATCAAATTGAAATATTTTAATTAAATTATTATTAAGTTATTATAACACTAGGTTTAACAAGAGGTCATTTTGGCTCCTCTCAGAAAACTTTTCATTGATTTTCTTCAAGAGAATTATTGCCGTATTTTATGAGCATTTTAATTAATTTTTACTTACATTTATTAAACATATAATCGCAAATCTTACCCTTTTCTTTTTTTCAGTTTCGGAGAAATGTATATAGTATATTTACTTTTGCTGGTATCATTTTGACCATTCGAATAAATAGTGTTGAGAACTTAATATATTTATATTTAAATATGCAACGGCTTGATAGGGACGCACATAAATATAGTCATATGTATGGAAATTAGTATGTGTTAGTAAAATGTGTGTATATAAGAAGCAAGAAGGTGAAGTCGAAAGCCAGACCGAAACTATTATAATTTGTTAGTAAGAAGATGTGTGTGTCAATGTATTGGTAGAAGATGATGATAGAAGAATAGATGGTCTTAAAGACCTATGATAGGAAATAAACACTTTTTTTAGGAAATAAACACTTTTTTTAGGAAATAAACACTTTTTTTAGGAAATAAACACTTTTTTTAGGAAATAAACACTTTTTTTAGGAAATAAATACTTTTTTTAGGAAATAAATACTTTTTTTAGGAAATAAACACTTTTTTTAGGAAATAAACACTTTTTTTAGGAAATAAATACTTTTTTTAGGAAATAAACACTTTTTTAGGAAATAAATACTTTTTTTAGTAAATAAACACAGAGAAACTGAGTTTTCATCACACCACACCTCAACAAATATATTGAAAATATAAAAGTATTTTTTTTTCTATTTTAACTTCATAACAAAAAGATCAATTTATATATTTTTTAATTAAATACTGAAAGGCGTCATTTTGTTAAAATACATGATACTTTATTTAATTCCTGTACAAATAGTCAAAATTCATGACGTATGAATACTGCTTTTGTTTCAAATATATATTTTTGAACAAAGTATAGGAAAACTTTTCATAAAATCCTTTTTGGAAATAACTCATCTTATTTTCATAACTCTAAATTACAAGTAATACTTTTCTAATTGCTTTCCGATTGCTTCACACAATTTATCATTTTGAAAACACCTAAATCATCAACTCTAGATAACTACTTCAGAAACTACACAGATCAAAAACTCATAACACACCAAACTTCTTATTACTTCTGTACCAAACATTAAGAAAACAACCCCGTGCTCCATTCGAAACGATTTAGCGACATTTCATAGCAAGGATCCATCTTTCTTGGGTCGATGGTGCTTCCAAAAGATGCGAACTTGGATAACGACATAAAGAATGGCTCTTGACAGGCAACATTATCCCTGGAGCCGTTAAGGTGCCCCAGATGATGGATCATATAAGGATCATGATGCACTGTTTTCCTTGCCACTCTGCACTTTTCGCCTTGCGGAAAATAGCAAGGATCATGATATTTTGTAATGTACCCTCTTGGATGGGTGTCGTGCTTTAGTGTTGAATGTGCTTTAATATATTCAAAGGAGATGTCTCTTCTTCCTTGCTGATGAATGACTGATGGTTTTGATGTTGGAAAGTTGTTTGTGCTTTAAAAAACGGTTTTGGTATTCAGAGAGGCATTATCTATCCGTTCTTGAAGTTCGTTTGTGAATAATTTATGTGTTTGTCTGAAGAAGGCTTATTGGGACTACTTTTCTCAGAGATTGTTTTATGTTTAGATTGTTTTTATGGTATAACAGCATTTGGTACCTGTTTTACTGGAAATTATTGCTTGGTTGCTTCATCTTATTTGCCATGTGGGAAATGTGTGACAGGTAAATAGAAAATAATTTGACTTTCATATTAATAGCTGATTTCAAGTATTTTTCGAAAATGTGAGTAAAATAAATGGAAGACTTTATGGTATGACAGCATTTGGTGCGTGTTTTATTGGAAGTTATTGTTTCGTTGCTTCAACATTCTTGCCATAAAGAAAATGTGTGACAAGTAAAAATTCAATTATATGACATTCATATTAATTGCTGATATCAAATCTTTTTTGAAAATGTGAGTAAAATAAATGGAAGACTTTATGGTATGACAGCATTTGGTGCGTGTTTTATTGGAAGTTATTGTTTCGTTGCTTCAACATTCTTGCCATAAAGAAAATGTGTGACAAGTAAAAATTCAATTATATGACATTCATATTAATTGCTGATATCAAATCTTTTTTGAAAATGTGAGTAAAATAAATGGAAGACTTTATGGTATGACAGCATTTGGTGCGTGTTTTATTGGAAGTTATTGTTTCGTTGCTTCAACATTCTTGCCATAAAGAAAATGTGTGACAAGTAAAAATTCAATTATATGACATTCATATTAATTGCTGATATCAAATCTTTTTCGAAAATGTGAGTAAAATAAATGGAAGACTTTATGGTATGACAGCATTTGGTGCGTGTTTTATTGGAAGTTATTGTTTCGTTGCTTCAACATTCTTGCCATAAAGAAAATGTGTGACAAGTAAAAATTCAATTATATGACATTCATATTAATTGCTGATATCAAATCTTTTTTGAAAATGTGAGTAAAATAAATGGAAGACTTTATGGTATGACAGCATTTGGTGCGTGTTTTATTGGAAGTTATTGTTTCGTTGCTTCAACATTCTTGCCATAAAGAAAATGTGTGACAAGTAAAAATTCAATTATATGACATTCATATTAATTGCTGATATCAAATCTTTTTCGAAAATGTGAGTAAAATAAATGGAAGACTTTATGGTATGACAGCATTTGGTGCGTGTTTTATTGGAAGTTATTGTTTCGTTGCTTCAACATTCTTGCCATAAAGAAAATGTGTGACAAGTAAAAATTCAATTATATGACATTCATATTAATTGCTGATATCAAATCTTTTTTGAAAATGTGAGTAAAATAAATGGAAGACTTTATGGTATGACAGCATTTGGTGCGTGTTTTATTGGAAGTTATTGTTTCGTTGCTTCAACATTCTTGCCATAAAGAAAATGTGTGACAAGTAAAAATTCAATTATATGACATTCATATTAATTGCTGATATCAAATCTTTTTTGAAAATGTGAGTAAAATAAATGGAAGACTTTATGGTATGACAGCATTTGGTGCGTGTTTTATTGGAAGTTATTGTTTCGTTGCTTCAACATTCTTGCCATAAAGAAAATGTGTGACAAGTAAAAATTCAATTATATGACATTCATATTAATTGCTGATATCAAATCTTTTTCGAAAATGTGAGTAAAATAAATGGAAGACTTTATGGTATGACAGCATTTGGTGCGTGTTTTATTGGAAGTTATTGTTTCGTTGCTTCAACATTCTTGCCATAAAGAAAATGTGTGACAAGTAAAAATTCAATTATATGACATTCATATTAATTGCTGATATCAAATCTTTTTTGAAAATGTGAGTAAAATAAATGGAGGACTTTATGGTATGACAACATTCGGTGTGTCTTACTGGAAATTATTACTTTGTTACTTAATCTTGCTTGCCATGAGGGAAATATGTAATAAGTACAACTTCAATAATATGGCATTCATATTAATTGCTCCTTTCAAATCATTTTCAAAAATGTGAGTAAAATAAGTGGGAGATTTGTCTTCACTTGAAGGTTTCTCTGATATAGCAAATTTTTAAATAAATGATGCTAGTTGTTTAAGTTTTGTAATTTAGTCACTGCATGAAGAATGATTATTGTTTTTATATATCTCCAATTCTTAATTTCCATTACTACCATTATAAACATTAATGCTCATGATATTCCGCAATGGAACCATATGGAATGGATGTCATATTTTAATTTGATTCGATGAGTGGAATAATCTTCATCGTAGTTTCATAACATAAATTAATTAATACAAATTTGGAATCCGTTCCACTATTGCAGCTTCATGATTTGAATTAATTATTATTATTTACTACCATATCACAATTACAATTGTCTTTATTAATTCGATTATTCTAAGGATTTAAATAATAAATATGCATAAGTATAGGGAGCTAGTACATTTCGTTTTATAGAGGAACCTCATTTGAAGTTATAATGTATTTACAGCATGTTCAGGTTATTATTATATCCAATTATGTTATTCTTTTAAGTTATGTATTAATTGGACTGCAGTAAGTATCTTGGCTGATAGAATTTACTTAACTTATCTCAGAAATACTTAATACTGGCCTTTAAGATCTATTAGGGAATAAATAATTATATTTTTATAAGAATGAAACACCTCCTCC
The DNA here is from genome assembly GCF_947563725.1 of Argiope bruennichi. Classification (NCBI taxonomy): domain Eukaryota; kingdom Metazoa; phylum Arthropoda; class Arachnida; order Araneae; family Araneidae; genus Argiope; species Argiope bruennichi. The sequence continues at coordinate 105,604,180 of NC_079156.1, forward strand.
GTACTATCATGAAGAATAGGCTTATCGTCTTGAGATTTACAACAAACCGCTGTCACTGTCGTTGAGTTTGCATCACTCTCATTGGTTCTTTCACTCACAATGCATCCCTCTCATTGGTTTTTCTCCCATAATGCATCAATCTCATTGATTATTATCAGACATAGGGAATAAAACATAATAGTTGTGACATAAGACCAGATGCAGTTAATGAAATGGTTGTAGCAATTGAAATAGAAATCATGCAAGATCTTATAAAATATATTTAGTAAAATTTAACATTCTAATGGTTTATTTTTACAGCAATACCTTGAGAAAGATGTTATGATATTGATTTTTGTAATAGATATTCAAAATATGCCTACATATTTTTGAGAATATCCAACACAATTAATGGAGATGATTAAGTAGTCTTCGAGTATTTTAAAATTTTAATCTATTTCTTGAAATTTTATAATTTTTCCTTGATTCCATCAACGATTGATCGTATTTGTTGAACTAACTCTAGCAGAATCTAGTTTAGAAACTCGATATTTCATCAGTTTTGTTATTTATGCTCGTACATCTCTGTAACTGTAACTCAAAATACTTCTTCTTCAATTTGAGTGAATTGTTTAAATATACGAAATAATGTGTAATATATATTCTAAATATCAGAGTAACGATATATTAATGTCCAGTCTTGGCTTTGAGATCTGATGAATCTTGGGTCAAATTCGACGAAAGAATTGCACTGTGAGCAAGCAACCTTCATGCATATAAACTCTGTAATAGTCAAACACCATTCAAAGGACGAGACATTGAAGCCAAACTCCGGCCACTATGAAAATGTTTATATCCAAAATGCATACTCCTTAAATAGTTTTATATTATGAAGCTAATTTAATATATCATTTGATATCTAAGTGTTCGAAATTCAACCTAAACTCAACTTTAATAGCTCTTTAACAAAATAATTTAATAAACTCCAACACTTTAAGAAAACTAATAAAAGAAAAAAAAAACTAATGAAAAACAAAATTCAATAATAAAGATTTCGCTACATTTTTTTTCTTTTTTCTTTTTTTTTAATCATAAATTCGTTTCTTATTAGACAAATGCCGTCAAATGTGATTTCAAAAATCGTAAACTAAAACATCGGCTAGACTAAACTAAGCTAAACGGCAACAATCAATAAACTAGAACTGTTTTGATAAGATGTTTGGTACATAAACAGCCTTGAGCAAGTAATTTCTCAGATTCAAAGTCCTTCGAGATCTCATTTCTACACAAATATTTACGAGAAATTTCCCTTCCTTTCAATTAATTAAACCAATAGAAATCCAGACCTTGAGAAATTTCCAATCTGGACAGAAGCCCCTAATTGCAATCCATTGTTCGAGACGTTGCTGTCTGAGGAAAACATGTTGAGTTTCTAATTTTATCCTGTGTCTCCAAACAACGTATTCTCTTACTGTACAAACAAACATATAACGGCGAATTTCCTTCAGGTGCTGTTGTTTTGAAGGAATTCATTATTGCATGAATTTGCATAGTCTAGTCCAGAAAGGAATTCAGGTTCTGTATTTTTCTTTTTCCCCATTTTAGGTAGATTCTTACATGAAGAATACCTATTACGATGGTTCTAATGACGAGATTTCGGGAATATTTCGCTAGTTATTCAACGATCATTTTTATATTTATATATATAAACATATTTTAATGGATTTGGCCGAATAGAAAAAAAAAACTTTTGAAATTTTAAAATTTCGATAATTTTACTACGGGAGGCGTTTTATGTACAAAAATGGATGATAAAACTGACGTCCTATTATATCACGAAACGAGTGAAAAGGTTATCAAAATTATTCCCTTTAATCATTTTACTATAAAATTTTGGTTTTTTTTTTTATTTCATCGATAGCTTATATAAAATGCAACTTTCTCAGAAAATTACAAGACTGAATCATATTTGGTTTTTGAAAGATAATTCTTTGACAGGATCCTATTAAGGCTTTCAATTAAGTTATATATTATAGTTGGTTATAAACGAGTTAAATTATCATGAAAAATTAATTACTGATGTAGTATCAAGGACGTAATACCATAATTATTTAGAATTATATCATTGTATTTCTGCACTATTATATTACATTCATGCATTAATATTGCACTAAAACATATATTACCAGAATGTACACATTGCTATTTATATAAAAAAAAAACTTGTAGCTATTATTATATTTTAAGGCTTACGAAGGGCATACAAAAATGTCACTTCTGTTATTTCTTATGGCACTTGCCATGGGCAAATCCGCTGTTACGAAGACAGAGATTTAAGCTGGTGGGGGAGCGTCTCTTGTTTTTATAGTAGCGCAACTAGGGCCGAGAGTACAACTTTGCTACTCACACATCACTCATTCGTTTGCACAACCCCTTTTTACAGGAGGGCACATTCACACAACTCACAGATAGAACAATAACCATGCCCAAACCGGGACTCGAAACCAGGACGCCCAGATCATGGAGAATACACGCTACCTCTAGGCCAGGACGCCGGCGAAGTCACTTTTATTCACAGGAGTTTCCATTATTTTGATAACCACCGGTATTTGTTCTGTATTTCCAACCATAATAGCACGCTGAATATCACTTGTTTAAATCTTTACGTAATTGAAGATATCGCATTTACAGAAATTTGGAAGCACAAACCATCAAAAGGTCAACCACTTGATGAATTTTTGTTCAACATGTTACACAAATACACTTTTAAATACTAAATTTGTGTACCGAATTTTATACATTCAGCTTTCTGCATTTTTCAGCTGTCTTGTTTACTTGTGTTCGGACAGCCTGATAGATAGATTTATTATGAGTAATCTTCGTTCAGAATTAAAATGAAATCTACAAATTTGAAGTTAAGATCGTATGCCAAATTTCTTTGGCCTGACACAAAGCCTTTCTTTTTTTTCAGTCATCATGATCAAAGGCAGAGTGAAAAATATAATTTTAAAAATATGTTTCTTTGGATACTAGGAAATCAAAAACGTGAAAATTCGTCAAAATTTCGAGTTCAAATTCTTTTTCTCTATATAGTTCGCATACGAAAAAATTAAAAGAAAGACTAAGGAAATGGAAAGTCGTTTTAGAAAAAAAAAGTTGATCTTCCCATCAGTTCAATGGATCGTATAATTTTCGTAAAGCAGACCTACTTTAAAGTCACATTTCCGTCGTTCGATACTTTCTATAAGCTCGAAAAAAATGGTTTTCTACTTTCTCCAAAACCTATCAGCTCAGAGAAAATTGTAACTTTAAAGACATAAAAAGCAGAAGTATTTCTTGGATTGAAAAAAGCAATTTCAAATTTCCTGGAAGTAGATTTATTCTGATGGAAATGTTGTTATCGTTAACAAGTCAGATGATCGTGAAATGAGTCTTATAAATATTTCATTCCTAATAAAATTTTCTCTTTTCGTATTTCCTTGAGTACCGTTTATCATAAAATGTAATATGTTGGAACTTATACTTTGTAATAGCATTAAATAGAAACAGCTTTGTTGTATATCAAGTTAGCTATACTTTACCGGAAATTTGGGCTGTATATTGAATTTGGAATAAATAAAGATTTCTTTAAGCGTATGTTTTTATTTGAAAAATGATAAGAAGTCTCAGTAAATAGGCCAAACGATATATCTTTCGTTCGTATCACCAGCTAATTTTTTTCCCCTACGTTTTCCAATAATTTGTGAAAATATAATATACAAATTCTCCCTTAGCACGAGTATTTTGCCCACAATAATAATAGAATTCATTAAATATTCATCTCCTCGTATTAATAGCATTCATTAAGCATTCATCTCACCATATTAATAATCACCATATAATATACCAATTCTCCCTTAGCACAAGTATTCTGCCCACAATAATAATAGAATTCATTAAATATTCATCTCCTCGTATTAATAGCATTCATTAAGCATTCATCTCACCATATTAATAATCACCATATAATATACCAATTCTCCCTTAGCACAAGTATTTTGCCCACAATAATAATAGAATTCATTAAATATTCATCTCCTCGTATTAATAGCATTCATTAAGCATTCATCTCACCATATTAATAATCACCATATAATATACCAATTCTCCCTTAGCACAAGTATTTTGCCCACAATAATAATAGAATTCATTAAATATTCATCTCCTCGTATTAATAACATTCATTAAGCATTCATCTCACCATATTAATAGCATTCGTTTTCATCCCACCATATTAATAGCATTAATTAAGCATTCATCCCGCCATATTAATAGCATTCATCCCACCAATTTAATATCATTGATTAATATTCATCCCACCATATTAATAGCATTTCATAATTCAGCCAACTTTGATGAATTTCATTTTATCATAACAAATGAAAATATTCCTTTAAATTGTACTTGTATACTGAACAGAACATTTTGATTAGTTAGCTCTGCATGTAACGAGAGAAAAATTAATTGACAAAGGAAACTGGAATAATTGTTATAGTTGTTAAGGAAGTTTTTGTTTCATTTAGTCGTTCCAAATAATTTTAAAAAGCTGTATCTTATGACAAAAAATGAAATTAATATTTTAAATAATATAACCTGCAAAGTGTTATTTTAGGATACTGTTTGGTTTTGGGGGAGGAGATTTCGCAAAATTTAGGGGGAGTAGGTGGAAGATGATGATTATTGACATATCTAGAAGCCATGGATTTTCATATGAAAGAAAAATAGCATATCGATTTATGAGGGTTTAAAGTTTTTCTGTAGAGAAAGCACAGTGAAGAAATGTTTCACAAAAATGATGAGAGGTGAAGAATTGACGAATTTTGACGACATATATAAGGGGCAGGAGCTTTCATAAGTGACTGATTCCTGGTGACTGATATTCTTGGTTTTATCAGTTATTTTAAATACATAATATTGAACCAGGTATTTATTTAGGTTGTGGTTTATTTAAAGTGAGAACAACAATAGCTTTTCAAACTTACCCTCTACATTGGAAATAAAATTATACTGATTTAATTTTTATATAATTAGATTGATTTGAGTAGATTGATATAAAACAATCAAAGATATGTGGCGCATATTATCTGACATTGACTTATGAAATTTTCTATACCGGAAAACTATCGTGAATCTTAATAATCAAAATACGTCAAACGCAACAAATCGAGCTCCTGGTTCGGTTATTAAGCCAAAATAGAACTAAATATAAATGAAAATAAAAATAATTAAATGATATTTTCTCTATTATCTATGCCCCTTCTGATAGTCTTTGAGGGGGTATAGTGGGTACTGATTTCAATTTTGTATATGATGAAGCTCGTTCACATATAATTCATCTGATCGTCAAGTGCGAATGTTCTTTGAGAGCATTGGCCAGCAAGATTTTCTGAATTGAACCCTACAGAGCCTACTTGAGATGACCTTGACAGAGTTGCTGCAACAAGTCTTCTCATTTAAGGAAATGAATTTGGTGCTAGTGGAGTGTTACTGAAAAATGTTGGAAATAGTATCTCGAAAATAGCGTTGCTTCATAAGCGAGAGCTTCTGTCATTATCCAATATCTGCTTAAATTCACATTGCCAAATTTACTATCCAATAATCCGCTACCTTATTTCCAGCTTGAATTTGCAATATGAATGCTCTATAAATGCGTACGTTTATACATAGTTTTCCTATAGATACTATAAATATCAATTTAATGAACTAGGTGAAAATGTTAGCATGTGACTTTATCATCGAAAATGTATATCTTTGTTGAATAGGGAATGAAATTTGCAAAATATCAGTAGGTTCGTTTATTTGTAAGCACAACAATTAAAAACAAAATAAGCTCTCCGAATTATTTAGCAAGTTCGGCTCAGAAAAATTAAAAGAATATTCGAAATTCTGATCTGAAATATAATGCCACAATTTTTTTTTGTTTTTATTTCTATTTTAATTTTAAAGATTCTTCATGATTATATTACAACAATAACGAGTTCACAAAGTATGTATTGTTTGCCAACGGCTTTTGAAACACTCTGCACTTTTATTGATGCGTTAGGAAGGGTTTAATTCGTCAAAATAGGAATGAGAGGAAAGATGAAAGGGTGAGATGTTTATATTTAAGAATAAAGTAACCTCGGATTACTCGCAGACAAAATTAAGATAAAATAATAAGATCAGAAACAACACGATACTCATTTAAACGTGAAAAAAATTGAACGAAAAAGTATCTAATGAGGGAGGAATCAAGGTCAAAGAATGAGGAAGAATTCCAAAAATACGTTCATACTTCCGCGTTTCACCCCTTTGTGAGATAGAATAATTGAAAAGTGGTCGTCTCAGGCTAGTGAAGAGAATAGTAATTAGTATGGTCGCAATGGTGTCCAGTAACTAAAACAATAAAAAGAGTTGTTCTAAAATAAATAAAAAAATATTGAATAAAAAAAATTGAGAAAAATATTATCAAAAAATATTTTAAATAAAATTAGTAACTAAGAGACAAATCCTTTTTAATTCAAAAATGGTGAAATAAAATATTCTGAGTAAGAATATGCTCTAATGGTTATTAAGAAGAAAAAGCTGAAATATGAATTATTTTTTTATTAAACGTAGTTATAAATTTTAAACAATCTTTCTAATTGAGATTTTACTGAGCCAAAAATCAACAACATGCCAGATGCATAGTTCTAGATCGAAATATCTGTCGAATATTTTGCATGAAATTATATCAATTATGACGTAGTTAACATTTAATAAAACATTCTATAAACATTTTCCCTTTAAATTATAAATCTGTCTCATATCTGAATCACAAATAGTAAACAGGAAATGGTCTAAATATCACGCTTGATTTTATTTTTCTAATGGTAGACATCATATTATATTATTAACATATATTCAAAATTCTAGAGGAGAAAAGTCTGGATTATTTTTCATATTATATATATTTTTAAATTCCACTATGACCATTATTGAAATATCATAAAAAAGCAAAGATATTTTTGTTCGATAATTTTTTTTTCCTTTAAACCTTCCCAAAACTTTTTTTAAACAAAAAGTCCTTTTTTGACATCTTCGTTTTAATTTAAATGCGTGCTTTTAGAATTTTTGAATAAAAAAATCTAGTATTCGAACATTGCTTTCTTAAAAATCATTTTGCCTCATCTGTCATTTCAAATGCATTCCAAAAAAAGAAATGGTGAACCTAAAAAACACTTTGCTGCCAGCCATCTATGTTTACTTCGTCAAAAAAATAAACCTGACAAAATAAAATAAATAAAAAAATTATGAAAAGACTCGAAAATTTTAGTGGAGCAAAATCCGAAACTTCAAAATCTCCTCATGGTTTTATCCTGCGCCACATCCAGTAGTCCTCACCTATCAAATTGACAAACGACACGCAAGAGCAACGCCATTTATCAAAAAAAGTTGCGTCAACTGTCAAAATCTAAGGCGGGTTTCCAATTTTTTTCAAAAAAAGGATGAAAGGGAAGCGAAATATATTTAGAAAACTTCCAGTTCTTTTTGGATCTCACGAGGACTAAAAAAAAGTGAAATGCACATAAAAAGAACTTGAACGTCTCATAGAAAAACTGTTATCTGGGCCATTTTTTTCTTTTACTAGGACGACGTAAATCATTTGTACCATTTATTGTGTTCAAATGATTTTCCGCCATTTTTTAAATCTTTTATTTACTTTTTTATGAATGCAATGGAGAAACAAGATGCCGAATAAAGATTGACTGTTATTACTTCAGAAGATGAAAAAAAAATCTATTTGATTTTGAGTACATTTATAAATGATATTATCTTGTAACTGGAAAATAATGCAAGACCAATTAAAGCTTGCGAAACAAAGTATTTGGACTATAGTTATTCTTCTCCATGTCAATTGTTGACAAATTTTAGTACTGTAATCAACTAATTCAATTGTTGTCAAGCTTTGGTAAAGTAATCAATCAAATCAATTATTGACAAGTTTTAATGCAGTAATCAACCAAGTCAATTGTTGACAAGTTTTAGTACAGTAATCAAAGAATGTAATAAAGTAATCAATCAAGTCAATTGTTGTCAAATTTTAGTACAGTAATAAAAGAATGTAATAAAGTAATAATTCAAGTCAATTGTTGCCAAATTTTAGTACAGTAATAAAAGAATGTAATAAAGTAATCAATCAAGTCAATTGTTGACAGGTTTTAGTATAGTAATCGACCAAGTTAATTGTTGACCAGTTTTAGTATAATAATCAAAGAAATTCGCATCTTTGTCTTCATCGACGAGAGAAAAATATTATTATCTATAGATACAGTTGTACATTTTCCTTTTGACTGATTTGCTCAAAAGTTGGATATAGATAATTCAAATTTTGGTACTATGTTCACATATCAAATCTCATATTTTGCTCTTTGAGAGCTATATGTTAATATGAGGACCGAAATACAAGTATTCTATTAAAAAGTTTGTTGAAAATTGTGACAGATCTCAAATTAGGCAGATAAATTCAAATGTCTAGTTTCAATCATCTAACATGTGGTATTTTCCTTTATTATGTGTTCAAATCTATGGATGGATTATGAGATTTAATGGATTTCTCCTGAGAATATAATAAGATTTTAAATTTCATCTAAAGACAGCATATTAAAAATGAATACCACTTATTTTTACTTTCTCGTATGCGTAATATAAAAAAAAATACATTAATTTTCAAAAAATTCGAACTCGAAATTTTGACGAATCTCCATGTTTTAGAACTGCACGAGTTCGAAAAACCAATTTGTAGAAAATTTCCGTCTATCTGTCTGACTGTGACAAAAACAACTCAAAAATGCCTTCAATTAGAAGAATGAAGTTTAGTATGTGAAATTTACAAAGAAACTGCAGATTTCTACCTAATTTTATGCAAAATCTCTTCAGAAGAAATCCGGCTGTTAGAATATAAATTGATACGATAATTACAAAACGAATAGAGCTAGAGAAGTAAAATTCACTTCATAGATTTAACTTCTATAGTGTAGATTTCTCTCAAATTTTGAGCAGAATTTATTTATGGGTTGACAGTCTGTCTGTCAGTACTTTCAGAAACATGTAAACGCGATAATTCAAAAAAGCCACGATTTAAATATATCTAATTTGATATGTGTTGTTGTATTCACAGATGCAGTTTTGGTCAAATTTTGGTTTCAATCGATTGAGAAAAATGTGTCTGGAACAAAAATTAGATTTTTGGATGTTATTAACTCATTCCATTGATTAATCGCCAAATAACTCGCCAAGGATGATACGATCGATTGAGTAAAAATGCTAAGTTCGCGCCAAAAGTTAAAATTTCATACTCCAATCCCATGTAAGGCATTTCCTAGCATGACACGTTTATCATAGGGTATGCAAGAAAGTTTTGGGGAGACGGCACCAGCTGGTTTTCATTTCTAAGCTGCCATTTTCACAAACCGAAAAACAAATAAAATTGTAGATAGGAGTTTAAAAACTTAAAAACTAGATGATTCAACGAAATTTTGAAGTCTTTCTTTTTACGCATTAAAAAAATAAGATCTATGGCAGTATTATGGCCAATAAATGGCCAGTAGTGGACATTTATTTCTTCTGCTGCTGCTTCAAATTTATATATAACATAAAAAGTTATTCAGTAACGCATAAGATCGAATCGATCGATCACAGAAAAGGAGAAAAACTTGGACATAATCGGTTTTCTTCTTAAAAATATTTATGCCAAAGATATTTTTGATTTCTTTTTATTTTGCTATCAAACTTTAATAGCGTCATTTTTGTCTTATACTGAGTAGTTTGTCAAATAAGTTTATTTTCTATTATATTGTAATCCTTGAATACTGTGATTTTTACTTGAGTTATCTTCTAAGATACAAACTAAAATTATGCCTATCCTCCATTACGTTTGCCTTTATAAGAAATCCATTTTTATATAAATAAAGGGAATGTGTTGTCCAACTAAGTCCAGTTTTCAGTATTTAATAATTTATCTAAAATATAAATTTTTTAATTTCGCATAAGTTCCATGAATCGATCCTTTTTTTTTTATACATATATATATCAACATTTTTTTTTTCATTTTCATATTTCTTCTCATGAATTCTTAAGTCAGAGGTTAAGTTGTTTTAAAAACTTTGAGAAATCATTAAAATTAGTAGAATATGTTCATTATCCTTATAATTTGTGCATCTATCTTTTAACCCTTTAAATGGCCATTTTTTTCTAGTCATATTATGTTAAAATATTTTTAGGCTTGAAATTAGAATAATGAAAGGAATTCATTTAACTCATTAGATAAATTTAATTTGATTAACTAATTACTTTAGTTAATTAATAATTAAGAAACAAATCTAGACACATCATTTTGTGTGCGATAAAGAACTGAAGTATCTTAGTTTCTGTTTTACTAAAAGAATTTGTCAGAACTGATGCCAACCTACATAGTTTCATACAAAGATTGATAAATTTGGTGGGAAGCATATTTCCAACGGCCCTAAAAAGGGTTAAATGAATAATCGTCCTTTTAAGGAGCAGATATACTTTAAACGATTATCATATATCTATGGAATTATCGTCTTTTGGATAATTTTGGCACGACTTTGGTATTATTATTGTAATAAAAATGTCAAAATTTACAATTTTTCAAAATAATTTGAAAAATTAACATTTTTTTTTTTTTTTACTTTTGATTTTGTTTCGAATTATCCATTGCTGTTACGTATTTTAGTACCAAATAGAAAACGTTTCTTTTTCCTTTTTTTACAACAGTAGCTTTTAAATAATTTTGATTCACCAATTTTCAGTTTAAACTCATATAATTTAAAAAGTTCATTGTCGCTTTCTAGCCACTTCGGATGATCCTAAATAATTTCGTTTCAAATTAAGTAGGATACTAATTAGAAAAAGAGTTAAAAAAATAATTAAAAGAAAACTTCAATGTGAAAATATCCGAGATTTTAGAAACTACCTCAAATTCTTATGCCTTATAACATACAATGGCTCTTATCTATCAAAATGACAAACGAGAGAGAACAGTAATGCAATTTATCAAAAAAATACGTTAACTGACAAAGCGCAAGGTGGATTCTTCCTCTTTTCAAAAAACAGAGAAAAATATGTTCAGATAAGTTCGCGAGCTTCCAGATTGCATCTAGCTAAAAAATATAAAATGCTCGTAAAAAAATTAGCGTTTTAATAAAAAAAAATGTTGTTCATGCAATTTTTCATCAAAAAAATGACGTTAATCATGTATACCATTTATTGTCGTTAAATATTTTTAAATACTTTTTTATTTCATTTTATAGAATGTGGAAAAAAAGTTTTTGATATACCATTAACCACTTTGATATTTCTGTAATTAAAAAATTAAGTTTTGAATTTTTTGCAATTATTATTGTTATTTTCATCTCGCAATAAAATGATGCTCAAAATCCAGAAGACATGCTCACAATTCAACATAGATTTATAGATTTGGTTTTTTTTTAAATAATTTTTTAAGATTACAAAAATTCTAGAAAGGTGCTATTATTTTTTATTTAAGAAGATTTTTTTTTTCAAATTATATCTTTTTTTAATTTTTATATTGAATCAGAAATAATATATTGACAATGGAATTTTGAAAAATACTAGAAAACAATTACTCTCAAACCATTTTTTTTCAGAAATTTTTGGAATTTTCATCGACTGTTTACTGTAATTACTTCATAACATATTAATGGTTACAATTTGATTATTTTGAGGTTTATTTGATTATTTGTTATTTTGTTATTGTCCAATTTACAAACATTTGGCAAACGCTTAAATTTTAAAATGTGTTTTCATATTGACAGGATTTGTTATGAAAGCAGTCAAAATGTTCTGAAAAGCATATTTAGAAGAGAAGTTTTCAAAAATGTTTTAAGTATCATAAATGCTAACGAAAAATAAATAGTTCATTCGATATGAAAAATCAATTCATTTTATTGTCGCAGAGATTTCATGAAAAATGTAAATGCATGGATATTTTGAAAACTTTTATATTTCTGGTATTGCAAATCTTAACAAAACCAAATTCTTGGTATATTTGACATATATTGGAAATTTTTTGTGCCACTACTGATGATGATTACAATTTGCAAAATGAACATAGATTTGTTCCTAGGGATATACTTATCTACATACATTTGACATATATTGGTAATGAGACAAATTGTGTTTTCGCATATTGGTATTATGAGACAGATATTATTGACCTATTGATGACATATACATATTGGTATATTATGAGAGATATTAAAAGTTAAATAAACTTTTGACATTACATTAATAATTTGAAATGCAATTATGTCATTATAATTCCTTATAAGATTATATTCTTGGTATAATCCATGATTTAATGATATATAAAGACGGTATATTTTTAAATCATATGCATAATATTTGCATCATATCATGCAATCATGTACATATTTCTGATATTGGAATTCTTAGAAATGTTCAATTCTTAAAACATTTTCGGTAAATATCATAACAAGATATATTGAAGATTTTTGCATATAGAATACTCGTTAAAAATTGTTTCCTCTTTAAACAATAACTGCGACTGTGACTGTCATAATAAAATGTCTTCAGTTTAATTTCAACTGGGCACTATCTTGTTAAAATTGAATTATTTAATAACGCCAACGTTTACTTCTACAATTCTAACCTGCCATCGTAACATATCTTAGCATTAATGAATAGCTAACTATTACTAATTAAAAATTAGAAAAACACCATGCCGATCCAGCTTGATATCAGAATCACTAAAAAGATTTATTAGTGCAACATCTAAATATTCAACAATTTCTGAGCAAAACAAAGGGTGGGAGATCTTAATTAAATTTTCTTGGAGCAAATATGCAGAGCAAATGTTTAGATTCGGTGCGTCCAATCAGAAAATAAATCCAATTATATCTTCACTTAAGAATTCTTTTCGATTAAACTAGTTTCCTAAAATTATATGCTCTGTTAAACTTCATTTGAAGCTCTTATCCGAGCTCAAAGCTCGTTGTTTCAGAGTTTCCAATTAAAATGGTGTCGTTTGGAATCAGTAACAAACGAATATTTTCTCAGATATTACTGTGTTCTTTTTTTTTTGTTGTTTGAAAAAAGTTTTGCATTGTTTAATTTGTTCTGTTTCTTTCACTCCCTTTGGTACAATATCTTTCAGAATAAAATTGCGTTTGTTTCGAAAAAAAGTTGCATTATTTCTTATAAAGTTTCAAATAATTCTAGTTTATTAGTAATAGTTTTGAAATAATGATTTTTTTTGCCATGTCTTGATGATATCTGCCATGCTTATTTCTTTGACGATTCCAATTACTTCTTGTTTATTAGTAACATTTTTAAGTTCTTTTTTTATCATGTCTTGGTGATATCTATTATTTTTTTATGTTTGAAGAAAGTATGTTCATTAGAATGATTAAAATTTCATTTTTATTTTCTAGTATACAAAACATATAAAGAGAATGAATTTTAATCGTCCAAGAAATGGAACTCAATATTTTGACGAATAACTTTGAATCAGACTTTTCTGAACGCATTTCACAAAAATCATTTTTGAATTATATCTATCTGCCTGGCTGTAAATAAGACAATTAAAATTAATTAAAAAACCTATTAAGCTAGACGGATGAAATTTGTATGGTCTCTTCTCCAAATTTATAGATTTTTTTTCTAGTATACAAAACATATAAAGAGAATGAATTTTAATCGTCCAAGAAATGGAACTCAATATTTTGACGAATAACTTTGATTCAGATTTTTCTGAACTCATTTCACAAGAATCAAAATTTTTGAATTATATTTACTACCTGGCTGTAAATAAGACAATTAAAATTAATTAAAAAACCTATTAAGCTAGACGGATGAAATTTATATAGTCCCTTCTCCAAATTTATAGATTTTTTTTCTAGTATACAAAACATATAAAGAGAATGAATTTTAATCGTCCAAGAAATGGAACTCAATATTTTGACGAATAACTTTGATTCAGACTTTTCTGAACTCATTTCACAAGAATCAAAATTTTTGAATTATATTTACTACCTGGCTGTAAATAAGACAATTAAAATTAATTAAAAAACCTATTAAGCTAGACGGATGAAATTTATATAGTCTCTTCTCCAAATTTATAGATTTTTTTATCGAAATCCATCTTATATAAGTATGTCTGTCTGAATTTTCGAGTACAATTTAACACGACAACTACAAAACGCAACGAGACATAATGAAATTTGGTACTCAAATTTAGCATCTGCGACATGATCCATGCAAAATTTCGAACAAGATTTGTCCAAATTTGAGCGTCTTTTGGTATGTACTATTCATACATATAAATGAGATAAGGGAAAAAAACATATTCGTTAAATGAAACTTAATTCACAGTTTTAGCATCCAAAAAGCTGATCATTATCAAATGTTGAACGAAATTTATCAAAAAAAATGACCATCTGTCAATCTGCTCTTTCATGTATGTAAACGCAGTAATCAAAAATGAAATGACTTAAATCTTTGAAATCTATATGATCTTTTAATTACATCTGTACTTTTGTTTCAAATGACTGAAACAATGGCATTCGAAATACATATTCGATCTTCTGGTATTTACGTATCAGCTGCATATCAGAAATTAAACCCAATATATCGCACGATAAATTTAGTAAAAACGCTGAGTTCCATCCCCAAATCGATCATGTTTAAATTTTGTTCGGCAATGGCATAGATTTATCTCCAAATATCACATGATAGATTTAGTAAAAATGCTGTGGTTCAATCAAAGATTGATGTTGTGTAAATTTTATTCCTTAATAGCAGAGATTAATAACCAAGTACCGCACAGTAGATTTACTAAAATTGTTGAGTTCCAATCAAAAATCAATCTTGTGTAATTATTGTTCGCCACTGGCAGAGATTAAGCGCCAAATATAGCACAGTAGATTTAGTAAAAATGCTGGATTCGAACAAAAGACCGATCTTGTGTAAATTTAGTTCTCCAATGGCAGAAATTAATCGCCAAATATCGCAAGAGTAGTTTATTTAAAACGATGGGTTCTGGCCAAAAATCGGTCTTTTATAAATATTGTTCGCCAATGGCAGAGATTTATCTCCAAATATCTCACTATAGATTTAGTAAAAATGTTCCAACCAATGTTAGTAAATAGGTTGAACCAAAGATGGATCTTGCAAAAACTGATCACCAATAGAAAAGCGTAATCGCCAAATATCGCATTGTAGATTTAGTAGAAACGCTGAGGTCCAATCACAGATCGATCTCGTGTAAATATTGTTCGCCAATGGCATGCACTTAATATACAAGCACCATACCATGAAGTTACTGCACTACGAAGCACGCAACTCCTAAGTGTGAGAATAAAACTGAGCAATTCTGGCATATGACCTAACCCGAGGCGTAGAGTTGGAGTAAACAGCTTTGCTGGAAATTGTTATTCGAGAATTAGTAGCTTCTATTCATTTAAGCATACACATTTAATAAATCCTTAAATATTTGAATTTATGACATTTATCTCTGAGGATATGACTTCTATTTATTTATACATACAAATTTAGTAAATCCTTGAATATTTGAATTTATGGCATTTATCTCTGCGGTATATGGCTTCTATTTATTTATACATACAAATTTAGTAAACCGTTGAATATTTGAATTTATGGCATTTATATCTGAGGAATATGGCTTCTATTCCTTTAGCATACAAATTTAGCATATCCTTGAATATTTGAATTTAAGGCTTTTATCTCTGAGGATATGGCTTCTATTAATTTAAGCATACAAATTGAGCATATCCTTGAATATTTGAATTCAAGTCACTTATCTTCTGAGGTATATGGCTTCTATTTATTTATGCATGCAAATTTAGTAAATCCCTGAATATTTTAATTTATGGCATTTATCTCTGCGGTATGACTTCTATTCATTTATGCATACAATTTTAGTATTTAATTTATGGCATGGTTTAGTATTTAATTTAATTTATGGAATATTTGAATTTATGGCACTTATCTCTGCGATATATTTCTATTCATTTATACGTGTAAATTTAGTAAATTCTTGAATATTTACATTTATGACATTTATCTCTGCTGTATATGATAAAAGTCATGCGTATACAAATTTGTAAAATACTAGTTATTTTTTGAAATGTTTATATCTTGTCTATTCTTCATGCTTCTATCTTGTTCTAAGCACATTTTTAATTGAACTTTGAATATTCTCATAAACATTATTCGAATTTTCAGAAACATCCAAGCGAATTAGCAACATATATCCAGAATATGCAACAATCTATGGCCAAAAAACACAATTGCGAATTCTTAATTAAATAATCCCGGTAAAAATACTCTCCACAAATATTTAATTTTGAGACGCCCAATCAGAAAGTAAATCCAATTATATATTTACGAAAGATTCTTTTTATTTAACTAGCTGTCTAAAGTCATGTGCTCTGTTGAACTTCATTTAAAACTTTTCGTCGACCTCAAATATCTTTATTTCAGAGATTTAAATTGAAATGTATCTGTTTAGAAATCAATAACAAACAAAGCAAACTTCTAAGGGCAATTTAGTCTTTATGCATCATGGATTTGTGAGAAATTCTTTTGAGAAATTATAGTTTATTCTGAGTTTTTCTGCATAGATTTTAGTTTCTTATCTGTAAATCTTCTTAAGTTACAATAGGTTTTTTTTATTATTCCAGATAAACCAATCCAGTCTCAGACATTAATTTGATCGCTTATGCATCATTGACTTGTGAAATATTCTTTAGATAAATTATAGTTGATTCCAATTTCTTTTGTAAATATTTTTGATTTCTTACCCTTTAAGATTATATTTTTTATCTTCCATTTATCTTAGGATAGTATTTTATTTTTAATGGTGAGCTTATTAAACTTCAACTGATGGTTTGGATCTTCAAATATCATCAATTTCAGAATTTTAATATATATATATATATATATATATATATATATATATATATTGAATTATAAAGAGATTCCGACATGAAAAAATTGCACAGATTTCAAAAATTTTCTAATTATTTTTGTATTAATTTATTTTTTATTTTACACACATAATATGATATTCTATTAGATTTTTCACTCATTCTTTAATGTTCTAAAGATCGAAATTTTGCACACTTTTGTGTGATTGATACACTGATCAGTGTTACCAAGAAATGATCAAAAATTAATTAATTAATTTTGGTATATTTTTGATAATAAGGAGTAGTTATTTCTTTGAAAAATGGGTCATTTAAGGCATGCATGAATGGATTGTTCTTATGAATTTCATATTACTTAAATGAAAGAAATTACATGAATTAATATACGATGGACACGGTGGCCACTGGAATGCACCAAGAAAACCATTTGGCTATCCACAGGCAATAACTTGAGTTCTAATTTTACTTTAAATGGCTTATAATAAGAATTGATATTTTAATAATACGCTCTTGATTGTTCTTATAATAATAAGAATTTTATACTTTAATAATATGCTCTTCAGTTGAATAATACAACTTGAGACATTTTGAAATTAACTGAAATGATATTAAATATTTCTTTTCGTAACATCTTTCAATTTCACAAAATTAGGTGACATATAGTGTAGACTCAGGATTTTTTTTTTAAATTAGAGTATGAATGATAAATCAAAATTTCTCCCGTATAATAAACACTTAAAAATAAGTAACAAAGAATATTATTATAAAATATAAAGTTTTATCATGTCATCTATTCAGAAAATCTCTATCTAAGTACTTTCGGTAACGAATTTATGTTAGCTGCACAGCTTGACAAAATCAACTACATTTCACGAACTATTTCCTTGCTGAAAATAAATGGAGTCCCAAAATTAACGCAAGATTTGAATTTGCCACCATTTGCGCAGTAACGTTTTGGCAACCGTATTAAAGAAACCTTTGCCGGCGTCCTGGCATAGGGGTAGCGCGTCTTCCTCGTGATCTGGGCGTCCCGGGTTCGAGTCCCGGTTTGGGCATGGTTGTTCTTCTGTTGTTCTATCTGTGAGATGTGTGAATGTGCCCTCCTGTAAAAAGGGGTTGTGCAAGCGAATGAGTGATGCGTGAGTGGCAAAGTCGTACTCTTGGCCCTAGTTGGCGCTGCTATAAAAAATAAGAGACGTTCCCCTCAGGCTTAAATCGCTGTCTTCGTAACAGTGGGCTTGTCAGTGGCAAGTGCCATAAGAAACAAACAACAAAGAAACCTTTTGACGGCAGATAATTTAGGGTTAGTAAAAGTTACACGAAAGGACAACGAGTTTTCATTGAAGTCAAAGGTCTATGCCAACAAGCCCACAAGTATGCTTGCATTAAAAGAAGGAAATTCAACGCAACATGAACGAAATCGAGCCACCTTTATTCAAAATGGTCATGTTCACTTTCGACAAAAGGGTGCGTATGTGCCAGCAATTATAATAACAATTTATAGAAAAAATGTGTTTTTTTTTATTTAATTTAAAACTTGCGTTAACACGTTGTTCTATCGTGTAACGCTCCGTTTTTACTTACTCTAAACGATCAGTTGTTAAATTGTTTTTAATAGGTTACCAACACTGCACGAATGGAGGCAAATTAAAATATTACGTTAATCCTGGGACACCCCTTAGTTCTATCACAAAATACGTCTGTAATTTTTCTGCCTGGCTAATTAAAGATAAAGGTAAATGGTTGTTCGTAAAAAAAAGAAATTTGAAATCTATAGTAAAAGTCGAGCACGAGATAACTAGAAATAACTAAGTACTAACTAAGAGATAAATAAGAGATAACTAAGTACAAGATAACTAGAAATCATTAAGAAAAGTATTTGTAAAACGCAAGCCTTTCCTATTGCTTTTGATTAATTAACGTTACTTAAATAAACCTGAAGACTTAAATTTATCTTTAAATCTTAATATATATAAATTACGTGTCACGTTGTTTGTCCGCGATGGACTCCTAAACTACTAAACCGATTTTAATCAAATTTGCACACCGTGTGCAGTTTGATCTAACTTAAAAGATAGGATAGCCCTTTTTTGAATTTTTAATTAGAATTTTAATTATTAATTAAAAACTAACTTTCCCGCCAAAAAAATCTTTATTTTTCCCATCGCCAAATGGGTACGGCTTCAGTTTTTTTTCCCATCGCCAAATGAGTACGGCTTCAGTTTTTTTTCCCAACAGTCATGAGGCTAGGCTTAAGATTTTTCGGCCGATTATTTCAAACGATTCTATTTATTTTCTTAATGTTTGATGCATTTAAAATTAAACATTGTTAATTAATCGATCTTTCAGATTCATTCTTAAGTACTTTTGAATTAAAATAAAACAGAATAAAGGAAATTAAAAATTTCTAATCTGCATAGCGTTACCCCAACTGGCGTAGAAAAACTCACGCATTTGCGTTACGTTTCGACTCCGAATGTTCGAATTATTTATGATCCTATCTGAAAACGTTTCTCAAGAATAAGGTATCATTTTCCACAATTATTTTTTAATGCATACAATAAATTTGATACGTTGCAAAGGCTAAAGTATCACGATCTTATGTTTGAATTTTGTATTACTGTGCACGGTGGCAATTCTCAGAAATAAGATATTTTATTTGAAAATGATTAATTACAAACGTTTTAACGGATCACTGATTAATATAACATACTAAAATTCTGCTTTTTTTTAATTATAAAGAAGTTTGGAAAAATACTTGGAGGTGCACACGGATAATTATTACTTTTCGTTTTGAATAAATTCCGATTCTTTATCTGACTGTTTACTAAGAAAAATGTTGCACGGCAATAACATTTGTTACCTTCATTGAATTTTAAATTAAATGATTTTATTTCTTTTGTTAAGGATATCGTAAAAAAGGTAAGTGAACGAGCCAATAATAATTTCCTCTAATCGGATAATAAAAATATATTAACTCATTTGTATGCTAAATGAAATTTAATCTTTTTTTATATAAATTATTGAAGATATGATAATAAAAAATGGTTACAATAATCATTTCAGTTTTTCATTTCTTTACTAATAAACTGCATGTACGTATCAAGTTATGTCAGCTATCATCAACTCAGCTATCATTCACTTCAGCTACAATGCTTATCATTATTTAATAAATGTTTCTGAAACTGATTTCATTTTGTAAATGAATTTTGAATTATTGCAACAGACAAATGTATCAATGACGGAATAAATCTCATGGCAACGTCATGTGTGGAATATAGAACTTTTTTTAAAAAAAATTCTTTCCTTTAAGCTGAGGAAGCCAGAATCTGTATCACTGAAGTTAGAGGATTTATTATACATCATAAAGGGTTTATACTAAGAAGGAAGGTATTAAGAAGGAACAAATTATTTGTTCATTATTTCACAGTCACAATTATCTGTTAGCTCCAAGCGATTCTAACAGATGGCGATATCTGTTGACTGGATTGAGTAAGTATTCTAACAGATGGCGCTGTGTTAAAAGTACCAACGTTTCACATAAGCTACAATTTAATGGCATAACCACCACGTGTTGCTGAGGCTAAAGTATAAGTCAAATTTATTTTGTAGTAAACGCAATACAATGAAATTCAATTGTTCTTACTTTTTCAATTTTTGGTATTAGCATAGCCGACCACGTGTTATTTAGACTAAAGTATAAATTGAATTCATATTATAGTAAAAGTAATACAGTGGAATTCTTCTTGCTTTTTAATTATTAGTGCTTCATTCTTCAACAATCTTTAATTAAAATGCATGTTTAAAACAATCATTCTTATGGCGAAGTGTGGAAACACTTCGATTGGCCATAAACATGCGCGTACAATTGCAAAATGATCCATCAGCACAAATATTTTCTGAACAATTACTAGATATTGGGAACGATAAAATAGAACTGCAACCAAATACGCAATGTATTAAACTGCCAGACAATTTCTGCACTGTTCTTCAGGGAAAAAATGAATTGATTCAGAGTATTTTTCCAGATATACAGAGTAATTACTTGAATCATAACTGGCTCAGTGATCGGGCTATTTTGGCAGCCAAAAATGTTGATGTTGACGAAATTAACTTCCAAATACAATAGTTGTTACCAGGCGATCTGATGTCTTTTAAATCAATCGATACTGTTGTTGATGAAAATGATAGTGTAAATTTTCCAATTGAATTTTTAAATTCACTAGATATACCTGGAATGCCACCACATAACCTTCGATTAAAGATTGGTTCACCTATTATTCTCCTGCGTAATTTGAATCCACCACGTTTATGCAACGGTACGCATTTGGTCATCAAAAAGATCACCGGAAATATACTTGAAGCTACCATTTTAACTGGAAAGTTTAAAGGAGAAGTGGTCCTGTTGTCACGTATTCCGATGATACCATCAGAATCTACGATACCCTTCAAAAGGTTACAATCTCCAATTCGTTTAGCTTTTGCCATGTCTATAAATAAGTCTCAAGGCCAAACAATGTCCATTTGTGATTTAGATTTGGAAAATCCATGTTTTTCTCATGGGCAACTATATGTTGCATGTTTACGTGTAGGAAAACCGTCAAATCTATTTGTGTTAGCTAAAGACAGGTTAATCAAAAATATTGTGCACCGGTTAGTGCTAAATTAAATTGAAATTAAAAGTATTTATAATTCAAAATAATAAACATTATTGTCAAAGATTTAAAACTATCTGCCCTACCTACCTTATTTATAAGTTTAAGTATTACGTGTTTTTAACTAACAACTTTGTAATGTACTCATTTGTTACAAACTTGAATACAAAAAATAAAGAAATTTAATTTTTTTTTTGTATTGATTTTTGCTCAATATCAACGATAGTAGAAAATCAATCATGGAGGTCCCCATGTTTTTTTACAAATGGCATCTGTGTAAAAAAGCATGGTGGTCCCCATGACCGTGTTCTCCTACTGTTTCCCTTGAATAGTTTACTACTATGTAATATAACAAAAACCTTAGCCACAGCAACGAGTGGCCGGGTCTGCTAGTAATATATATATATATATATATATATATATATATATATATATATATATATATATATATATATATATATATATATATATATATATATATATATAGTAAATCAAAAATTAGCTACATCTTTAACATGACTCTTCTTACATTACTTCTTACATTACTCTTCTCACGCACTGACTTCTGTTCTCACTTAATTTATTGTCATATTAATTTGATAATGCTATGAAAGTTTTATTATCAATATGCTATTTTTCTTCGTTCTGCTGCAGGTAGATTTTGTATATTCCATTACAAAAATTGCACCAAATACTAAAAACGAGTGATGATCCTATTTCTACAATCGAAGGACGTCAAAGGTTAAGTAATTCACCGTAGATCATTGTTGCAATGTGAAGAAAGTGCACTTGCATATAGAACTGTGATTTTTTCGATCGAAAATCGGCTAAGACACAAAAGGAGCCATTTCCAAGCTTGCTGAAATTGCCACCTGAAGCAGTAATTGATGGCTGCTCTGCAACCAATGTATGCGTTATTACAGAAACATATAAAATGAATTAAAGGGTTAGAATTGTTTGATTCATTGAATTAGGTGATTGCGCGTTTCGTTAATATTGCCACAATAACCTACAATGGCTTTTTAAATCCTCTGCATTCTCCGATCAGATCCGTATTCTGTAGTGAAAACTTTTAATGGAACGTCCTTAATGAACTGTAACAGAAAGATGAAAATAGAAGTAACTAAGACCAAACATTCATAGCATAATCAGAACAATACAGCAATTAAATTAGCTACAAGAGAAGTCAGTGTGCATGATATAAACAGAGTTGTGAAAAGAATGTAAATAGAACTTTTTTTTTATTTACCCCCTTTAATTCCCTTTATAATATATTTATTTCAAACATTGCTGGAATTTAAATTCGAAACTGATTCTATTAAGGAATTCAAATTATTTAGGCAAAAATAGCTTTATTGAAACCATTGATTTTCAACAGAACGCAAAGAAAAAGATTTCGGCTTCAACTATTATATTACTAGCCGCCTTTGGCGACCAGCCGGTTCGCCAATCTTAATGTTCGTTAAAATTTTAATAATTAAATATTTTATGCAATTCCAACTTTAATAGATTCTTCAGCAAAATATTTTAAAACTTCAAATTTTGATAGTCATATAATTCACTCATAATATTATAAAGGCCTTCAGTCATAACGTGATATGTATCTCTCTAATTTTCTGTTACCCCTCGTAGAATTTATGCTTTAAATTAAAGTGTAAATGATTCATCTGCAATTAATATAATAATATTTTTTACTGAAACAAAGCATTTTTTTTAATAATATGGTTACTGATAATAGAGTCACTGAGCGTTTAAACTTTATGGACACTAAAGAATATCTTTCTTAATTTATGTAATATCTCAAGAATTTGTCAACAAAATTTTCGCGGATTCATCATGAACAGATCGATTAATGAACAATGTTTATTTTTAAATGCATCAAACACTGAGAAAATAAAATGAATCGTTTAAAATAATCGGTCTAAAACAGGTTTAAAAAAACTACTTAAAAAACGATGTAATTAAAACTATAAGCATATACAAAAAAATATATAACTAACATAAATACAATTTAATTACAAAAGCATGCAACTAACCTAAAAATAATTTAAATCATTGAAAACAGGTTTAAAAAAAACTACTTAAAAACGATGTACTTAAAACTATAAGCATATACAAAAAATATATAACTAACATAAATACAATTTACTTACAAAAGCATGTAACTCACCTAAAAATAATTTAAATCGTCTGTTGAAAGTGGTTGTCATGACAACAATCAGAACAATGCGCATGCGTGAATTTTCTTCGGAAACTTCTTTTCCCTTTCCAGCTGTGTTGCCATAGAAACCGGCGCACAGCTGTTTACACGTTTATGTTTATCTATTCAGATTTTATAATATCTAATCAGAGTAACGGTGAATATCAGTGTATTCGTGTTCGTCAATAAATGTTAATTTTTTTAATAACATGATTAACGAAAACAGAGTCACTGAGCATTTAAACCTTATGGGAACTAAAAAATATCTTTCTTAATTTATGTAATATCTCAAGAATTTGTCGACGAAATATTTTAAAACTTCAAATTTTGATAGTCATATAATTCACTTATAATATTATAAAGGCCTTCAGTCATAACGTAATATGTATCTCTCTAATTTTCTGTTAACACCCGTAGAATTTATGTTTTAAATTAAAGTGGAAAGAATTAATCTGCAATTAATATAATAATATTTTTTACTGAAACAAAGAATTTTTTTATAATCTGATTAACGAAAATAGAGTCACTCAGCGTTTAAACTTTATGGGCACTAAAGAATATCCTTTTCAATTTACGTATTATCTCAAGAATTTGTCAACAAAATTTTCTTAGATTCATCATGAGCAGATCGATTCATTAACAATGTTTACTTTTAAATGCATCAAACACTAAGAAAATGAAACGAATCGTTTAAAATAGACGGTTTAAAACAGGTTTTAAAAAAACTACTTAAAAAACGATGCACTTAAAACTATAAGCATATACAAAAAATATATAACTAACATAAATACATTTTAATTACAAAAACATGCAACGAACCTAAAAAAAATTTAAATCCAGTCCGCATCGGTTGATAATAATTCGTCAACACAATGCGAAATTCAGAACACAAAGCGCATGCGTGAATTTTCAACGCCAGTTACGTAACGCAAATACGTTATTTTTTTTCTACGCCAGTTGGGGTAACGCTATGCGGATTAGAAATTTTTAATTTCCTTTATTCTGTTTTATTTTTATTCAAAAGTTCTTCAGAATGAATCTGAAGGATCGATTAATTAACAATGTTTAATTTTAAATGCATCAAACATTAAGAAAATAAACAGAATCGTTTGAAATAATCCGCCGAAAAATACTAACCCTAGCCTCATTACTGTTGGGAGAAAAAAACCCCGGAAGCCTTACTCATTTGGCGGTGGCGAAAATGGAAGATTTTTTTGGCGGAAAAGTTGGCGGTGGGGAAAATAAAAGATTTTTTGGCGGGAAAGTTAGTTTTTAATTAATAATTAAAATTCTAATTAAAATTTCAAAAAAAGGGACCCCAGGTGCACATTCCCGACCTCTAAGGTATACATGTACCAAATTTGATAGCTGTATGTCAAATGACCTGGCCTGTAGAGCGCCAACACACACACACACACACACACACACATTGAGCTTTATTATAAGTATAGATAGATATAGATTACATGCCAATACATTCTTAGTACAAATTTCAAACATTCCTCCATTTCCATAATAGATTTATAGTTCGGAACGAGAGTTAATGCATCGGAAAATTCTTGCTGTAATGAATTGAAGTTTATTCATGAATTCGTAAGCAATAAAACATAGAAATTATTCAAGAGTTCATGATTGTTATTGAATGAAAACCTTATTTTTCATGCACGAATGTAAATTCCAATGAATTGTATTTCGATGCCTTTGAATTAATCCTCTTTTGCTATTTCGATATCGAAATCATTGTGAAATATTTATAGAATTTGGAATTTAAATTACAATTTTCAATGCTTTGAAATTTTTCTAATGCTTTATTCATTAAGATCTAATTTGTAATAAAGAGATTCATTCTAAATTTAATATTAAAATTATAACCAATGTTTCGAATTAATGTAAACATATTAATGTGACTAATTACTTTGATGATAGTGCATTTTTAATTAAAATAGTTTACGATCATACTTCATAAAAAGTAAAGAAACGATTTATAAATTAAGAAATTGTTGATGCAGTAATATTATTTAAAAAGTAATAGAATATTATTTGTATTTGAAAATATCGTTTGACAGCAGCATACTCCATAAAAAGGAAGGAAATGATTTATAAATTAATAAATTATTTAATATAGTATATTATTTAAAAAATAATAAAAAATAATTTGTATTTGAGAAATATCGTTTGACGTTTGTTCCAGAACAAATAAAAATCATTATTATAAATCTTTCTAAAAACGGTTTTTATAACCTGAAGAAGCTTGCACAAAAGTCCTGGTACATAATTTTATAGAAATATTATTTAAACGGTAATAAAAATATATTTGTGTTTGAAAACATATCGTTTGGTTTTTGTTCCAAACAGAAAAAATTCGTTAAAATCAATCTTCTTCAAGAAGTTTCTTGCAATAGAAGAGGCTAACTCAAAAATTCTGGTACATAATTTTATAGAAATATTATTTAAACAATAATAAAAAATTATTTGTATTGGAAAAATATCGTTTGGCTTTTGTTCCGATACAATAAACCTTCTTTAAGAAGCAATCTCAAGTAGCTTACGAAAATGTTCTGGTGTATAATTTTGTAACACATTTTGATGGAATTATGCCCGAAGAATTAGCCTTTCATAGTATGCAAAAGTTAATGAAAACCAAAATTGAAGAAAATGACGTAATTCCATGCAAAATCTTTAATAATAATTCCTTTATCAATAATTTTAATGATCTGAATATTTCTTGAATTTAATTACTAATGATTGATATCAAGTTAATTCTCTTTGAAAATGATTATATTTTCCTTAGAAGGCAGAACATGAAATTTAATAATTTAATTTAATACAGATAAAATTCTATTTTAAAAATGTTATACCAAAATGCTACGGTATCAATTATGTATTTATTAAAATTTATAAACTGTGTTATATACAATTTCAAAACTTCCAGCACTTTATAATAATTAGTATTCAATTTTATCTCAAGCAACAGCAGTATTCGATATTCGTCTGAAACTATGGAAAAATTCATTAAAAATTCTTATTATCTAAGGTAAGAGTTGGAGCAATTGAAAAGGATTTTAGAATTTATGTACACAACAATTCATACAATTTAAAAATCTATTTCTGCAGTGAATATTAAAAATTGCGAAGAGCAAGAAAAAAAAAATGAAAAAGCATTTCTAGCTTTCGAGTCATATCCATAATCTGTCTAAACTATATATAATTATGATATAAGTGAAGCAGAATACTTAAATATTTGCTACTAGGACAAATAACAGACATTTATAACTTTTTCTACAAAATAAAATCAAGATTTCTTAAATATATATCTGTATTTTTCTCAAACATCTTCTTAGAATAGATATTTCGGTCAGTAATGACAAGAATTTAAAATATTCAGAATAAATAAGTTTTAGATTCGAAATTCAACTACATTTCATCCTCAAACATTCAAATGTTAAAACTGTTAAAATCGATATTATTGCTCATAAAATGCCATCGCCATTGGGAAAAATTCATTTTGACCAGTTGCGATA
This sequence comes from Argiope bruennichi, assembly GCF_947563725.1. NCBI lineage: Eukaryota > Metazoa > Arthropoda > Arachnida > Araneae > Araneidae > Argiope > Argiope bruennichi. The sequence goes on from NC_079156.1 coordinate 105,631,547, forward strand.
CATTTAGACAAAGGAAAATACAAATGCTTCAATTCTCAAAACGTATAATATGAACTTCTCAGAATGAAATTAAATCAAAATTAGCAATTAAATATTTTTAAATGTTAAAAATTTTAAAATGTGAACTAAAATTTGAAAAATTGATAAAAATTTTGATAAATTCTTTAGAAATAATTCGTCTATCTCTAAAGAGTCAATGTTTTCAATTTTAAACTGCTCTAAAAATAATATTTATATAATGATAAGTTTCGAAGTTTTGGCGGGAAAACTTAAAATCTATTTTTACTAGAAATGTAAATACTTCTGGATATTAAGAATTGATGACAATACACTTTTTCCAAAACTTTACTGTCAAATTATCATTCAATTAAATAACTTTTAATTCTATTAAGCTGCGTTATCTATTGGTTAATTTAAGAAACAATTGATTTCAATTTTACACATTATCAATAACATTGATTCATAAATGAATAACTTTAAAAATAAAACAAAATGCTTCATTTCAGATAAATAATGAAAATGTGTTTATAAAAACTTTTTATTAAGTTTATATTTCTTATGGTTATTAAACTCAAAATTATTTAAAATTAGGAAATAAAGGACATTTAAGTCCAACCCCTTTTCTATTATTAACTCATAAATTTTCGATTCACTCTTATCAGTAAAAGAATCATAAATTTTTTACAATTTGAAACAAAAATTGCATTTAAATGGATTCTAAATGAAGCAGTTTTCAATAGCAGGAAGAAGAAAAAAAAGACAAGATAAAAAATATCCCCATTTTACGATGAAAAGTCAATAGCTATTCTTCCCTTCTATAACTATTCAAAACCCATTTAAAACTTTCCAAAACAAAAAAGAAAAAAAAAAAAACCTTAATTTCTTTTTCTATAAGTTCAATTCAAATTTCAAACCTCAAGGCACCAAATCCCCACTTGGTAGCTATCCTTCGCTTATACGTTATTGACTCATTTCAATACTCTTAGAACGAAAAGAGAATTTTCAATTTACAGAATAATCTCCCCCTCCCGGCTTTCTAAATGAGTTTGGCAATATAGCTTCCAGAAGGGCTGGATCTCGATGTCATTTCATCGAAAAATGGTGGAAGAAAGGAAAATTCCCCGAACAAATATTGATCTAACCATCGAAGCATTCTAGCTAATGTAAGTAAACCTCGAACTTATTAAAAGCTTATTCGTCCGTCCATGCACTTATGATATTTCCTTTCCGATATTAATACTTATCTTAGCGACGCATTAACTAACACTTAAGAATGCCACGAAGAGAAGGGCCATTAGGAAACTATTTCCAAAAGGAGTTAATGGCGGTGGAGGACCCCGAAAAGGGTATTCTAGGGAAGAAAAAGTGGTGTTTTAATACATATAGAGTTTGTTTTTATCCAATTTTATTCAAGAGTGGTTTGGTAAAGTGGTTCCAAGCTGCTGTTGGTTATAACCTGTTGAATGGAATGCCGTAATGAGTTGGTCTTTTTTTTTTAATCCTTTAAATGTTTTTGAAGGGAATGGGTATTAACCACTTAACTGTTTGTGACGAGCACACTCGTCATGGGAAAAGCCAATATTTTGCATTATGACGAGTTCATTCGTCAGGAATAATAAGTAGTGACCAGTTTGAATTTCCATTTTTGGTAAAAACTCAAATATATTCGTAAATTTGTAGATGTTTAAAATATTTTATTGCTCAGTCAAAATCAAAGGAACAAATATAAGATTATGATGTAGCATGCTTTTTCAATACCATTCTCTAACAGCAAATTAAAATAATAAATTAATTTTTTATGTTTCTTTTCGTTCATATGCAAAAAAATATCTGTTTGTTTAAATAAATAAATGCGATGATTGAAATAAAAAATAAAAATAATTTCATTACAACATAATTTCACATTACATATACTTTGTGTTTGACGAGTATACTCGTCAACGCCAAATTTTTGTGATGCAGTTTAAATACGCATTTTCCGAAGAAGTCGAAACAATTAACTGGTTAATGACCGATAAACTAAAGTTGCGAAATCTTAACGTTTAAAGCAAGTGACTAAGTTAAAAAGTAAATTTTGGGGGAATTTGTGATTTTTTTTATTTAATATTTTTAATGTTTGAATAGGTTTCATTATAAAATTTAAAAATATATAAAAAGTATATTTTTGTGGGAAGTTACACTGATTTTTATATTTGCATTTATATACAGAGATGCTATTTTTTCAAATTCCAATCTTTGATAGAATTTTCATACGAAAAAAACTCATAAATTAAAATCTAAGGCATATCTTTAGGTCAAATTTGGTGTAATAATTTATCAATATGTTCTGTAACTCCTGAACTAGAGAATAAGTTATGAATTTATTTAGCAATATATTATAGTTGTTTTAGGTTTCACAAAATGTTTAAAAAAATTGAAACGTTGGTGTTATTTATAAGTTGAACTCCATTATTTAAAGAATGGAGAAAATACTGCTTATTTAAAAGTTCAGGAATTAGATAATATATTTTTTAAGACAACTTCAAACTTTTCAAATCATTTGATAAACCTTGTAACTAGAAGAAATTTGCTTTATACTTCTTTTTAGTCAAAAAGAAAGAACATTTTTTTCCAATTAAAAAATAAAACATTGACATTTAACATGTATATTTTGATGTCATAGAAGCTTTTTTCCAATCTTTTTTATGCAAATATTAAAAAAATATATAATAATTTTCGAATGTTTTCCGAAAATTCATACCGGACATTGTCACCTATCTTGAATGGCATTAATTAGAATAATTAGCTTTGTAGTTTGTGAAATTATATCTGACTCCAATAAAGAAATCACTAAGGTAAAGACCCAATGCACAAAGAAAAAAAAACATTTCGAAATCAACTTCCCATCATCATAAAAAAAAGAATAGAAAAAGAAACAGATTTGATAAATCTTCAAATTCAAACTACAATCAATTCCAATTGATTGTACTTCAATCAATTGGATCCAGTCAATTCCAATTCCGAATCAATTTTAGAATTGAATTTTTTCATCGGTTTGTCAATTCCTTTGCGAACGCCCTTGTTCAAGAACAAGACGAACCAGACAAACGCAATCTGGAATTTTGTTTTTACATCTAAATTGTTGGTTGGTATCCAAATATGGAAGAAATAAGGAGTGATATGTATGTCTGACTTTCTGTTCGTCTGTCTGCAATTAAGTAACACTTAAGAGATCCCTAAAGAGGAATGCCATTAGTAAACTATTTCTAAATAGAGTTAATGGCTGTCAAAGACGACATTTCAGAGGATAAAAAAGTTATGTTTTAATAAGAATAAAATGTATTGCCTTGATAGTTGGGTTATTGCCAAAAATAATAGTTTGATGGAATGGATTTTAATAAGCTATAATGTAACTGTACCAAACCTAAAGTTGTATTTAGCTGATTTTAGCTAAAGTTGTTGTAGGTCACTTCGGATAATTTACGGAGGCTAACAATAAAAATAATTTTAATAGATGGTTTCAATTCAATTATTTCTCTTTTCGCATATAAAGTATACAAAATGAAAGTATATTATTTTTATCGATTCTGAGTTTGGCACTTTGCTCTATTCCCGGATTTAAGACCATCCTTAGTCCCCATTTACTGTCTTTTCTATATGATAAGTCCTTAGTCATGGGAATGTATTTGTCGTTCCAAAAAAAGAAACTTTTATAAATAAGTTAAACCTAGCTGTAAATCGATGGAAGGCAAATATTATTCTGTTCTCTAATATCTCCACGATTACTGTTCCGAATTTCTTTTCTGTGCGGAATATGTTTGGAAGATCATTTATTATATTTTAGAATATTTTTCCAAGTTGAAGATCTACAAAGAGAAGATTTGACTCTTGGATGGGGGGAGGGGACATTATTATTCTATCTAGTGTCTTATGATAAGTTTTGAGATTTCTTTTTTGTACCACATATCAGGAAACTTCTTAAAAATATATCTATTGATTTTTGAAACAAATAATGTCACAGCTGCAAGAAAAAGAAGATTTTTTTCTTTATTAAAAGATTTTAAAGAAACATTAAACCACCATTTAGCTTCTTATGATCACGGTTTGGAAATTTCTTTTCTGTATGGTTACATTGGAAAATCTTTCTAAGAAAATATATCGGTTTTTGGAATAACTTTCAAGCAAAAATTTCACAATGGGAAGATTTGACTCTTTGGGTTTAACTAGATTTTGGTTTAAGATGAAAGAGAAATCTTAGTCTGCCAACAGGTTTCTTATGATTACTTTGGCACTTCATTGAGGAAATCTTTTATGAGCAGCTATCAGGTTTTGGAATATGCTGTTTCATTGCCAAAGCCGCTCAAAGGGAAGATTTGACTCTTTGAGTGTATAATCTATAGTTAGAAGTACAAAAAGAAACCTTAAATTGCAACTATTTTCTTATAATTACTGTTCTACGTTGACACTGTTCACTACTTTTCTGTGCCACATCATTGAACAATTCTTTCTTGAAAATATAGAAGTTTTTGGAATGTCTTTCAATGCCATAGCTGCACAAAGAGAATATTTGACTTTTTCAAGTTTAATCTGTAGATAGAATATGAAAGGGAAATCTTAGTCTGCCAACTACATTCTTATTGTCATAGTTTATGATTACTTTTCTGTGGCACCTTATTAAGAAATCTCATTTAGGAACATCTATCAGTATTTTTAATAAATTTCAATGCCATATCTGTACAATATGGAAGATTGGCTCTTTGGGTATCTTTTATCTGTAGATGAATGAGAAACTCTATTTTACTATCTAGTTTCTTATGATAATTGTTTTTTTAAATATTGATACTTTCTCTTCAATGTTTGAGCTAAAAACTAAGAAGCTATAAAATAGTAAAACTATAAAGAACCTAGTTCCAGAAACAATTGGCAACTGATGACCTTCATTATCTTAAAACAATTTGTGCTTTTTTTAACTTTATTTACATATTATTATTATTATTTTTTTTTTGCTTTAAAAAGTAAAAAAAAGTAGTATTTTATTATTTCGAGAACGAGTTTTATTTTACATAATTTGGATGGGTGGTATTCAATTGATTATAATTTAGCAGTTCATATTTCTAAGGACTCTGCATCTGAATGACTGAGTGATCGATGAAGCGAATTAATGTTATTTATAATTAATGTAAGAAATTCCGATATTGTATATTTGTTATTCTTAATATGACCTTCGTTTAACTTGCTTAATTTATTATTAGTATATAATATATTAAATTTATCATGCATACATAATTTACAGGAGGGCATTTATGGAATCATTTTGGATCTATTCTTGTTCCCAGCGTTTTTTTTTTTTTAATTTAATGAGCTCAACTCAATACATTATGCATCATTTTTTTTTCTTTTGGAATGTAAGAATTTTTATAATACAAAAAATCTAAAAAAAAAAAAAAAAAAAAAAAAAAAAACATTGTTTTTTGTTACTAGTTAAATATATTTTTTTAAGGCAAATGAAACATCTGAAAAAATTCAATAGTATAAATTTTTTTAACAATTTCTAGCCTAAATTTCAAATTATCATGAAGATACTTAAAATACAGTCAAATGCATACAATAGATCATAATTAATGCCTACCGTTACTTTTTGTTTTTGTTTTTGATATCATTAAGGAATTTCTTCAAGGATTTTCCAATTTCTAAATTTTAAGGTCATCATTTAAACGCTCTTAATTATTTATTTTAAAATCCTTTATTTCTAACAAAATCTTACTAATTTACAAAATTAGAGGCATGTTACCACTTCTTATACTTAATAGTTTCAAATATAATGATTCTAAAAATGCTTCCCATGATATTTTATTTAATATATAATTAATATGTCACAAATAATTTTCAAATCAGTAATACAACTAGCAATAAATAATTTATACATATACATATATATATTTTTTAAAATTTGCTTTCATTTTATCCAGATGCAGTTCAAAATCTTAGAATTATATTTCTTATTAACTTTATATCCTATACCAAACTTTTATAAAACTATTTCCTGCATCTAAAAAAACATAAAAAGAAGAAATCAAAGTTAGTTTTTCTCAACTTTCTATGAAAACTTAAAGACTTCTCTTTAAAACTTTCATATTCAAATTGTTTCCAGCCGATCAATACATATCGGTATTTTTGAACTCGCGATACCATAATTTGAATATCGAAAATTCAAATGAAGGAGAGATGCTAAAAAAACAAATACTTGCCTTTCTGACTTTTACCAGTTTTTATCGAAAATAATAATAATAAAGCAGTTTCTTCTCTTATTTCTCATTCATAAGACGCTTCCAACTTTCGGTGGCCTGATCTCTGTTTTAGTTAAGGCGAAAAGCCATATGCAGTGAACTAAAAACAATGGCATAGTTGGCAAACAGTGGCAGAGGTACAGCCCTTTTTGATAGATTCTATGTATTAATGATACATAAATAACCATTTGCAATGAACTAGAAATACTGGACATAGTTGGTACGCAGTAGTAGAGGTAAAACCCTTTTCAACATATTCTATGTATTAATAATACCATAAAAAGCCATATGCAGTAAACTAGAAACACTGGGCATAGTTGGTAAAAAGTGATAAAAGTAAAGCTTTTTCTGGAAGATTCTATGTATTAATGATACCAAAAAAGGCCATATGCAATAAACTAGAAACACTGGACATAGTTGTCAAAAAGTGGTAGAGTTAGATTCCATCTAATGACGATACCTAGGTTTCCCAAAACATTACACTGGGAAAATTTCAACATAGTTTCCCCAGTCATGGCCCTTAGAAAAAATTAATTTTGTTGGACATGAAGGAACATCAATCATGAATTGACTACTCCGACGCGACCTCAGGCACAGGGAAAAAATGAATGGCCGGACCATCGTAACAGCAACATTGGTGGGAACTTTGGTTGAGTCCTAAGGGCCCTCACTGACTACGGTACAACCCTTCCCTTGGGAAGTACATCCCGCCATCGATGGAAGATAGTCAACATTTACTTTTTTTGTTCCCTCCAGGATGGTGAGAACCAACCATCATACCGTAATTTTTTCTTCCTCATTTTTGAATTGACATTGGCATTTTGAATAAAATAAGCCGACTTCCTGGCTTAGGGGTAGCGAGTCTTCTCCCTGATCTGGGCGTCCCGTGTTCGCGCCCTGGTTCGGACATGGTAGTTCTTTACCCTGTGTTCTATCTGCAAGATGTGTGGAAGAACCTCCCTGTAAAAAGGGGCTGTGCAAGTGATTTTGTGGTGTCATCCTTATATGAGCTAGAAGTCAGACCTCTGCATTCGGGTGCTCAAGGGCCTTTACCCTCAGATTGCGTGTCACTGAGTTTATTTACCTACTACACAAAGTTGGCTTAAATTGCTGGCTTTTTATGACAACTGCCACACTTAACAACAATAAAATACATTAAAATTTTTGATGACTAAGATGGAAAGGCTATTAACATCATTATTTGAGACGATTTTTAAACCATTCAGCTTTCTGAAAGTTTTGTATTTGACGACTTTAGACCATATTAACAGCCACCTCAAAAAAAAAAAAAAATCCGCTAATTTAAGCATACCTTGAGAAAACAGTTACAGTGAATGTGGATTGCCTTTATCTAAAACACTTTATTTGCATTTTTTTTAATAAGTACATGAAGGAAGCACGCAACGAAGACCAACCTCGAGTAGTCACCTGTGCAGATGCGAATGCTGCCACCAGGCGAAGGATCTACAACCAGCATCTTAGCAAGGCAACAATCCCCTATCTAAACTGCCTAAGAAACCTTTCCTTTACAATAGCTAGGCTACGTACTGCACATTTCAAAGGCATGAAGATCTCACGAACCAATATAAAATCCTATCCCATCTGCAAGTACTGTCCCCATTCGCAACTAACTCCAGATCATGTTTTTAACTGCCAGACCATTATCGGTTCCCTCTTTCAACTTGGAGCACCCCCAATCGAAATCCTCCATAGCCATCGGACTCCAGAACTTGCAGATCTTGTCACCAAGGCTTTTATAGGTTTCTTAGACGTATTAAAGGTTCTTAGTGTCAGATACTTAGTGACTGATTGATTTGAATATTTGAATCAATAACACGTTGACGTCTTAATATTATATATTATTAATATAACTGTTTCAATTCGTTTGGCATCATAATATATATAAAAGCAGGATCTCCTTGGGTCCTCCCAAGTGTGAGAATACTGTTTTTTTTTGCTCTCGGGGGAATCTGTAACCCTTAGAGAGTGCCAGACCATTATCGGTTCCCTCTTTCAACTTGGAGCACCCCCAATCGAAATCCTCCATAGCCATCGGACTCCAGAACTTGCAGATCTTGTCACCAAGGCTTTTATAGGTTTCTTAGACGTATTAAAGGTTCTTAGTGTCAGATACTTAGTGACTGATTGATTTGAATATTTGAATCAATAACACGTTGACGTCTTAATATTATATATTATTAATATAACTGTTTCAATTCGTTTGGCATCATAATATATATAAAAGCAGGATCTCCTTGGGTCCTCCCAAGTGTGAGAATACTGTTTTTTTTTGCTCTCGGGGGAATCTGTAACCCTTAGAGAGTGCCAGGCCATTATCGGTTCCCTCTTTCAACTTGGAGCACCCCAAATCGAAATCCTCCATAGCCATTGGGCTCCAGAACTTGCAGATCTTGTCACCAAGGCTTTTGGAGGACTCTAATCTTTTGCACTAGCACTGTATGCATAGACACGACAACAACAACAACAATAAGTACGTAAGTATTGATATTGAATAAAATCCCGATGGAGCAAAATAACTTTTCTATTAATTAAAATGAGTTAATCAAAAATTAACTTCTGCCTACAGCTGTCATCTATTATTAAAAATCGAATCAATTCTTTTCTTGTTTTAGTGAATGCCATTAAGAAAATCGTTCATATATAAAAGATACAAACCTTCAATTAAAGCAATGTTTAAAAATAGCTACTAGATAAAAAAAAAAAGGCTAAATATGTGAAATTAAATTAGATTCTCAGTTTAAAAATAATATCTTTGAGCTTTGCACAATAAACTTTTTAAGTGAAAACAATAAATATCTTTTAAAGTTAATGATAACTTTGAAGGAAAAAAAATATACGTATTGAATATAAATGCAAAAAAAAAAAAAAAAAAAAATCAAATGTTTATGTTGAATAAAGTTAATCTTACGCATAAAACAAACTGGCTTGGGTATTATTTCTTTAATTATTATGTCAATATGTCTTTTTTATTTCATTTCAGCGACTATAGAAAGGAATTCTGTTACATTTTACAAATATGCGTTTTATCTTTAAGAATAAATTTAAGTCCCTAAACAGATAAAACACCCCATTTCAAAGCTTCAAAACATGTCTTGTTTTTTCGATAAATACGCTTGATTTAATGTTTTGTGTTCGCTTTTTTTTTTTTCTTTTTTTGTGTAATTTTACGACAGTCCAAAGATAGGAGAAAGCCTCATAAAAACTCCTTTTCTAACGCAGCACTTAATAAATGAGAGGTAAAAATCCCCGAAGCATTATATATTAAAAGGCATGCCCTACATTTCTTTGCCGGAAACAAATACCAAAAAGCGCCCTCCCGTGGAGAGAGGTTGCTTTAAGAATCCATCGGATAAAAACTATATTTCCTTTATGAGATCGCCTGGAGTAATAACACCTCTTTGATATTCTCCACATTTTTACTGGTTTTAAAAACCAACGCTGTGTAAGCACGCACAGCACTTTTCTCCCGGTCCATTGTTGTTGTGATTGCTTTAAAAAGAATAAAAGATGGTGCTGACAAGATTGCGGTTTTGAGAAAAGGGGTGATAAAATGGCATCCCTTTGTGAGTATTTTTATGTCTGTATACGTAGAGGATGTGTATTGGAAAGTAAATATTGGTTTTTTGAGGCTTCAGGCTTTGAATCAGTGTATCCAAGATGGCTAAAATAAGGCTTCTAACATTTGCGATAATGGGGTTAGTATATCCATGGAAGTGAATTTTATTTTATTGCAGTTTTATTGAAATTTTTAAATTGAATTTAATAGATTGGAAAATATTTTCTTTGGAACGAGAACAATTTTTTATTAAGGTTATTGTTACAAAAAATGAGTCATCATGCTCTAGCTTAAAATGTCTGATGAGTCATCTAACTCTATATGCAGGGTGTTTCAAAAACCTCGCCTGCGACTTTTATTCCTCACATATTGACCATAGACATATACTGTAAAGTGAAAAGTTGCATAAAAAAGGGCGCACAATGTTATGAAATCGATTAAAATTTTCAGGGGATTAAACTTTAAAAAATACAAAATTTTAATTTTTATACGGACCCCGTACAAAAAATTTACAATGGAGTAAAATGCATCCCATCCTCTAATAAGGTCATATACAAAATTTCAGAATTTTATCATGAAAATTCTCAAAGATATGTTAAAACAAAGTTGGAGTAGGATCAAACACAAATTAAAATGCAAATGTTTACAGCTTCAGTGCAGATGGCGCGATGCAGGAATGCATCATAAGAAAATTAAATATGTTTCATATATTTAATTAAAATAATACTTCATATCTTTAGTTAAAATAATACTTCATATCTTTAGTTAAATAATATCATAATACAGATTTTAAAATCTATACTTCCTGGAAAATACTTTAAAATTTTAATCTATGCTTACTAAAAAATACTTTAAAATTTTATATCATGAATTACAGAATATAACATGAATTACAGAATATAACATGAATTACAGAATATAACATAAATTACAGAATATAACATGAATTACAGAATATAACATGAATTACAGAATTACAGAATATAACATGAATTACAGAATATAACATGAATTACAGAATATAACATGAATTACAGAATATAACATGAATTACAGAATATAACATGAATTACAGAATATAACATGAATTACAGAATATAACATGAATTACTGAATTACAGAATATAACATGAATTACAGAATTACAGAATATATAAGAAGAATTGTATTATGAAATATATGCATGTTATTAGAATGATCTATTAAATAACTGGCCTGTTATTAAAATAGTTCTACCAAATGCTAGGAATAGTTCCAATAATATTCAATGCGGTTTATATAAAAATAGAAATGTAATAAAGAACAATTGTTTGGCATTTGGCTTAGAATAAAATTTTTAGAAAGGAAATTTTTTAAAAAATATATGTCAAATAAAGTCCTGCCTCATTTGAACGTCTTGAGAAAGAGGATTTGAAGGTTTTGAGATAAAATTTTAAAACATTTAAAATTATAATTTCTTTTATGAATAATCAGATATCGGCAAAGAATTATTGCCCTTTAAAGATTTTTTTCTGTGTTATGCTATTATCTGAATTTATTTTTCTTGTAAGTTTAATTCAAGAAAAACAGATAAATTTTATACAAAAAATAGTTCAATTATTTTCCTTAAAAAATTACAAAACTGAGATAATATTCCTACTTAAAATAACAAAACATAATTTTCAGATCGATAGAACCTAGATCTGAAGAAAGGATAATAAATGTTTTACAATTCAGTTTTTGATCTAGATAGAATGCGATGCGTGACTGAATAGAATTTAGCAGAAAAAATCACGAACAGCAAAAGAACCATAATTTATTGAGTAGGTTTCTTCAAAGAACTATATTCTTACAACAACAATTTATAATGAGTAGATTCTTGTACCAAACTAAGTACTGTGTTCAGGTATGAGAGTTTATTTTCAAAATAAGTTTGTATTCAACTGTTGAAAAAGCTTTGATGCCATTTTCCATGTTTAAATAAACTTAGGCTAATAATGGTTGTTTAGAAAATAAAACTTAATTCTCTAATAACAGTTTGAAAGAGTTTTGAAAATACTGCTGAGTTTGAGCTTTGTAAATTGTTTTTGGATTGTCCATAATAATAGTATTTACCTAATAGGTATAATCCCGCGCAAAATGGGTAATTACCTTAAAGTTTGATTAATGCATTTGGAATAGATTTATTTTATTTTTTATTTAGAATAATTTTTGATTTCCTAAAATATTATGCAGATGATACCGGACATCGTCAGCTGTTTTTATTTTACTTTTAACAAATAAATTGATGTTTTAATTATTGATTTTAATGATGGTTATTATTTAACAAAAAACAGAAAGGCATTTCTTTTTTAGTGCATAGGCATTTCAATAGTATAATCCAAAATTAATTAAAACATTTTGATTTTTCTGTATTTAAAAATAATTACTTGAAAAGATAAGCATTAATTTAAAGAAAATCGTTTGAGTATATATCGCTCATTGAATTAAACAAAAATACTGCATATAAATGCAAACGATAACACATTTTTTTACTGAGGATTTGAATGTTTTTACATCGAATGCTGTTGGAAATAAAATATCCAATGAAATCAGTTTCTTAATTAATTATTACATTTCTTTTTCAACAAAATATGATTGTTATTCAATTTTTCATTCAATGTAGCGTTTACTTACTTTATTAGAATTTATTATGTGAGTTATATAGATTTGTTATCCATAACAATTGTTGACTGACAGGATTTATTGAAAATATTATTCATAATGCTATATTTTAAAGATTTTTAGATCAAAATAAAATTTAACTAAAAACAAAAAAAAATAGTTTAAATTAAACATATCACTGATTTAAATGAATCTCTTTGAGATAAAATAATAAGTATCTGATAGCTCCATATTTTTCAAATCGTCATTACAAAATTTAATAAACAAAAGATGAAGAATTTTGAAAAAAAATAATGGTATTTTCAATGATTCTGTCAACATAAAATATATTCTTTTGCACCCTTGAAGATATAAATCAAATTTTACGCAGAGTAAAAATATTTTTTTAAATAAAAGATGGAAGATATTATTAATCCTTAATGAAAAAAATTGCTGCTTTTTAAATGCCTTTTTTTTTACGTAAATTTTAGACACTCTTTTAAGAAGACAAAAAACATAGAAATAAGGATTAAGTGTTAAAGAGGCATTAAGTATAAAAGGTTTGTCGTACGCATTTTATTCATTATTTTTGGCTTCAAAAAAGGGCATCATATTTTCATTTTTTACTTTCGCTTCAATAATTTTTACTCCATTTTGCTTAGTCTTTTAATTATTATTTAAAAGACCTGAATAACATTTAGACTAAAAAATTAATTTGTGTTTTGGTGAATATTTTTTAATGATAAAAGTATGTTCTTGTAGAAAAAAAATCATCATACATATTGATAAAATTATCACAAATTCACTGCTTTGTATTATGGGTAATTCTTAGAAGAGATAAAAGATATTTATATAGGAATTACATTCATGTCCATAAATTAAGGATAATGCAAGTTCAGGGAAAGAAAGAATCAGAAGCAAAATAAATTTGACTTATTTGTAAAGCCTATTTATTAAACAAAAGATAAAGAGCAAAAATGGCGCTATATGTTTAATATCACTAATAAAAATTGCGATTTTTTGCTCCCTGAAGCAAATTACAAAAAAAAAAAACTATTTAAAGAAACAATAGTACATGGTTGTTATGATGGTTAATACATAGTATGTCTCCTAGACGATGCAATACCGTCCGTACAACGCCTAGGCATGCTGAGTATCAAATTATCAATCTGATATTGAGGAATATTGCACTACTCATCAAGCAATGCTCTCCGAAGTTCCGGATAGACATGTTGGAAGTGGTTGACGGGCTACAACTCGTCGTCCAAACATGTCCCTCACATGCTTCACTGGATTCAAATCCGGTGGGAATGCTGGCCAGTCCATACGGGTGATATCCTCTGATCGAAGCATTCTTTTACGATGTTTGCACGGTGAGAACTTGTTGTATCATTCATAAACACTAATTCTGCTACCATGGCGTCCCGAAACAAACCTACATGTTGTTCCAGAATGACATTTTGATAGATTTGGCCTGTCACGGTTCCAATTTGAACATGCAAGTCAGTTCTGGAAACCAGAATGCTTCCTCCCCAAATGAGCAATCCTGCACCACCATAACGGTGTCGTTCAATGATGTTCTCTTGGTGGTAATGGGTACCTGGCGCTCTCCATATGAAAGTCCGGCGAGAATCAGAATGCAAGCTAAACCTGGACTCGTCGGAAAACACCACATAAGCCTACTGTTGCAGTGTCCACAATACGTTTTGGTTTGGTTTGATTATATTAATGTCCCGTTTTAAAACAACACTAGGGCTATTTTGGGACGGACTTCGTAATTTTGAACCGCGGTCAGATGACGAGGGCGACACCTGAACCGGCACCCCCCTCTCCACACCGCACCAACGGGAGGACGTTTGGTCATGACGGATTTAACGTGCAACAGACCCCCTTACACGGCGGTTCTTCGGTGGAATCGGGTCACGAACCTGAAACCCTCCGGTTTCGAAGTCGGGACCTTACCACCAGGCCCATCTCGGCCCTTGTCCACAATACGTGCTCTCTACTCCAGGCTAACCGTAGGCGACAGTGAGTTGCAGTAAGTGGAACCCATCTGACAGGCCTACGAACATATAGACCAATCTGACCTAAGCGTCTGTACGCGGTCTGCCTTGAAACTGTCGTACCAGTGGCTGAAGAGAGCTTTCGAGACAGGTCTGATGTTGTACTCCGTCTGTTTCTTTTGGCAGTAACTGCCAAAATACCTATCCTCATTCGGCGTTGTAACTCTGGGACGACCTGTGCTGTAACGTCTACTCACATTTTCATTATCTTGGAATCGTTCCCAAAGCCTGGAGTTAACACTCTGGGTGATTCCAAGTTCCTCGGATACTTCCAGCTGGGTACCCACATTCCAGACGGCCGATAATTCTACCACGTAAAAAAATCATCCAAAATTTTTGTGTCATAACTATGCAGTTATTGCATTGAAAGGCTTATAAAGCGCTTGCGAGCAATTTTACTTCTTTGCCTGTATTCCTTATGCATTACTCTCTTACACTCTCGTCATGGTGACGTACTATCGGTGTCATCTGGTACTTCCTGAAATTGACATATGATTTTTGAAGATGTGTGTAGTCATTTTACGGGTGATATATATATATATATATATATATATATATATATATATATATATATATATATATATATATATATATATATATATTAGAGTTCGATTTCCGCGTGACTCTGAATTATCCTTAATTTATAGACATAAGTGTAAATTTATGCCTCACCTGAAATATAATTAATGCGGAATTGCATTTGAACTTTAAAAAAATCTTAGCATTCTTAATACAAATGTAATTGTTATAAAATTGGTTAACACGCCATGATATTTAATGCATTATTTGCGCATCCCCCCCCCCTTCAGCAGCATTTAACTCTAACAATACAGAAATGGTCTTAATGCCCGCGCAAAGGTAGGAACCCAAAACAAATCACATCACTGTGATATTTCCTTCCTTGTCATTAAGTATGATGTTTTAAATATATGTAGTGCCTTTTCGTTCATTAGAAGAGAGTATAAATTTGGGAGATTGGCAATATTTTTGAGAACTCTCAAAGGATATCCGAGCAGACTTTAGGTAATTAGCCTTCTCTTCCTCTTTTGAATATCAACCCTTTAAGAATACGGCTGCCATTACCGTTTCTGAGGAAGTCCGGAATTTTTGCTGTCTTTAAAAGTGCAACTTGGGAGTGAAATGAAACAATTGAAGAAAACCACCCAATCAAATAGTTGATGAAACAATGAAAATTTTTATTTTTAAGACAACGATAATGTATTGTTACAAATTAGGCAAAAAAAAATCTTAAAAATTAGCCAAAACTTTGTAAAAAGTTACACGATTGTTAAATCAGTATCATTAAAAAGACAATTTGCACAATTGCGAAAAGATGTCAAATACATTTTTGTGTGATAGTATTTTCAGAAGTTATGGCGAAAAACCCTGAAGATTTAATGTTTAATTAAGTAAAATTCCACAATGTTCTCGCCAAGGCACACAATTCCACACTCCAAAATATATATGAAAACACATTTGGCAGCTGTGGGTCAAATAGTCTGGCTTGTAGAGAACCAAAACAAACACAGACAGACACATTCATCTCGATTGTTAGTAGAAATAATACAATATGCTTTAATAGTCTGCTGCATTTCTAAAATGTTACACAGCTTCTTTGTGTAACAGTAGACGGATTTACAAATATAGTTCCATAGTTGAAGCTGCTTTAATAATTTGTTGCATCGCCATAAAAACGCACAGATACATTTTACTTATTTACATAATTATTTAGATTACATATATTGCAATTATTTAGATCTTATTACTTTACGCATATTTACAAACACTTGTTTACTTAATATTTAGATTATATGTATTGTAATTACTTAGATCTTATTACTTTACACATATTTACAAACACTTTCTTACTTATTTACATAAACATTTAGATTATATATATTGTAATTACTTAGATCTTATTACTTTACACATATTTACAAACACTTTCTTACTTATTTACATAAACATTTAGATTACATATATTGTAATTACTTAGATCTTATTACTTTACGCATATTTACAAACATTTTTTTACTTAATATTTAGATTATATGTATTGCAATTACTTAGATCTTATTACTTTACACATATTTACAAACACTTTTTTACTTATTTACATAAATATTTAGATTACATATATTGTAATTACTTAGATCTTATTACTTTACACATATTTACAAACACTTTTTTACTTATTTACATAAATATTTAGATTATATGTATTGTAATTATTTAAATCTTATTACTTTACACATATTTACAAACACTTTTTTACTTATTCACATAAATATTTAGATTATATGTATTGTAATTACTTAGATCTTATTACTTTACACATATTTACAAACACTTTTTTACTTATTTACATAAATATTTAGATTATATGTATTGTAATTATTTAAATCTTATTACTTTACACATATTTACAAACACTTTTTTACTTATTCACATAAATATTTAGATTATATGTATTGCAATTACTTAGATCTTATTACTTTACACATATTTACAAACACTTTTTCACTTATTTACATAAATATTTAGATTATATGTATTGTAATTATTTAAATCTTATTACTTTACACATATTTACAAACACTTTTTTACTTATTCACATAAATATTTAGATTATATGTATTGTAATTACTTAGATCTTATTACTTTACGCATATTTACAAACACTTTTTTACTTAATATTTAGATTATATGTATTGCAATTACTTAGAACTTATTACTTTACACATATTTACAAACACTTTTTTACTTATTTACAGAAATATTTAGATTATATGTATTGTAATTATTTAAATCTTATTACTTTACACATATTTACAAACACTTTCTTTAACTGAAACTTTAACTTACTGAATCTTTCTTACATGTGTATAAAAAATATTTAACTTAATTCTACAACCTTTAACTGATTAACATATATTCATTTTATAATTAAAATTTCCCTGACATTTCGCTAAATTGATACACTGTTCAATTTAAAAATTTTACAAAGAATATAAAATATATCTTTATTATTGTAATTTCTTCACTAATCCAATTTTTCACTTTTACTCCAGGTTACTGCACTAATCAGAGTTGTCAGAAATTCGATAAAAAACAAAAAAGAATAACTTACTTTAGTTCCTTTCATCCAGCACAAGGCCGCGTTGATGAATTAATCCGATTTGAGCTATCGTGATCAATTTTACTTCATCTCAGCCGTCTGTCCAATAAAACTTCAAAGATATCCTATTTATCAAATAAATCCGTATTCCACCACATCCTCCTGGTGCAGATAGGATGTCGATAGATTGATCCAGGTTCAGAGTAATCTCTTCTTCTTTGGTACAAGAAGATAAACATTGCGAGGCATGAACAAATTGCTTCTGAAGTTAATGATGTCTTGTAACGGTAAATTGGTGAAGCATTGTTATATTAAGGAAAGAAAATATAAATCGTTAACTAGAGGATGGATTTTATTGATGTGATTTTCAGTCTTAATTTGGAAACGGAAAATTTACAGAGCAGGATTTCAGTAATATTACGCTTTGTGTTTTTAATAGCGAATATCGAAGAATCAGTTATTATTATAGAAATATATAGCTGTTTGACACTATTCAAAATTACCTAGAAAAACTTCAAAGAAAAAAATTATTTATAAGTATGTAAATGTCAGTTTTTGTATATGATTCTATAAAAATATAAATCATTATAAGAATATTAATATTTGTCTCAACATTGAAAAGTATATTTCCTCAGTCCTCAAGTTATAATCTTTTAGATACATACACAGATTATTTGGATAGTTGTAATGAATGCGTTCAGAGCTTCCAAAAATATCTTTAATATTATATTAATGCACGAAACCTACAAATGAGGTCACGATACGAATTCCAACAAGGAATGCTTTTCATGCTTTATTCTACAAGAAAGCATGAAAAATAGCTCAAGCGGACACAGACAAAATACTTGTAGAAAACAAAAATGCGATAATAGAGAAAAAAACATTACCAATCAAGAAGTTCAGAGTAAAACAACCAGGTGATGCAATCAACATTTCAAAGAAAGAAATCATTAGACTTACTGACTTTAGCTTTGTATCTCGAGTTTCATACACAAGTTGTAGAGGTTTCTAAAAGGATCTGTGAACTGTGGCTCCTAGTAGTATTTTGGCTTCTAAACTTCCTACAGTTTTGAAAATCTCCATTTTTTCATCAAATTCGTCGCTAAATTGTCAAATGTTCGACTTAACAAGGGGTCATCAACTGGTATATTTTCAAAATCCATATTTATTTATTGATATAATTATGAATGTGTAAATACATGCTTGTGGTTTGGTATTCTACAGAGCAGATCGATTAACCTACAGCTACCAGAAAATATCTATATTTATGATTCAGTATATTTTTAGTAATGAATGCGAAAATTATTTATATATACAGAATATTCACTTTAATCGAGCCCAATAGCTTATTTCAAAACCTTCAATATTAGATAAATACATGTAATAGGGAAAAAAGTATAAATGAGGTTAAAAATTACATAAATGTTCAATATTACATAATAATTCAATAAATGTTTTAATGAAATAATTTTAGATTTTTATACAGACCCTGGGTTTTATAAGTCATATATAATAAAATAATCTTGATATACAAATATTTTAAATAAAAAAGCCCCACTCGTATTTGCAGGAATTTGGAAATCACCATTTTATAAAAATGTGAGATTTCAGATCACTCCATTGACCGTCTTGACAATCAGCGCCCATAATTTCCACAAGATTGATTTTCCTAAAATTATGATTCCCTAAAATAGTGATATTCAAAACTCCATTATTCTGTCAGATTCGATCAAAGAAGACAGATTTTTTTTCTCTATTTAAGAGATTGTCAAGAATTTTTATTAAATATGATTAATCGAAACGACTGACTGAATAAAATTCAGATTTATAATTTGGTTCAAAATCACATTTATTGTTTGAAAGTATATAAAATATTCTTATTTACGTCATTAATATGCGTCTGCATGTAAAACTGAGAAACGTATTTCATAATTTGAATAATGATTTCTACATATTTCTATGTTGGGTCATTTTAATTATGACAGTCTTGCATCTAAAAGTCATGCGATTTCGTATGAATATAAAATATTTTCAAATTAGCTCAACGATTATATTAGGAGAACTTTGCTACCAGGCTTAATACGCTTAGGGAATGTTCGGTTAAAAATTGGAGAAATTTATCCAATGATGGGTGTTGGGGAAGTAGTTTCTTTATATTTCATAGATTTTTTTCTTTTTTTTTCATATATATTTTAAGCATATAATTCGGGCGAAAATACAATGTGATCAGAAATCAAACTTACAATTTCAGTCTTCAAATTGGCATTCTGTCATAACACCATTTGAATGGATCCTAAAAATTGAAATGTTGGAAACATTTGAAATATTCAAAATCATTTTAGCATCCATTTGTTCAAATGTATCAAAGATGGTTAGCATCTTTTGTCAATGAATGAACTATTGGATTTCAGAAAATATTATTGAATTGATTTTCAAAAAAATTTAAATAAAAAATATATGTTAGAAACAACGAATTCTAAATCCTCTGAAACCTAGAGAATCCTTTGCAGTACTTTTATTTAAATATATTATGCCGTAATTTTCAGGATTTGAATGTATTCCTAATGCTTCTCATTTCGATGCAAAACTACTTTTAAGGAAATAATTTGCTTAAAAAATCTCAAAAATATGTTTCAATATGGTACTTTTCCTTTTTATTGGTCACTAAAGCTTTTTTTTTTTTTTTTTTTTTTTTTTGAGAAACATAAAATATTTTTGTCTTATGACAGTAAATTTAAGACATGTCTGTAAAAGTTTAAACTGGTAGAATAGGTTGGAATATAGAATTCAAGTAATATATTCTTATTTAAATTTTTAAAAATTTATTAGAATTCAATGTCTATTAAATATTAAGGTGACGTCTGGAGAATTTAAAGAATTTTACTTATATACGAAAAACGCAAAAGATTTTATGGTGAGCAAACGATTTATATTCAGTGATGAAACTAGAGAATTTTGTTTTGCAAAAAGCGAAAAAAAAGTACAAAAAAATCTGAAACTTCTTTAAATAAAAGCGCATAAAAAAATCTGCAGAATATATTTTTAATAATTTGTTTAAAATAATAAAATAAACCTAATTTATTAATTTCCTGGAAAATGAGCCTCGATTCATAATAATGATTACATTGAAAAGTTTGTCGAAGAAATGATGTGTTTTGAAATAGATGTGATTCAATGGATATTTTGGTTTCATAATTCAATATACATGTATTATTAGCTTCTTTTTATTTTTCAAATCTCATAAGTGCAATTTTAGGCACAAATGATATTTCTTTGTGTATTTGATTGTGGGTATTCCTTCTCTTAATTTCAATTGTTGCTTTACCCATAGTAGACGAAAACGTCAGAAACATCAAAACTGGAAATAGGATTTAAAAAACAGAATAGCAGATAAACAAAGGATAAATAACTGCATAAAAGACAAAATTATTATAAATATGTGTAGTATCGAACATTTAATTCATTCGCTTTCGTAACCTGTGGAATACGTATAATATTATGAAAGGTATTTGTTATGAAAGTTTGAGATACTGTGATTTTTTGAAAAATCATTCAGAAAATTACTTTTAACTCTTAATTGGGGAGGTGTGGTCTGTCAGATCGCGAAAGATGGATTATCGATCACTCCTATTCTATTTTTAGCTCAATTGAATGGATTGGTCCAGTAGCTTCCTGTTTCTTGACCTTCAGTATTCATGCACTTTATCAACCGGTTTCTGCGAATGCTATTTTTTTTAAAAATATTTCAGCTATTTCTTTGCGCGACGTCTGTCAGACCGCGCCTCCCTTTTCCAGTATTGTACAAAGCTTAGCAGGTGGTTCTAAGTCCTCAAAATCATCCAATCCGCTGATCGTCTTACTAAGTAGAGCTCCAGAGACTTTTAAATGAAGCAGAAAAAGATTTTAGTGATGAGGATAATTGTACCGAAGATTTTTTCGATGAAAGTTCGTATTCGATTGACTCTGATATGTGTGTTCAAACATAAGTAATTTTTCTAGTGATAATGTATTTTAAAAATATACATATACATATACATATACATATATATATATAAAATATATTAATATATCAAGAGAAATATCTGCATAATTTATAAGCTGATTTTTATACTAGTATATATCCTGTATGTTTAAAATGCCCCCGAATACCATGTTACGAAAATTACATAAGCCGATAAAAAAGGGGTAAATTTTACCCATTGTCATTTTTTTTCATATAATTGTTGAATTTTCCATTATATTGTTTTCTATATACCTTTGTATCCCGGAAGTATAAATATGATTTAAAAGTAAAAAGTAATATGTTTTTCCAAGATTATTACTTGTTGTAACATGTAATTTGAGTAGAAAATGTATGTTCCAACGCAATTACTTTTTTCAACGATAATATATTTTGAAAATTTTCTGAAACCCATTTATATATAAAGAAAAATATCTGCACAATTTATTGGGAGATTTTCAAACTAATACATTCATTAAAAAATTTAATTTGAGTGTAAAGAAAATGCGAGCTCGTAGACCGCACCTCCCCAGTTAAATCCTAAAAATTCACTTCCCCATTTAAGGGTTAAAATAATTATAAACAATTGAAAGCTGGAAGAGAATGATTAAGAAAACTTAAAAGACATATCTACACTCATGTCAAAATATATAGCCGAATAATTTCTAATATACTTAATAAAATTGCCATAATACTATGAAATTTGTTTGAATTGTATGCGCTTTGTTGCTGTTAGTCTTAACAAACAATTTCCAGTGAAGAGCTATGAACATAATCAGTTATTTCTGTAATAACCGGAAAACTTGTTTATATGAATCAATTCAATTTTGAGAAACAGCTTGAAATGCCTACCCATCGAAGGTAAACGGAAATTAAATTTCGCTTAGAATGTATCTGTTTTTAACATAAGCCCAAGAAATGTACGCATTTTGTGTGATCTTATACCAATATATTCAAAATTAGTAACCTAATGAATATGATTCTGAGATAGCCCAAAAGAGTTTTTAACATAGAAACATGTTTAACGAAAACATATTTCGAATGTAGCATGTTTCAGATTTTAGCGACAGTAAAATCTAAATTTTAGTTTACATTTTATAAAAGTTATAATCTAATATTTTTTCAACCAATTCATACTTTTGCAAACGAAATAAATTGGAAAATAAATCATCTGATGTTAAATTATTTTTCTTTGATATGATACATTAAATTAATGTTTGTGTTATTGCAAAGCAATTTGTCTTTGAAATCGTTTAAAGAATACCAAATTTTTTTTCTTTTAATATATTAATAATGATTTTAGTAATGAAAACTAACCTAAATGATTCATTCAGACATTTCCGGCTTTTTTTCATTGTAGATTAGAATGGAAATAATCAGCCATCGAAGACATCAAATGCAAAACATCTGAAAGTTAAAAAAATTCTGGAAATTTTCAAAACTTTTATAATCTGACTCATCACACCCACATAATTCATCTCAAACTTTAATGAATCTCTAGAAGATTAGAAGAAAAATTAATGTTCCGTTTCAAAGATATTGGCCGGACGACAAGTTTTACAAAAATCATTTATACCTTAAAAATGCTACAATTTATCATTAATATGTAATTTGCCAATACATATTTTATTCTTTGAAAAATTAAGCATATATCAGGCTTTCGACATGCAACAACCCAATAAATATGCAATAGAATTTCCACAAAATCTGGTTAGAAATGTTTGTTTTTTTAAATGGTAAACCTACAGTTCTTTTCCAAGCCATTGTGAATTCTGGAGTAATAAGGCATGTTATTATAAGGAAATCGTTAGAAAAAGTTTTGATTTAGAAGTTATCTTCCGTTTCGCCATTTCTCAACATTCTCCAATATTTCTGAATATAAATGATATATATCTTTTATGATACCATTTGTAATATAAACGCACTTTTATGGACTGCATAACGTCTGCTTTTTACGAGATATCTCCAACAAAACAAACTTGAATCCTTCGCAATTGCCAACAACTCACATCATTTCCCTTTCGTAAAATTGCCATGATATGCTAAGTAGCAATACTTCATTCAAACAATTCTAAAGAAAAGAAATGCCGAGCCAGCGAAAACATCGAAAGGAAAATATCACAATAACAAGATAAGAAAAGATTCCAGAAGTTTTCAAACCATTTATAGCTTGACGCTTCATCACATCCTCATCATTTATCTCACTTTATTAAGGTGGAAGAAGAATAGAAGAAAGAATGGGAAGCCAGGCCTTATCCTTATAAAATATTGGATGGCACAGCCTTATGAATAGGGATGAGAGATCACCGAAAGAAAGCATTCCCTAAATTACCTTCTTGTCCTTAGGGGATATAAAAGAATGAAAAAAAAGTTTAAAAAAAAAGGAATAGAGCATAAAAAACGTGATCCTGCCTTGGCCATATACAAGACTGGGAATTATTCACACAGGAGATGCATGGCACAGATAAAATAAAGTTTTTTGGGAAAGTAGATGAAAAAAAATGTTGTGTTCGCACTCTTTGGTTGTCATCGAATCATTTTTTTGGAGAACACAAAGAAAAAGATAAAAATGATTGGCAAAAACTTGTTCAAGGATGTTTTTCTCCTTTTTTTATTACATGTCATCTCGGACAGTTCCGAGTCTGTCTTATTTTTTTCATCAATTCCAAAATTGTTTCTCAATTTGGTAGATTTTTTTGCATGCAAATGTTATTTTTTTCTCTCTCCAAGATTGGTAAATTTTTTTCGGAGCTCTTATTTTTTATAAGTTTTATTATCGAATATTTCTCGTTTTCTTGCGAACTCTAGAAGGATAAACAATTAATTAGAAATTACGAGCTTAATTCGTTTAATTGAAGGATTTAATACACCAAAGGACAAGGGCGAATATTTCTATTATTTCATTCAATAAAGTATTGCTAATTTCTGTAAAAAAATATATATGGATGCTTCCTTTCCTTTCATTTATTACATGCAATTGTAAAAAGTTCAGTCTTCCTTATTTTTTGCAACAATTCCTCAATTGTTTCTCAATTTGGTAGTTTTTTTTTAATACAAATGTTATTTTTTTTTCTGTCGAAGATCGGTGAAGTTTGCTTGGAACTCTTACTTTTATAAGTTTTATTATCGGATATTTCTTATTTTCTGGTGAGCAATGGAAGATAAACAATTAATTAGAAATTACGAACTTTATTCTTTTAATGAGATATTTAACACCAAAGGACAAGGACGAATCTCTATGGTCTCATTCCATAAAGTATTGCCAATTTTTATGAAAAATGTTTGAGAAAGTCGTTAAAAAAATAATTCATCATATGTTCATAATAAAATAATATGTCGTTTTTTTTAATTATTCAAAGAATATTAAAAATAAACAAGGATATGAGAAGAGTAGCTCATTGTATGAAGAGAAACATTTAAATTTTTCAATTTATGTTTCCTCTCATGCATCAAAAACAGTTTCATCTGCTTAAAAATCAAACATAAATTATAGTCTTTTTTCTGTGTATATATTTTTTTTTATTTCTAGAATAAGAGGGATTTATGTTTTTATTACTTGCAAATTTAATTAATGTTTAAATGCTTTATTTCTATACAAATATTTTTAAAATTAATTTTCAAAATATCAAATATATATATATATATATATATATATATAATCAAATGTATATGTATATATACGAGCGGAGATGCCAAAACGTAATAGACATAATTTTGAAAATATTAATAAAAAATTTCAATGAATGAAAATTTCAATGAAAACTCAATGACACACACAAGAAGTAGAACTACACCAATTTATTAACTCAACTCTGAACTCAGAACCTAGTGACTGACAGATCTTCTGCTTTTATACTAGCAGAGAAAGTTCCAGAATACTTTTCTGGAGACAGTAAGAAAAGTCCAGAATCTTCTGGAACATGAAATAAAGGAAAACATTAAATCAGAGAATTAAATGTTTACACATACTCAGAATCGCATTGTCTCTAGAGGGATTCGAACTTACGATCTCTTGATTATGAGACCAGTGCTATGACCATTCGGCCATGGAGAGTCAATGCGGCAATATGAAATGGAACTGAAAGTGTTACCAATTTATTAAAATTCAACATAATTTCACTTCATGTTGAGGCGTTTGTTCTAAACCTGGGTAAGTTTTAAACTCCCATCTTATAGAATGTATGTTTGAGGTCATCGTTGGAGGAACTTTTCTGGGTCAAAATAAATAAAACTTCCTAGCTGTACGATGGTTTCTCCAAAATATTGCAACAAAATTCTTACGGTTCTGCATGTTTGGCGTTTTCTTGTTTATTTTTTTTATGTAATAGATATTATTCCGAAACTTTTTTAGTATGCTAAGTCAATTTGATTTGATATTGTTACATGCAAATATCTTTTGAAAGAATCTAAAATAATACACATTCTGAGAAGTTGTAAATCATTTCTTATTTCAATCATTTAAATCCTCTTTTTGTTTTCTACGCCATTGAATACGAGATTGAATATTCCAAGCTGTAAAACTTTCTCAGAAATTATCTAAAACAATACGCATTCGATGACACTGTAATCAAATACTATACCATCTCTTTTGTATTATTTTGAACTACTTTTCGTGTTCTAAATCATTTTGGGTTACATTCTAAGCTACGATCGTATTGTTTCCTGAATTAAAACTCTGTTAATAAACGACAATGGATAAATTTTCTTCTTAAATCTACGATTAATATGCTCGAATTGATCTAAATTTATAAGTTATAAATGAATATAAAACATTTGTTTAATTGATGTTTATTGAAATTCTTTTCCATTCTGAGTTATTCCTGTATTTATTTTTTTTCAAATACGAAAATCGTTGTTATTTTCAAACTCAGAGAGACCATAAAAATATAAAAGATGAGAAAACTAGTGAATCTATTACTAGGCATTATATGCAATCAGGGCTGTTTTTAGACATAATTGTCGTCAAGATTAAGATGTTTGTTAAATCAATGGATCAGGTTACCTATATCCTCTTTGAAGAATATTTCCGGCTCTTAATATTACTTTGAAGCTCATTATTAGCCTAGAATCATCAACTGAGGCGAAAAAAAGAAAATCAATCAAAATCAATTATCAAATAGTAGTTCAAAAGAAACTGAAAATTCCATAATTGCTAACAACGAGCTAACCAATTAGTGGAAAATCCTGAAAAGAAGCTTGAAAGAATTTATAAACCAAAGAGAAGCTTCAAAGAAACACTAAAATCAACATCACATCACTAACGGCAAATTTCTTAGAAGAGAGAATCGAAAAGTTAATCTACTGATATCATAAATGTCTGAATCTTGAAGGCACTTACATCGAAAAATAGCTATGATTATATGTATTATTTTGTAATATATATATATATATATATATATATATATATATATATATATATATATATATATATATATATATATATATATATATATATATATATATATATATATATATATATATATATATATATATATATATATTGTTCTCTATTCTTGTCTTTTTTAAGAGTCCGTCACAGATTGAAAAAAATAAAAACATTTTACATCTACAGAAAATTTTACAAATGCATAGTAAATAAAATATATTCCGATAAAAAATAATCGACTTCCTGCATTTCGAGATTACTTTGATACTTTTGGTAACATTTTGCATCTGTTCTTTGGATAAATGCTGAGATAAGCCATGTTCTTTTAATGGATATTAAAGTGCAAATAAATTAAGTGCTTATATGTGCATGAGATGCACTTAAGATAATGGAAGTTGAACAAATTTTAGTTACATTGAAAAATGCATGAAAAAAAAAAATAATAATTTGTTTCTTTATCGTGCATGCTGTGTTTCCTAAAATCGAAAGGAACATTAATCTGTTCTCATTCTTGTATGAAATACCAGAAAATAAAGAATAGTCTGATGCATTCGACGTAAAAGCTGCGTATTATTTTAAATTGTCTGTGATTAATTCTCTGTTTATTAAAATGAGTAAAAGATTGTTTTGTATTTTGATGTTTCATATCTCTTCCGCCGAATGTTTTCGAAAAGTAAGTACAATAATCATAAATGCTCTTCGAAAAGTTTTTTTTTCTTCTTTTTCTTTTATAAATTTAGAATGACGCAGGTGTACAACTAGGAAGCAGATGTAATTAAAGTACACATGTTTTTCTAGCGGAATACATTTCTTTATATTTTATCGCTACTTGATCTTTAAGATTAAGCACGGGGTCCATTTTGATCTGAGAAGAATTATTTGAAATATTAAATTATTCTTTTCAGATTTTTCGTCTGTTCTTAACTTTTTGTATTTTCCCAATTTTGTGAAGCTTATCCGTCGAAATTTAATGATTTCGTGCAACTTCGTCAATTTCTTTACAGTAACAAATATTTTAATTATATTGTTTCTTTTTGTAATGAAACATAAAAAAAAGATGAATGACGCATGTATTTATTTTGACTAAATAAATAGCCCTAAATTCTAATTAATACTGAGATGATTGATTTTTAATTCAAATTATAATAATAGTTTTTAGCCTTGATTATAAAATAAATGGATTGATATCTAAATTTAATAAACAAGTTAATGCATTCTTTTTATGGAACGGAAAACAATATTTAGCGTATGATGCAAATTCTTGTTGTTAATTTCAGTATGTTGAATACATCTGTGACTATTTTTCTAGAATGTACCTTGTTTGTCAGATATAAATGAAATAGAACTCTTACAGTTTTGAAAACTTATATTATTCTCCATTTCATTCAACAAATTTTATTTATATTGACATGAACAATAAGAATTCTTCGGGGGAAAAAATCATTAAAAATAATTGTGAATAAAGCATACTTTAATTGTTTTTCAATTAAATCTGAATACAATGTTGCATCTGGGATAAGTGTTTAATTTTTATTAAATAATAAAAATATTTATCAAAATAATATTCTATCATCGAAAATTTAGAAGCCAGCTTGTATATATATCTTAATATAACAACTTCAACTAGATAATTTATAAAACATATTTTATTGAAGGTTATTTATAGGGGTCGTATAAAACTTTTTCCCTCTAAACATATAATAATACTGTTTAAATTTTTACCCTTATTTGAATGCTTTTGTTAAATATTTACTGTTTGCATTATAATACTTTTATGATTCTCTGTTGTCTATATGATATATATTAAAGCTATATTTTGAAAGTTCATTATTATATTTGTCTCTATTATTGATATAAAATGTATGTAATATTGTTAGCATTTATATCATATCTTAACATTGTTGCCTTGCTATATATATAGGAGCTTTCTATTCCATTTTTCGATTATTTTATTTTCTAATATTATTAAAATACATTATTAGGTACTTACGTATTATCGCAACCAGGTTGGCGCGAATTTTGGCCACCCTGGCGCGAATTTTTGCATTCAATCTAACCAGTAAGCAAAATAATTTCTTTACGAAAAACCACGTATAATACGTAGGGTTGCCGTAAGTAGGGTCGCCTTATGCGAATTTTGGCCTGGTTGCGTTAATACGTAAGTACCCATTATTATTTGTTAAATATAGTTAAAGTACATAAATTTGATTTTAAATTAGAATATAACTTTATTGTGCTTTCTGTATGTATTGCACATTGAAAAATCTCCAAAGTTTAATATTTGTATTCTAAAGCATTATGAAAACACTGGGATGTTTACTACTAATTTTCTATTAGCTGCTGATTTGTTCTGATTGTTCTACTAGTTGAAACAATTCAAGGTTTTAATGTAACGATTTTTCAGAAATTCGGTTGGTTCTACATGACATAAATTATTATCTAATTTACCTCGAGTGAATTTTATTGCTAGAAAGTAGATGAATAATTTTTAGCGTTTTTATTAGGAATTTATTTTTTAATAATAAATGGATAATACTTGTTTGAAAGATCCAAAATCGTAGCATATCTCTTAAAAAATTTTCAGTTTTTAAATATGGCATTATAAGCACCTCAACACTAAATTATACAAAATGTGCCTTTTATTCTATATTTTTTTAACATAAAAGCTACTAGGAAATTATATAATTATAAATTTCCTAACCTCTATTGATTATAGTGATTTTTTAATAAAACTTATCAAACAACTATGCCTAATTTCTAAAGTATAAAACAGTGGGAGTCATGGAAAATATTTCTTGAAATGCTGTTTCACCTACTATGGTCATTCATACCTCTGATATATTCTAAATAAAGAAAGGCCCCCTTTGAAAAGAATATTTATCTAAGATACTCCTGATATATGTAATCAAAGGGTTAGGTGTAAATATAAATGGAGTTTTAAAGAATTAATACAGGTATAAACGTAATAATGTGATTTATTGTTTTTAAATGATATAAGATTAAATATCAGACCAATATTTTAGACCAAGTTCCTTAGGACAGTGATGTGGTATTTTTAATTGGTATTGTTTGGTTGTGGTATTAGTCTATGCTGAAGTGAAACACATTAGATCTATAACATCACAAAGATGTTGAACAAGATCTCAATAATATCTTAATAAAATTCTTGAATATCTCGTATTGCTTTGAATGCCACATCTAATAATAATAAATCTTAATATGGGCTGATATAATGGTAAAAGAAAATAAAAAACAGGTCATTTTATTCAACCAGTTTTTCCAAATTCAGATGAATTAAAAAATAACAACTTTATTCTAACTTTCTTCTTCATCATTAATTCTTTTGCGTTCGCTAGGTCTTTTTAAACTGAAATTTAATGGAGTCAAATATATCAAATTTCTAACTTCACGAAAATTCTGACCATGATCTGAAAAATATCTTAACAATATTGTAGGGCATGTTGAGTTGCGTGGAATGGCCAAAATCAATTGAATATCTTGATATCAATTCTTGAGTCTTGGTAGCCTTGATATCAATTGTATATCTTCAAATCGTTAAAAGACTGTTGTGTGAGAAGTACAACAGGAAAAAATCTGTAGCTAATTCACACATGGTATAGGATGTATGATATATGATAACATACAATAGAAGATGATATCTGACTTTGGTTCAACAATAATGAAGTAATTATAAAGTTAAAAACTTGGACGCTTGGCAATTAAAAATCTTTTAAATTCTATTTATCTTGGTTTTCAAATACAGTACAAAAAATAACTCAATTTTTTTGTTTCTTTGTTAAAATTTTAATTAGTAAAATCAATGAATAATGCACAAAAGATGTGCAAAACATTGATTTGAAAATTTTTGAAAGAATAAAAGAAACGATTTTTAAGTCGAAAAAGAAACTAATATATAATTCAGATCAAGGATCCATTTAAAATTACACCTTTCCCCTCTTACCTTCTGTTTGATTTGAGATTTCGAAAGTCAATTATTGACGAGTCCAAAGTCTTCAGGACCGCGTCGACTGATTAAATCTCAGTGCGGGGGCCGGTTATCATTTGTTTCTAAATAACCTCTGGAACCTTTTCCCCTACACACCCATTACCGCCCAGATCCTGTTCCCAGGCGTAAATCGATCACTCGCTGGATCAACAGTAGACTCGATGTCGAAATAATCGATAGTGACCACAACCTTCAAGGCGACTGCTCATTTGCTGCCTACGTAAGGAAAGCCTGGGGAAACGTTTCCCAATACTTCGATTCCAAATAACATAATATAAACGCGGTTTTCTGCTGTGGAATATTAAGATTTCCGATACTGATAATCTGGTTCATTTATTTGTTTTTTGCAAACGTGAGGGGTTTTGTGAGTTTTTGGATTTCATTTCCGATAATGTGAGCATTAGGTATTGGTCATCAGTATTTTTTAAAAAATAGTTGAGTTTTGTTTGGTATTATGTAGATTAAATATCGTTAGCATAAATGGTGTTGGGTTTTAATTGGTTATCTAATCATTAGTTAGTTAGATAGGCAAAATATATTATTAGTTCTAAAATTCTGTTGTCAGAAAATGAGGGGTCATTTTTTTATATATATTTTAAGTCAACTGTTATGTGTGAGTTTCATTTTTTAAGCTTTAAATACAGTAATGATATGAATATTCGAGTTTGGTAGACAATATTTAAATAAATGAATGTTTCTAGGCAACATATAGAACGGTAATCGTTAGTATATATAATTTTATCATTTGAATGTGAATAGAAAATTAGACAATTGGTTCCTGTTTCTGCAAATTCTATATTGACAATTGTTTTTTTCTGATAATTTTTTCTGTGAGTTTTATTTTAAAGAATCTATAATTATTGAAACTGTTAGTTATAAATGGAAAATAATACTTGTTTTGAGCTTCTGTTATCATGAAATGAGGGCCTTTTTGTATTTTTTAAGATAATTATTCTATGTGAATTTCAATTTTAAACTTTAAACGTAATAATGATACAAATATTTGAGTGTGGAAGACAATATTTAAATAAATGAACGTTGCTAGGCAACATGTAGATTTGTTATAGTTAGCATAGATAATTTTGAGTTTAAATTAGATATTTTATCCCTCGAACGTGAATAGAAAATTATATTATTAGTTCCTTTTTTTGTGGATAATGTAATGATTTCTGTTATTTCTGATAATTTTCCTTTGTGTGTTCATTTTTAAAAATTTAAAATCATCGATAACATAAACATTAGAGTTAGGTAGTTAATATTTAAATAAATGAATGTTGTTAGGTAGCATGAAAATTAACAATCATGACTTTAGAATTATTCTTTTTTTTCCCTTTTTTTTTTTTTGCGTTTGGAATTTTATTATAAGCTTGCTAAAAGTATATGGCATTATAACTTTCAATTTTTGCACTTTCCGTAGCTTTAAAATATACCTTTTCTTTTTCAAACAGTTTATTGTTGTCAGATGTAGGATTTCATTGAAATATGATAATTATGTAAATATTAGTTGTGGTGAACAGTAATTAAATAAATGAACGTTGTTAGATAGTATGTCAATCAATTATTGTTAGCCTTGAAGATATTTAACTTAAAATGATGATTTTATCGAAAGGTTGCGAAATGCAAATGATTATTCTGATTTTCGTGCTTTTAATTTAAGTGAAACTGAAGTTTTTTTCTTCAGATTATTGCTTTCTATGTGATGTATACACACTATATGTCTAAATTTTATAATAAACCAAATATTATGTATTTTTTAGTAAATATTCAAATAAATTAATGTAATTAGATACCATATATAATAGATTACCTATCATTGCCATATATGGAGATTATTTTAAATGCATATATAATTATTAGTTCTCGAAATGTAAATAGTATTATCAGTTCTGAATTATTTTGTTTATCTAATGAAATACGATTTTAAGCACATTGTCAACCAGTCATCACACGCATATAATCTTTTTAACTCCATCCTTTCTCTTTCATTAAGAAATTCTAGGAATTTATAAACGTTTACAGCTACTTCTTTCTTTATATTCATAGAGTAGCTAGAGAAATCAAAGAAACTTATACCTCATTTTACACTGGAGGGTTGCGATAAAATAGAATTAAGGATTGAATTACAAAATTAAATCTCTAGAATATCGAAAAATTCAATATGGAAGTTTTGATGAATTTCCTTGCACTTGAATTTTGTAATTCTTAGATGACGCTTTTTAGAATTATGCTTTGGATATTATAATTATGATTTGAATAATTATGTGTATGATAATACGATTACTAATAAATTTATAGAGATAATATACAATTTGAATAAAGTTATTCCACCGATTTGTATTAAACTTTGAGGCAAATATTTCCATGATAAATATGTAAGTCTTTCGGATATGAATACAATAACAATAAGCCTCAGTTATCCAGGTGACGAAATTTAAAGCATTGTAGTCTTGGAAGCATATCAAATTTGGGACTAATTTCTTCAAACAGCATGTTTGTCTATGTACTATATATGAATACTATAATTATTCAATCAAAGTAAAAAAATGAAATTTCATCTGAAGACTTTATACCAAAATATAGATAAAAATTTATTTTATAAACTTGAGTATAAAAAGCAGAGTCAACGGGAATCGATATTGTTTATACACTGGATACTGTCATTTTTTAAATAAATTTGACGTTGTAAATTTTTGAAGGAACTCACAAAAAAAAGTTAATCGATAGTTGCATAAAATATTCATATAGAAAATTTAGACATTCGCATTGAAAATTACCCAAATATACGTATTCATAATGCAAGTGATATAAGAAAATATGACAATTATTCACAATGCAATTTATGATGAAATTTGTAAGGCTTTCGCAGCATAAGTTATGCAAAAATATGAAAATGCATTTACAATGTAATTTATAAAAAAAAGCATTCACAATGGAAATTACCCTAAAATGAGTAAACCATTTACAGTGTGATCATTCATGATGAAACCTAAGCGGAAATACAAAAGCATTCACAATGAAAGTTTTGTTAAAATGCACAATATAATAATAGTTTCCACTCTGAACTGAATGCCAATATCTGAAAATAATTTTACATATTTCACAAAACAATTCTTCAAATAGTCTGTTGATAACTCGACCATACATAGTTCCTCAGAATAAAGCCCATTTGGTTTACAACAAGTATAATAATTCTTTATCATCCCAATCATAACTATTCATTTAATAAATAAGCTGCTTATTTGCATGATTTAAATAATAAATTGCAAGATTTCTATTCCTTTTCAACTTGGAAATTATGTCAGCGTTTCGACAAATTTATATCATTGTGGAACATTCCGTCTGAGAAGATATCTCGAGTGTTCTTGTTTAATATATATTTGAGATCCTTGAAATGGAACTCGCGCTTGTATAAACATTCATTCAGCAGAGTAATGAATGTCATTCATGATTAATTTGCTTCTGTAAAGGAAAATTAATATTTCCTTGAGCTATAGAATAATTTTAGAATATCAGCGTATAGTTATTTCTAAAAAGACTTCAAACATTTTGCAGACGATTATTTGTACTGCTAGTTTCTTTTTCTGTAATTAAATATATTTTTTTCCTTTGCATCTACATCGTTTTAAAAAATGAATTAAATTCCTGCTGTATCTGGAATAAAACTGGATATTAATTGCAAAAACTTAATTGATTTTCAGATTTTTTCTTTAAATCTTATATTTCCTTCAGCTATAGAATAATTTTAAAATATCAGTGAATAGTTATTTCTGAAAAGACTTCAAACCTTTTGCAAACGATTATTTGTATTACTGATTTCCTTTTCTATCGTTCAATATTTTTTTTTCATTTGCATCAATATCGTTTTCAAAAAACGAATGAAATCTCTGTTGTATTTTGAAAAAATGCGAATTTTAATTCCAAAAACGTATAATTCACTTTCAGATTTTTTTCTTTAAAATTTCCTCTTTGTAGTTATCATTTTTTTTATTATTTATAATGAGATTTAATAAAATTGAGGAATATTGAATTCTATTGCATACCCTTGCACTTATATTGATTTAATAGACTTAATAAATATGTAAAATGTCTGGTTTGAAATCATATAAAACTTGGCTTATGAAAGATAAAATTTTCTCTACCGTCGGTGCAGATTCTGAATATATAAAACTTGCTTCTTCCTTGCAGAAAAAGCATCGTTCTTATTTTACATCTCTAAATCACTAGAATTTCAATCAATTCTTGGGAATTCTATCAACTTTTCCTCTAACTAAATCTTTATATATTTTAGCTCTAATAATCATAAATTTCATGCATTAGTATCTACCGAAGCTGGTTACTATGACAACCAATAACATAAATAAAATACCAATTCTATGATCGGAAAAAATGCAAAGTTTTCGAATTTTACCTAAAATAAAGCTACATTTGGACTCATTAATCAAAATGAAATATTAAATTTAAATTTTTCGCCGTATCTAATTCCCAAATCTAGCTTCATACGTAACAGAATCGACTAAATTCGCCTAACACAGAAACTGTTAATGCTATTCATTCGACTACCTAATTAATCATGAGTTAGCTGGCTGAACAATGTAAATGCCAATGGCATGGCAGGCTAAAATGAGCAAACAGTTGATTGGCCTGTCTATGATGTTTGATGTATTATATGGTTAAATCAAATACTAATGAGGTCTACGCATCACTACTACTCAAATTTCCTCTAATACATGTTAAACGTATTAATATAAATTTGATACTAAATCGAGGATGGATAAAGTTAACTTTCTGTATATTTTTGATAAAAGATATATTCTACACTGAAATAAGTTTTCAAATTAATATTTTAATGATATTACTTCCAGATGTAATGACTAGAATATAAGTGCATTATAATAAGAAATTATTAGCTGAAATTGTCAAAATAAAAGAGTCAAATTTTCGATATAATATTTTCAAAGTTTAGTTAGTTCTATTTTTGAGTATTTTTAAGAATTTTATGTAGCATTTAAACTAATAAAACAAAAAAATTAAGCATTTTAAATTCATATTTTATTATAATTCATGATCTCACATTTTTGAAAATTCATCCATATAAACAAATTTTACGAATGGATTTCTAATGATTTTGTTGGTTTATTATCAAAATATGATTAGCTGCAGAACTGAATACATCAATTAAACTTGTTCATATCTGCAATTCGGGAATTACTGATTTAACCTTTTTGTTTCCTGTTTTATGTCATTCTTTTTTCCAGATTCCATTGCGGATTTCGACATTTAGGGGGCCAAAATCGAATGCACTGTGATTAACTTAAGTTCACATTTCAATACATTTTTATTTTCATCAACATTTTAGATTGATTTATTTTCTTTTAGTATCTTAGCGAAAATGTATGTTACTATTTAAATATTATTTCTTTTCTCTTATTATTATTTATGCGGATTATAATTTGTAAGCAATATTATTTGAATACAAACATTATTATTGTTGTTGATTGTAAATACTGCAATAATAAAATAGGAGCGAAAGCGTTCCAGAATATTTAAGGAAGTAGCAACATTTATGTTATATTTCTTAATTGTTAAGACTTTGTTGTTGTTTTTTCACAGGCTTGTTTATTTGAAGCAAAGACTATTCTTTTTTTTAAAGGTCGTTTAAATGATATGTCTGCTGCCCGTCTCAGCTCCATGGCCTTAAGTAGCTGCCAAATAGGAAATGCGCCATTATTGAATTCCATGACACTTCAATTTATTATGAAATTATATATCTCCAATCTCTCTTTCACTGATATGTTTACAAAATTCATGCTTCAGTCTTCTTAAGCATTAAAAGAAACAATATCATTTTCGAAGTACCTGTTCCAGGAATGGTCCATTTTGCCTTTAAGCAAACATGGCTCATTGCCAAAGTGAATAAACCAACGTAGTTCAACAGTATATGATACGATAAAATACCACCGAAAAGTTTCTAGAACATTCCTACAGAAGTTGTTTACTTCCTTCTTCTAAAACATTTTGTTTCCGAATTCTGAGCGCGTCACTTCTGGTTCTGTTT
The DNA here is from genome assembly GCF_947563725.1 of Argiope bruennichi. NCBI lineage: Eukaryota > Metazoa > Arthropoda > Arachnida > Araneae > Araneidae > Argiope > Argiope bruennichi. The sequence continues at coordinate 105,668,640 of NC_079156.1, forward strand.
CCACATTCCCTAAATGCAAATAAAGACAACAAGGACCCTTCTTCTCAGGAAGTAGAACCGAGCTAACATTTGCTGAAATGGTGACTCGAGGCGATTGACAAAGTAATTTCCGGCTGTCAAATGCCACGAATCCGAGACTTCACGTCCGGGAAAAGGAGTCCAGTAACTGATAGCCGGATCGCTAGGTGAGTAGTCACTAGAAGTGGTTTATGTTTATAGCTTCTGGGGTATATTCGCGTTGATAAATAACACGCGATTGTAGAAGCAGTTTCGGTTTGAAAAGCCCCGCGGGAAGTTTCGGGTAATGTTAAATATGAATTATGTGCAGTTTTAGGCACGGGACCGATAAGCTAGTGTTTCTTGTTGCAGTAGTTAGGGTGTCTCTGTAATCTTTCATATTTTACAACGTCAGCTGCGGAAAGCAGCTTCTATTCTGGTTTATGTTTAGTGCTAAAAATGTCAACGCTGTATCAATATTTTGGTTTGTGGCTGGGTTCTTACTCTTCAACTTTTTACTAAAGTATTTTACTTATAATAGAAACGGAAATAATTTAGCTTTCACTAGCTTAGTATAGTCATTTTATTGATTCGTCTTTCTGTTACATGAATATTTTTTTAATGAACTACGATTAAAACATATGAAGTTTTAGATTAATGTTCGTTTTGTAATTTTGGTTGTGAAAAATCTTGATGTACAGAAAGTTGTGTAAAACCAATCAAAAATGATATGTCCTATAACTTTAAACGGACAATTCTTGTAAAGATATAAATTTATTTCGTGTATTTCGCAAAATCCTCTAATGATTTGGATAAAATTTTATATTTAGATAAGGTTTTACTTTTTAAGTTTATCTATATAGGTGCCTTTCCTGAAAAAACGCGATTTTACACACACATACACACACAAAATGTTTTTTTAATGAATGATTATTAGAATCTTTTTCTATCTTCTCTCATGCTGAAAATGCCATATAGCGACATCTCGTAAATTTTTATGGTACTTTTGTGTTGTCAGGATGATAACCTACTAGTAACTCATAATTTTGTGAGATGACACTGATGGATGTGAGATGATGAAAAATATTCAAAAAATTGAAATATATTTAGATTTTTAATGTTTTGAATCTATTCAAACTTTGAACCGTTTCTTAGTCTTTGAACCTAAATATTTTTAAAGACTCTTCGAAACAGAAAATTTCCATTTCATTTTATTTCAAATCTGTTCCTTGCAATTTTTTCTTTAATAAATATTTCAAATTTTAAATTAAATTTATAACAATGACTTTCATTGCCGCAAGGGAAATTAATCCCATTTCAAGACCACGGTGGCCTGGTGGTAAGGTCTCGGCTTGTGAGTCGTAGGGTTTCAGTTTCGAGTTTGAAGAACCGTAAACGGGCCTGTTGCACGTTAAATCCGTCATGCCAAACGTCCTCCCGCTGGTGTGGTGTGGAGAGGGGGCTGCCAGCTGAGGTGTCGTCCTCGTCATCTGACCGCGGTTCAAAATGACGAGGTCCGTCAGAAAATAGCTCTATTGTTGCTTTACAACGGGACGTTAATATAACTAAACTTAAACTTGTTTTCATTTCATTGTGTGTGCTCACTAATTTTAATAAAAAAATAATTATATTTGGCAATAGCGTATTTTTTTTAATTATTCGATTTTTATTCATGCAAAAATATTAAGCATATTTTTATTTTATTATCACTGGTATATAATTAAGGACAAATTATATGGAAAAATAAATTAAAGAAAATAGAGTCTTAACGACATTACTTTATTACAACTCTCCTCTAAATCTTATATCCCATAAATTTTATCTTACACTATACAATATTGTAAATATGTAATTTCAATCTTCTGTAATATTTTTACTTTAAGTTCTCAAAATATCATGGATCATTGAAGAGATAAAATTAACAAATCAAATTGTGTAAAAAGTATTGTCTTTATATTAAAGATTGTATAAATTCTGAATTTTATTTTCATACATCTCTTTGACTTCATGAAACATTTTGAGGAATTACAGTCCTTCGTATAAGTTAATATATTCGCATGAAAATTTCATTTATCGAGTTGATCATACTTTCAACCAATGGATAAGTGTTAAAGAGACTCTTTGTAGTATGAAATTTAGTCTTTAATGCTATAGAGCAAAATAAATACTGTCAAAGAAATTTCATTCAAGAGAAAAACTAGAAGTCTTCAATAGAATTGTAATAAAAACTCTTTCTTGTTTTTGCGCGAGGAATTCCCATTTATTATTAAATGTCCTTCCAAATCGTCTTCATCGGAGCTGAAAGGCAAGTCTGCCATTTTTTTGTTCTAACCCCTTTCATTGTCGCCGCTGGAGTAGAACAAATCAGGAACATCTGTTTTCTGTCACTTCCCCGTTAATGCTTCCTGCGCAGTTACACGAATGGCCTTGCAAGAACTGTCTGCTCAAGATGGCCGGTTTGCAATGGACTGTCCGATCAGGAAAAAAAATAAATGGATGATAGCTTTGATAATGGTAGAGTTATTTGCCCTTGTATAAAATTGTTATTTTTCTCAATCTACTTGACGGAGTCCTTTACAAATTGTTTGCCGTTGAATCATTTCTCCACAATGTCTGATCTATTGACCAATGTGGGCTGCCACACCAGTATGGTTTGGTGTGTTATCAATAAGAGAAAAATGTCTTAAATGAAAAAAAAATGTTCATTTTTAATTTTGATTAGAAATTATTAACACACAATTGGATTTTAAATTATCGTTTGTTTAAATTTTTGATGTAGTCAATCATATTTCTAATGGAGAAAAAAATAAAACTGATCATAAAACGAAATTTCAAAGTTTGTGTGAAAGTGGTAACTCCCTTTTATTGATTGTATTTAGAAATTTAAAATAAAGCATAACTAAAAAAAAAAAAAAAAAAAAAAAAAATCAGAAAATTTAAGATTAGTTGAGGTCTCGGTAAACACACGAAATTATTGTATTATATTGTCTCGAAATTGTGACATTGCTTCCTTGAACAATTAATTTCATGTTAAGAAAAATATTTTAATGTATAGTTCTAATGGATGTTGAATGGATACAGAGTCAATAATCCCCCAGCTTTGACAGCAAATATTGCTGACAAAAACAAGAGTTCTAAATATTGCTGGAATTACGATAATAATTCAATTAGGAGCGAATATCCGTTATCATATTAGAAGCTTATTGTCTTGTCTTTGTCACGGAAACTATAAAAAAAACAAAAGACAGATAAAAAATCATTTGAGTTGAACTCAAGCGGGTAGTTGAGCGAAATCTCTCCATCAAGTTCAGTCTGAACATTTTGCAATATTCAAGTTGTTAGATATCGATTTACTGTGCTGTTGGTTTCTTCAACAGCTGATGTATGTACTATGCTTCATCTGTACTTTATTACCTGTGTTTTTGTGTAGAATAAAGCATCATTATCTTTCATTGAACTTTTCACCGTGCAACGAATGGACATATTATATTTTCACGTAACTATAATATATAGTTCTTAAAATGTTGTTCTTTAGTGTAAAGTCATTGTAAATTTATGATATTCCAATTTTGTGTAGTATATATCTTCCGTAGTATGCAGTATAATTTCTGCTATTGTACAATATTATATATGTAAAAATCCTCAGAAAGAACATTTTATTTTCTAGTCCGCATTTTCTGCTGTAGATCATGGAAGAAGATATTTTAATTTATAAGAAATGCAATTAATATAGATTATCAATGAAAAATGTTATTTTGATAACTTTTTTTTTAATCATGCAAGAATTGTTGAATAGTGAACATTGGAATTCCAACTTTAATCTAAAACCTTTCAATAAAATAGACTATTTAATTCTAAGATTCTGTTTCGTTCATAATAGTCTGTAATTCGCTTCTACGAATTTTTTACATATGAAAAGAAAGAGGAAAAAGATTTCAGAACGAAAAAGATATCAGAGGAAAAAGATTTTTAGAACGAAACAAAATAAATTTCTATTTTAGATTAAAAGAATTGTCTGTCAAATAATAATGTGCTTTATTATTTACAATAATCAATTATTTATATGACCATTTTGAAAAACGCGTTATGATTTGAAATACATTTATATAATTTTGTTAAACATGCATTTCAATAAATTATTTGATATCTGCTGAGTGAATTTTAATTAACTTACGTATCTGAATTATTGCAGATAGGACTCCATTTTTGTTTATTCGAAAAGGCTTAGAAAAGGAAATCACTGGATAATAGCTTTAAATTAAGAGTTCAAGTGTTCAATTATCACAAATTTCCCAGAAAAGTGCAAATCATAAGCAAAGGATTTTTCTTATATATATTAAAATAATTCAGTTGGTATCACATTTTTGAAGCAAATAACATTTTTCGGATTCATCTTATAAAGGAAATTATCAATATTATATAAAGAATAGAAATCAGAAGAATTACAGTCTAGTGAGTTCAATAAAATGCACGAGTACGATGATATGGAAAATAAAAGGAAATTATTCGATTTCCATTTTCACCTGTAACAGTATCAAAAAAAATTTTTTTTTTAATATTGTAGACCACTTATGTATGTTACATTTTCAACCAAAAAAATACCATTTTTAGCTATAAAATTAGTGATTAAAGGTATTTGGAAAATTAATCCAAGTGATATTAAAATTCCTTTTTATGTCATTTCCCGTTGCAGATATTCGAACCATATCTAATAAGATTCACCGAAATTATTTTTGTTCAAAATTGGTGATTAAATAAAATTCGGAAACAGTTTTTAATACAAAAAAAGAAATAAAATAGCAGAATTATATTAATATTGTAATTTTGGATGAGTTATATATTATGTGATTCAAGTTTTAAGCGTACTTAATTTTAATTTTAATGCATAAATATAAACTGATTTCTTTATTAAGTTTTTTTGATATACAAAATAAGTATATTAAAAGAAATCGTTTGGTTGAAAATTAGCCAAACGATATTATAAGATACAAAAAAAAAAAAATGCTTATAAAATTCAGTAAATTCTACATAGTCCATGAAAATATGATGGATTACAGTGATAAATCAGACTATGTAAAAAGTGTATATAAATATAATTCATCATATTTTGCTATTTTTTCAGTACATTTGTTTGAAATATTTAACATTTACATTTGTTTTTGGTCTTCAGCAAATTTATTCAAAACTTTAAAAAAACACATATTATTAAGCAGAATATTTTCTACTCAGCATATTTTTATATATATATATTTATTTGTTCGAAAAAGGCAGCTGGAATTTTTGTTGCATCAAATACTTACATTTTTTTCCGTTTGAACAACTTGCAAAAATTTTGACTTAAAAGTAATGCCATGAATATTCAATGTTGCCCTTTAAAAATCAAATGTGTTTTTTCGACCGATAAATATAGTTAGGGAAAGTGACATGTGCAAAGAAAGTTCGAAAACTAGGCCGACTGATTGAGACGTCTAGACAAACATGTCCCACATACGTATAAAACAATTTGTTTGTTGCCTTATATAGACATATATGACGCAAATCCTTTTCTGGAACGTTACATTTGGATTACTATTTAAAAAGGAATGCCAAAGAAGTGCTCTGTTATATTTGATTAAGGTTACAAGAATTTTTTTCTGCTCAAAATGCGGTAGCTTGAGTCAAGATAAAATACATTTTAAAACCTTTTATTTTTATTTATTTATTTATTTTTGAATTCGAAACCTTTTTAAGGATTCATTTTTATAGAAAACTATAATTTTTTTTCCTAAGAAAAAAGTTTAAAAAGTTAAAGGAAGAGAAAATGTATTTACTTCTTTTCAGTCCAACGGGTTTTGGTTCTGCGGAATGTTAATTTCATTTTACATAAAGCAACAATTTTAAAAGACTTTATAACAAACCTGTCACTTCAATTCTGTAAAGTTAAGTCAAAAGGGAATGTATCTAGCTGCAAGCGCTAAAACAAATTTATTTGACACCTAAAATAGAATATCTCACAGCATGACATTAAGAAAGGGGGAAACCAGAGATTACAATAATATTTATTATGAGATTAAGGATTCATGGGTTATGCTAAACATGCTAAAACATGATGATGCTGAAAAGTGTTGAAACTCTGATCTAGAGAAACAAAATGCATGCTCATAAAAAGTTATCAAACCACATTCAGAGCTATTAATATAATTAATGGTAATAATAATTGTTAACACTTATACACTTCGACGTGTTTGCATGTTCTATGTATGCATGTATATGTGTAATATTCATTAGTATATCACGTATAAAATTCGTAAAGTATTTAATACTGGTTCATAATAATAATTTTAAATTAGTTAATTTTAATTTCAAAATAAACATTATCTCAAAATGAATTTTCATTCATTTTGAGAGTTTATTATATGTTGTATTCCAAAGATGTCATCTTTTTTTGAGTGAATTCATATTTACTGGAATATTATGAATGGTCCCCCATACCTCGATTTCTGGAGAGGCAGTCATTATCAATCCGAACTCTTGAAATATTCAATGTATTAACTCGTTTTTAAATTTGTTTTGGATGAAACGACATTTCGTTAGGGTGTCTAGTATAGCAAAGATTGAGCACCTGCACCTGAGTGATCATGTGAGTTTAACTGAATTAATAACAAAATCGTAATGATTTTCCGTCTCAAATTCTGAAAAACATTTTTTGCCAGCTAAAATAATTGAATATATATATATATATAAGCATTATTTTATGTAGAGCAGAATGCAGTTTCGAAGACAGTGAAGAGACTTTCGATTTCGTGACATTGTTTAATTTCATCTTGGAGAAGTACGCATTACTTACAATCAGGAGCTACGAGCAACACACACAACACAGAACGACACAGAAAGAAATGAGGAAAAAGTTCTTAAACATTTTATCCCTGTCTTTATAACCTGAGATATTTATTGGAAAATTATTTCTCCCTATATACAATATATACTGCTTATATGCAATGGGATTTCGATAGGGATTTTCGCTACACGCGTCGACAAGGCAGGTGAAACACAGGGATCTTTTAAAAAAAATGTGCTTATTGGATATTTTTCTAACCCTTCACGCGGAGTGTGTAAAGTTAGGCTTTTTGCCAATTCAGCACTTTTACAAAGCTCTCTTGAATTAATTAAATAGAGACAGGGGAATTGGATCAGGAAATAAGAGAATATTTTAGAATGAAGTTACTATAGACTAAATTAAGATAGAATCTTGGAAATTAATTAAATTGAAATTACAGTTTAAAATATCATTACACACACACACACACACACACACACACACACACACACACACACACACACACACACACACACACACACACACACACACACACATATATATATATATATATATATATATATATATATATATATATATATATATATATATATATATATATATATATATATATATATATATATATATATATATATATATATATATATATATATATATATATATATATATATATATATATATATATATATATATATGTATATAATCTAAGTAGGTAACTTTTGTAGGTTGGTAAGTATTGAAGGAAAATAATAAGAAGATAACTCTCGAAACCTTACCTCGCTGCTTTGCGTTTATTCCCATTTCTTCTCTGTACTTCTTCTAGCGATTTATTCTTACGACCTTGCGCTTTATTGAGCAGATAGGAGAATCGGGCACAATACGGATATTCGCCCAAGTTGCTTTTTTTTGTTATCGATAAGTCGCCAAATGTGACAATCGTCTTTATCAACTTCCTAAAAGCGAAAAATTTATACCTCGAAAGAGATAAATCGCCAATTTTCTTCCCTTGTATTTTATGGCTTTATAAACTTAAAACCAAAACTGCATCATGTTCTCACATGATAAAAATATTCAGTATTTTATACCCTCTTCCCTCTAATACGAAATTCGAAACCGAGAATGACACAAAACTAAATCAGTATCGATTTGAAATCAAAAACACTGCAGAAAGCGTATGATACCAAAAAATGGCGATGTTTATCGAATAAGATACATATTCCCGAAAGGAAACAGGATATCGATTTCAAAGAAAATGCGATGCTACTCTAAGTTTTTCAGAAAACAGCTCTCACTCACTTATCTCTATACTGACAAAGCACATACGAATTCTTCCCAAGTTTTAATGCATCGTCTAAAAATGCAATACATTTATCAAAGTTATCTTTTTATTTCACCAGACGTGATTTGGCGAGAGAGATGCACTTCAAAGTATGTATTTTCTTGCAAAAAAGTAGGTTTTTACCTGCCTCTTTCGCAGTGCAGTAGACAGAAATCCTATACTGTATTTTTTTTTTTCCTAGAACGACGTTATGAAATACAATCTCCTTCTCGCGTAATAGAAAGGAAAATCCTAGAGATGTAAGGTATTGGTTTTGAAGAGTTGTATGATTGATTCTCAAGTTCTGGTAATAAATCAAGACGCTTGGCATTTTACGGATTTTTCCAATATGGCATGGGAATTTGAAATTTCTCTCGTGAGCTGACGTTATTTTCTGTGAGTGCCAAAATGAAGTAAAAGGTGTGAATTGTAATTATAGTTTGTATATGGTTGCTATGATTACTTTCTTGTTATAAATGCATAATATAGGTTCCATAAATTGAGTCTGAGTTGTAAATTAGAAAGAACCTAGAAAACTTCCAAAAAAAAAACATTTTGAAAACAGTCTATAGGTTCCATAATTTGTGTTTGAGTTGTACATTAGAAAGAATCTGGAAAATTTCCAGTTGAAAAAATAACACTCTGTTTATCTCCAATACTATTTCATATCTTTTATAATAATCAATTACTCTTCATAAGGGTATTAAGGGTCATAATTATATTAATCGCTCTTTATGAGGAGTCTTTTAAACGAGGTTTAACTATATACGCATTTGATCTTGAAATTTCTACTACATTTTACTATTGAACTTTATTTTGGCGACCAGCCGGTTCGCCAATCTTAATGTTCGTTAAAATTTTAATAATTAAATATTTTAGGCAATTCCAACTTTAATAGATTCTTCAGCAAAATATTTTAAAACTTCAAATTTTGATAGTCATATAATTCACTCATAATATTATAAAGGCCTTCAGTCATAACGTGATACGTATCTCTCTCATTTTCTGTTACACCTCGTAAAATTTATGCTTTAAATTAAAGTGTAAATGATTAATCTGCAATTATTATAATAATATTTTTTACTGAAACAAAGCATTTTTTTTAATAATATGATTACTGATAATAGAGTCACTGAGCGTTTAAACTTTATGGGCACTAAAGAATATCTTTCTTAATTTATGTAATATCTCAAGAATTTGTCAACAAAATTTTCACAGATTCATCATGAACAGATCGATTAATGAACAATGTTTCATTTTAAATGCATTAAACACTAAGAAAATAAAATGAATCGTTTAAAATAATCGGTCTAAAACAGGTTTATAAAAACTACTTAAAAAACGATTTACTTAAGACTATAAGCATATACAAAAAAATATATAAATAACATAAATACAATTTAATTATAAAAGCATGCAACTAACCTAAAAATAATTTAAATCATTGAAAACCGGTTAAAAAAACTACTTAAAAAACGATGTACTTAAAACTATAAGCATATACAAAAAACATATAACTAACATAAATACAATTTACTTACAAAAGCATGCAACTAACCTAAAAGTAATTTAAATCATCCGTTGAAAGTGGTTGTCATGGCAACAATCAGAACGCAATGCGCATGCGTGAATTTTCTTCGCCAGTTAGGTAACGCAAATACGTGAATTTTTCTACGCCAGTTGGGGTAACGCTATGCGGATTAGAAATTTTTAATTTCCTTTATTCTGTGTTATTTTAATTCAAAAGTACTTCAGAATGAATCTGAAACATGGATTAATTAGCAATGTTTAATTTTAAATGCATAAAACATTAAGAAAATAAACAGAATCGTTTAAAATAATCCGCCGAAAAATATTAACCCTAGCCTCATTACTGTTGGGAGAAAAAAGAACCTGAAGCCTTACTCATTTGGCGTTGGGGAAAATGGAAGATTTTTTTTTTGGCGGAAAAGTTGGCGGTGGGGAAAATGGAAGTTTTTTTTTGGCGGGAAAGTTAGTTTTTAATTAATAATTAAAATTTCAAAAAAAGGGACCCCAGGTGCACATTCCAGACCTCTAAGGTATACATGTACCAAATTTGATAGCTGTATGTCAAATGACCTGGCCTGTAGAGCGCCAACACACACACACACATTCAGCTTTATTATAAGTATATATAAGTATTACTCTGTCGACAATATGGCTCTTTTCTATCATTCTTTTCTATAGTTTTTCTGAAAATAATTCCCTGGAAAATTAAATAAAGAGTCTCAGTAGAAGATAGGAAAAAATGTATCGTTATTTTTAACATCTATAAAATGCTTTTATCTCCACTTGACCTAACAATTAATGAGATCAAAAACAATTGTTGAATTAAAAGTATTCATTTTGCATGGTTATTAAATTTACTTACTTGTTAATTAAATCAAAATAGTGAAACAATTTAATTCTTTACTTGAGTTTCTACTACAAAGTTGATTGGCGTAAGTTTGGCGAATTTTGTCCCAATTTTCTTGCTAAAAGGTATAAAACATATTTTTTATTTCATAACAAAAAATACCACCGTTTCCTCTTTAATTTAGTATTTTAATGGAGAAATTAAAAAAAATATTCCCCCCATTTTTTTATGCTCTGTAATATGATATTTATATTTTAAAAAATTGGAATTATCTATAATTTTTGAATCTTTATGTAAATCTATTACATCATATGTACAGTCAATTTGAGATTAAAAAAAAACTATAATGCTTAAATATTTGTAGTATACTTAAGATAAAGATAATCAAATTCCTATACAAATAATTTCCGAATGGAAAAAAAATCGAAGTTTTAACAAAAGATGGTTAGTTCCATTAAACGAAAATCATGGTGTTTATCTGATAATCATCTGCTTTGATTAATAATTAATGTTACAAAATAATAATTAAAAACATTCCATCTTGCCGGACATATAAACATTTGTGCGAGTGTTACAAATCTTTGGACAAAAAAAGTGTCAAAATTATATCATAATTATTGGTGCATAAATGATTATTTGGAAAGTTTTCATAAACCCTAGTTAATAAATCGCATATATAAAAATAATTGCATGAGCTTTATCATTCTACCAACGTGAAGAAAAATGCCCTGTTTCCCGACGTTGCGTATTTACCATTTTAAGACGCAATTACCTTAATTTCCATAATGTTGTTCAACAATGCATTTAACAGTCATAATCAGCAATATTTGATTAAATATTTATAATCTAATTTCAAAAAGCATTTCAGAAAATTTCTGAACCACGAAAAATGTTTCCAAATGTCTAGTTAATTCCACCAACCAAAATGCCACACCCAAAGACGTATTCAAAAAGAAACGGAAATTTAATTTATCTTACATCTTTGTTTTTGTATTCATAAATTACATTCACTTTATCTAATTTGCTCAAGCAACGAATTCTTGTTCCCAACAAGCAATCAGATTAATGGCTGTCTTAAAATCAAGCAGTTTCTTTAAGAACCTGTCTTCAAGTAACTAATGGCATATCCGTGCAAAAACAATGCAGAATTTTGTCTTTTGTGTCAAAAGATGAAAATTCGTGCTTGAGTTTTTGACACATTAATTCATCATTTTGCCTTAAGACCAAGCAGCAATCAATTACTCGTTTCGAAACAGGTCGAGTTAATAAACGTTGAAACTTGCTCTGAGAGTTGGCATTTTGGAAGTTTCTGGAGCATTAACTCTCTTTTCTCTGGTTTCAGCTTCATTAAAACTCATTCATCACACAACAATAACACTGAGTTTCTTAAGATGGTTGATTTGCCTTCGTTCGCTAGAAAACAGTTCACGAGTTTTAACTGGAGCATTGTAGGAAGTGCTTTCAATTTCTTGATAGTTGCCACATTGTGTTTCTGAAGCTTAAATTGTATTTGACAGACGATTTTCTCCCGTGATAAACTCAATGAATAGTTGAAAGTGTTCTTTTTTAAAGAAAATTGCCCTTTCAGAGTGAGATTTGGAAACTTTTCATAGACATTTCTTCAAATTCATGAAAATTTTATATGTCTTTTTAATAAAAAGTGCTTTTGAAATAATATCCACACATTTCTGTAAATATTTTGATCAAACTATTGTTATTTTATTTATGCAATTTATCCTGACAATTTATTTGCTGTGGAAACTGCAAGAAAATTTCATTTAATAAATTGAAAACAATCTATGCTTTTTGCCTTTCATGCTATTTCAGCGCCTAAAAATATTTCTAACCCACAATCCTATGCTCGCGAAATAAAATCACATTTCTGTATTAAAATGAAAATTATAGAAACGGACTGAACCCTCATAGAATTTCCATCAAGCTGAATTTGACATCATATTTAAATGCAAAAACAAAATTGATTAGAAATGTGCAGCCATGTCATGTAATGTAGAAACATTTAACTAATAGTTTTACTTTAAAACATAAGCTCTAACTGAGTTTAAGGAAAAATGTGTGCTGAACTTCTCAAGTTCAATCAAATTTATTCATTTCCATTTTAAATATAAAACATTAAAAAAATAACTGGGATCTCATATCTGTAATATTTGTTTTAGAAGATTTAACTTATAAATTATGAAATACGAGCTTAAAAGTTTGAAGCAATTTTCACCAATTGCTTCTAACAGGAGGTATAAAAATGAACATCTATTGATTAAAAAGAAACCTTTTAAAATGAAACGAGAAAATAAATAAGTTAAAACTAAATATAATAAAAATATTTTAATAGTATTTTATTAAGTGTGTGTAGAAAGCATTCAATCGAAACTTAATAAAATGAAAACTGTAGGACATATTACAATATCCATTCTACAAAAAAAAAAAAAAAAAACTAAATGTTTTAAAGTTAATATTTATTCTCAATTTAAATAAAATTACTCATATAGCCTAAAAGTATAAATGATCAATCTAGTAGAAAATAAAATTAAAAGAATAGTTCTCCATTAAATGCTAATTTGAAAATTATTCATAAAGTAGTCACTTATCAAACGGTTAAAATCCATTTTTCTTAATATAGAAACTTTTAAAAGCTTTCAAGATAGACTTTCAAACTAGAGGCAATAAAAGCATTAAAATTTGGCTCCTTAACAACCGAAATTACTATTCTAACGTAAATTCCATCGATAAAAGAGACACTACTTTCGAATACTTCTAACTCATAAACCGATTTTAATTCAGCAAACGATTTCAACATGGAAGACATTTATTTTTATTGCTTTATTGATTCATTAAATTCCGAGCGTTGAAAGTTTACTTTTCAGTTTAAGAGATAATCATATCTGTACACATAAATTGGAAATAATTAAGGGTTAAATGTTTAGAAAAGATTAGTCTGTGTCTCCCGGTTTTAAGTGTTCTAGATTTTATTTTTCTTTCTGCATAATTGATCGAGTGAAAATTTAATCTGCAGTTCGTCTTGGAAAAGAATCTAAGATTGATAATTAGCAATAAATAATTTAAAGCGTTAAATTGACATTTTAAGTGAAGTTAATTGCTGAAGATTTCGAAGTTAGGATTTAGAGTTAGTTTTTTAAATGAATTATTAACTGTAGAAAGTTTTCGTTAGGTAAATGTTCTAAAACATAGAAATAATATTTGTTGTGCGATAATGAAATAAATAATGCTGATGTTTGAGACATGAGTCACTTTAAAAGATTTAGCTCGTGAATTTATGCATTTATTTTCATACATTTATTTTTTGAAATATAATTTATTAGATTATTTTTCTGAATTTAACATACATTATCTCTATAAAATTGTTTAAAACGATATGCTAGATATCTGTAATTAAAGTACTTTTCAGCTAAATTACAAAGAAAAAAAATGGGGTAACTAATGGAAAGAGTAACAATTTTACAAATTTACAATTAAATTAAATTAAATTACAAAAACTAAGTTTCATACTAACAATAGAATTAATTTTGCTGAAAAAATATTTATATTTATATCTTTCCTCAAAAAATTTGTGTGTATTTTAATATAAGGCATTTTAAGAAAAAAAAATTTAACAAACTTTTATTTTTTTAACTTTTATCAAACTTTTATTTTTAATACTTAGATTCACTGATTAAGGTTCAAAATTTCATGAATGCACAAATAAATATTACACTTTAATGCATTAGTTCACAGTTATCTTTCTTCTATTTTTTATAAAACAAATTTAGTGAAAATAGCGCTCAAAAGCAGTTTCTTACGCATGATATTTCATAATCGGAAGGAATAAGGCTTTAAATAGTTTTTCTCAAAATAATTGGAGAATCTCTTTATAATTCATGTTATTCGGACGTAAATAGTTTATATTTCTTTCAAATAGATAAAAAAAATCAAGATTTACTAATTGATTGTAGAAGAATGGGATCGAAAAAGTCACAGCAACTTAAAATACAACAAAATTGAAATGAAAATTATACATTTTAGGTAAATATATAAAATGTATTCTTTTTAAAACTGTGCAAAAACTATTTTTTTTAGTAAAATATGTTGTTTGCAACATCCGCTATAATAAAGATATACAATACTCATATTTAAAAAAAAAACATCGGTTATATCCGTATATTATTTTGAAAAAAGCACTTCAAACAGCATAATAATGAGATTTTATTTGAAAAGCTTTCAAAATTAGTTCTGATTTTAAATCTTATTCTTTCTGATATATTGCATTAAAATTCTGTAAAAATTATTTTTTTCTTTAAAACACAAAACTTATTTTTTTAAATAATATTTAAACTCTGAGAGAAAAAAAAATGTGGAGAGAAAAGCTGTTATTCTACGCAATTAATCTAATTAAATTCGGGAAATATGCGAAATAATTGATAGGAAGCAATTATTTTTCTAATTTGTTTTTTTAAGTGTTCGAAGAAGGTATTTAAATATTTTTTTCTTCTCAGTTTTAACAACCATAATTTATTCAAAGATTTCCAAATTAATTTTTTTGATGCCCATTAAGTAAAAATTAAAATAAGACTTAGGAAAATTCCTAAAGTTAATTGCCTGTGTATTTTTTTCTTCAATCTTTTAAATTTATTTTTTTATCGAAGCAAACGATTTTTATTGCATAATTGAACATAAACAAATTTAAACAAAAATAAATAATGACATTTCGCATCGTTTTGTAATAGTGCAAATGTTTCCTTTTTTTCATATATTCTAGCTTACGAATTTTTTAAAAAATACTTTTTTATATTTTACTTTACAAAAAGATGCCCTAGTTAGAAATAAACTAACTGGGCTCTTATTAAGATATACAAGAATTGGTGACACAGAATCTGTTTCATGTTTTTCTATGTTTACTTATATTCTTATAAATCTAAAAGGAAATTTCGCAGTTGGTTTACTAAAATTCCCCCATTTATTTGGAAAGAAAAAATTAATAAATAATTTTAAATTCAAAAACAGTTTTATGTTTTCAGATATATTCAAAACTCTTTCAGACAATAAAACATTAATTCTGATATTTAAAATGGAATAATAGAAGAATTGTGCATGCAAATTTGTAAATCATTTAGTTTTAATTTATTTTATTCGTAAATTAAAATTTTACCGCCTTTATAACTGCAAAGTGAAATATGCAGATTACTATATGATTTTTTGCATACTAAAATGGCAAAACAAATAAATAAGAGATTATTTCTTTTAACATTTTTCACTATCTTGCTTTTGATATAATTAATTTTTTGTCATATTTATTTTTCTTAAAAAGAATTCAGTTTTTTCATAGATTGATCTTTGATAACTTAAAAGTATTTTTCTCGCAAGAAAATTTAAGAAAAAAAACAAAAAAACTTTGCTTTCTAATTCTTGTTTTTTCTAAGAATAACGAAGATATTTTATTATTACAAATTATTTAAAACATGAAACATTTCTCAATAAATATCGATGAAACTTGAGAACTCATCTCATAAAAACTTTGTTACTTAATTTTTTTTTTTTTTTTTTTTTGATTTCCTGTGTTAGAAAAAAAAATGTAAGGAGTAAGTAGGTTTGCATTTGTGAATTCAAATTACCACGAGAAATTTTTCATCATAAGACAAATGATATTTATTCAATTTATAATTCAATCTATACTTATTTATATATTACAAAGTGGCTTGAATTTATTATTTTTCAATCCACAGATTCAATAAATCTTTCTTCAAACTGTAACTTCTAGCTTGTATGATTGTCATTTTTATCTATATATCCTTCTAAATTCGTACAATATAATGAGATTCATGGTAATATTTTATAACTTGCAAGTAAATATAAAATAATTTCACCATCAATATGTCTATATACTGATTTTCAATTGATTTGCTTTAATTTTTATATTGAAAGAAATCAAAGATGAAGCCCATTTAGAAAGATATACAAAATGAAAAATTATAATGATATAGATACGTAAATGTAACTTATGAATTTAGATAAATTTTCTATTAAGTGAATTACTTTTATTAATTTTTGTCTGAAAAATAAGCTCAATCCTTTATAAACGTTAACGTCTGTTAAATGAATCACGAGATTTAAAATTAAATTTACCTGTTCATTTAATTTTCTTTATAAAGCAATTTCAAGAGTTAAATTAATCTGAATAAATCAATATACTTTCACATTCATAAACTTCACTAGAAATAAATATATATTCTATTTTATAAAATATGTATGTTACAAAATATATGATAAAACTTGAAGGCAAACTAAATTAATATTTCCTTATTCAAATTACACTTATAAAGTAATGAATGTTCTTAAATTTTATGTCTTTTTTTCCAACGCAGAAATTTCGAGTACTAACGTTTCATTTTCTTCACAGTTACAGCGAACTTGGGTGTCAGATGTTCCGAATATTCCAGCTGTCCTTTTAACTGAACAGCTCATTTCACTTCAGTTGAGATTTCTGGGTGAGTATTCTGTCGTTTGCATTTTATCTTTTTCAGCTGCTCACATTTACATTAATTTCGTAGCAGCCGAAAGTGCAGTTCAGTTCTTTCTTTTAAAAATATTATTTTTTTTTCGTATATCGGGTTTCATTTGTCAGACTAAGTGTAACTGGAAACATAAAAAAAGGCGAAAAATTTTCTAACAAACGTATCTTGTTTCTTTTCAAGACTATTATTCATAAGTTGGCTCAGAGCAAGTTTTTATTCCTCTCCTGTAATGGGTTCTTGGAAATACATATTTCTTTTTTCTTTTGTTTGTTTGCGAATGACAAGAATTCTGTTAGAGCCATCAAAGAGTTTATTTTTCTTGTACAAACTAATTTAGTGGAAACTTCTTAAAAGGTTTTGGATTTATTACGATGAAAGTCAAGAAAGCTGATTCATCTTTTATTTATTTTTTTCTTGAAATTTATAAAGAAACTGTTTATTCCTGGAGATAGCCTAGAATTAAATATCAATTTTGTATGCATGTTGCTTTATTCATAATTCCAAAGAATTTTAATTCAAATGACAATAAAATGACTAAATGTAACTTTGGTATAAAGATTATTTTTCAATTCAAAATATATCAAATATATAATAATTTGAAATAAAAAAAATATAATATATTTTTGAAAAGAAACATTAATTTTTACATTTTAAGTTCGAAGCAATTAACACGAGTTAAAATCCAGAATAAAGGACTTTTTATAAAGTAAATTGTTAAACTTTGAAAGCAGAAATGCATATTGACTACTAACTAGAGCAATACTTAATTTGAGCAAACAGTTAATTAAACGAGGTATTCAATAAAGTGGAGAACATCTTTATAAACAATAATTTTTTACTGTTGTATAATTAATTCCTATTTACTAGCAGAGATCTTGATATAAAGGAAAATAAAATATAAAAAAAATTTATTTGCTTCTAAAATTTTTATGGCTTGCCTATTCTTTTTAAGTCATATTAATATCATCTTTATCAATGTAGGAAATAATTTTATTATACAAAAGAGACTGATGAATACTAAGCAAATGTTTACTAGGACACCTTTTGTGAGTTATTATAAAACCCCTCAACCTTCCAAACACACCTGAGTGAGCCTCTTTAATGAACAAAACACGCGCTATGAATGTCCAATCAATCACATTTAACAGAAAAGAGAGAAAACTTCGCTCTGATTGATATTCAAGCATCTCGGATGACCACCGTAGTCTATTTGAACGAGCGTTTGGGGATTTTCAGTACTGATAGAGTTGCGTAACGAAAGTGGATATACTTAAAATTGCAGCTTTTATCGTTATCCTGCGTAGTTATTTGAAATTCTATTATTCATTTGCAAGAAACGAGAGCACAATTAATTCTTATATTTTGATAAATATCACTCTTTATGACTTATTTGACCAACGAAATAGAATTTCACAAATCCTTCTCTAAATTATATATAAAATTGTACTCGCTATAAAAATTGCTTGCTTAGCCTCATTTTTTCAAGTCGGGACTCTCTATTTTATCATTCTGTCGTAACACAATTGTGCAAAGATTATCTTTCAGACTTAAAGATGTGTTTAAAATTGATTAATATTCTTATTGGAATTTAAATCATTTCTCCTACCCTTTACCATTTATTATCCCAATTTGAGTGTATAAATTTGTGTACTAAAGCAAAATTGGTATAACAGGTAATGCAGTCTATTGTGCAATATTCTATGGAAATATATTATTCAAAATTGTACAATATTACGAATATTGTTTAATGTAATTATGGTATTGGTAGATATACTTAAGTACTTCAATGAATAAGAAAAAAATACTTTTAAATGTTTCATTTCACTACTTTTAACGTATCTTTTTTGTAATAGTAACTATACCTGTTAATAAATTGTTATTCATGTTTTTATATTGGAGTCTTCCTTTACCCTTTAAAGGGCCATTTTTTTCTGGTCATGGTATATTAAAATACTTTTGAGATTGAGATTGGCTTAAGAAAAGGGGTTAATTTAATTTATTAGATACATATAATTTGGTTAATTAATAATTAAGCAGCCAATCTAAACACGGCATTTTATGTGAGATAAGGAACTGAAGCATCTAAGTTTCTGTCTTATTGAAAAATGCGACAGAATTTATATAAATTCATTCAAAGATTGATAAATTTGGTGGGAATTATACTTCCCATGGCACTTGAAAGGGTTAAAACTATAATATAAATTTTGTTTTTAATCTGACTTAACTTAATTCTAATTCGTTTTCAAAAACCAATCTTCATAAGTCTATTTAAAATAATAAATTTGATGTTTTTATACCATTCCAAATAGAATTCTACATAATTTAATGAAAGATTAAGCGAAACATATTTCCCATAATTTTAACATTTGCTGTATATTTTTGCTCAAGCAGCTGGACGAACACAAACTGAAAAGAAAAAACAAACAAACTAATAACTCTTTCCTGCATAGTCTATGTATCTATAAGTGTATTAAGGTGAAATGTCATTATCATTCTTTTCTCATTTAAAAAAATGATTTTTTTTTAGTGTTCAATTATTTTAAGAATAGATCAGCAATAATTTCAAAACAAAAAATAAAATAGCAGTACAATGCTTTCTAAACTTCGACTATTAAATTAACCTGATTTTAGTTTTAGTTAGCAGTTATTTTCAGCGTAAACTGAAGACAATAACCAAAACTGTTACAAATTTAAATGAAAAAAAATCTTATCAAGATGATTTGCAAACAAAGAAATAATATCAAAATGGTTTTATTACTAGTACTTTAAAATCTAATGTGCACATTTTTCAAGCAAAAACGCTTGATTATTCATGCAAAACAAATTACTAAAAAAGAATACGAATTTTATTCTTAAAAAATGAAATATCTTTTTTCCTCCTGCTTAGAGAAAAAAACATTCCTTCTAAAACTTTTCAAACAAAAGAAACTGCCTTTTAGGAAGCAAAAAGCAACTTCCAATTCTTATAAAAATTAAAGGTAATATGTTATTATGTGTCTATACGAAACTAGATAACGTAGCGCCAAGAAACTAAATAAAAATAAATATGAAAACAAATAAAGTAAGGAAAAAACTTCCAGAGTAAAAGAATGGAGCCAGTTTTCTTTCTGTATGACTTCCTTTAAAGACATTTTTTTCCGTGTGGTTGGAAACAGGATTGAATCGTTTTCTGAATTTGCAGAAGCCAAGGCTACAATATCGATTACGCGAACGACTCATAGAATCGATATTGTGCTTCAGTCAGAAGAACAGCTGCAACGATGGCGATCGTTTTCAGTTTTCAGAGATCTTTTATTTGTCATCTTTTTTTCTCTGCCTTTTCGGTTAAATCAATTCGATTCGCATTTTAATAAGTTTTATTACCTATAGAAGTTCCCTATTTTGAACAAAAAATAAAAGTAAAAAAAGAAAAAAATGAGAGAGAAATTCTTTGTATGAAAATAAGAATGTTTGGAAGTTTAAAAAAGGAAACTTAGAAAGAATGAAGAAAACGAAAATGGTTCTTTCTAGCAGAAATACAAGAGTTTTGAATCATCTCTAAATATAATCGATGTATAAAGTTTCAAACTACGCGTTTATATATATATATATATATATATATATATATATATATATATATATATATATATATATATATATGTAGTAATAATTTCTTTTCTGAATGGAAAAAAATAGAATAAATTTAAAAATTCTAATGAAATTAATTTTAAAATAGAACCTACGAAAGAATAGGAAAATATATTTTATTCATGGAATATAATTACAGATTTTCTGGGTGTTTTTTTTTATATTTTAAATAAAATTTCCAAAAGAAACAAATATTAGTTAACGGAATATTTATTTAGAAATCTATGGTAATCTTTCTTCCAATGACTGAATCTTTGATGGTATATCCGACTTATCTCCTTAAAATGGAAGAAATATAACAAAATATGGAACATGATAATGTCTCTACAGATCTTCAAGGTTTTTCCGATCGGAAAGAAAAAGAAATTTGGGCATGCAAAAATAACAATGAATTTCAAATCTTGGTTTCTTTTATCCCTTTATTTAGCAAATTGCTTTACCATCAATTTTCCAAATTCATTTTTAAAACCATTAGTTTAGTTTTGGCGCAGAATAAACGCAGAAAGAAGAAAAAAAACCTTTTTAATTAATTAAAATAATTAAATTAGTCATAAAAGATTTTTAATATCATTTTTAGATGATATCTACGACTTTTTATAGGAAAACATTCTTCGTGTTCTTATAAATACTTTTCGTAAAAATAGTCATATTGTGTAGATTTCAGTAAGTGATATCTACACAATCAACAGATACCATATATAGTATCTGTAGATTATGTACCAATACATAATCTACAGATATCCATATGTGCAGATCATTTAAAGTACCGTCGGTAAATAAAGGGTTAATTGAAAAACAACGTCCAATATGCATATTCGAATTTCCAGTTTGTTACATATTACCTGCCTTCCAATGATTTATCTCCAAAGACTATATTCTATTATGCTGTTTCGTTACTATAGTTACAATAGTAACTAAAAGACATATAATGTGTCTCCATAAGTTTTAGACTTAGTATGTCCAAAATACATAATTGATTCCTCTCATATTACAATGCTAAACTGAAATAGCATCATGTTTTGGAAGCACACGAGAATATAAAGAAATAAATACAACCGACATTGGCAGTTACTTTTTACTATATGTCAATAATAACGATCTCGCGTAGATGAATCGTGTGTTAACTAAACTCAAAGATGACATTCGCTAATCTCAACTCAAGACTTTATTGAAGGAACTAAACCTTACATCTTTTGTTTACCCACAAGACGAAATGACACAAATTTTCCAGATTTAGAAAGATACAGAAATTATAAGAACATTCAAGAACAAACTAGAAATGGCCGAAAGTAAATCAATACCAAAAGTATTTTCAGGTAGCTTGCCTGCAGTCAAGTAAATCAATACCAAAAGTATTTTCAGGTAACTTGCCTGCAGTCAAATTCGAACTCGCGAGATGTCGTTTTCAGTCCATAGATTTCTACCACTGAGCCATTCAATCCGCGGAAAGATGGAACAAGCGTCATTGCAATGTCATTTAGTCAAAAAATAACTAATTAAATATACAGGAAAGCTTATTCAGTAATTGAAGCAATTTATAAAGATCTGCAAGATGAAATCCGTAGAACTTTCGAGAAAATACTCAAACATGCTTGCATTTTTCCCTCCTTTTTTTTCATTTTAGAACAGAAAAATGTAATGAAATACCATTCCAAAAGACTTGTCCCGGAAAAATATCAAATCTATTCATAAAACATGAGAAACGAAAACCAGGGAAAATTACCTTTCAATTCATTCTATACCGAGTTGAGAAAGAATTTTTTTGCTTCATTTGACAGAAGGTAGAAAATGAAATCCTGATATATGTGACCGAAAAAAGGCTTAATCTTCCATTTTGAAGAATGGCTTCTATTTCCAAAAGCGGATGAAATGCATCGAAGAAACCTGAGAGTTTAATGTATCGTGACGTGAAATATCAGTAAACTCGGAACGTTCCTTACGTTTCTGACTTAAATTATCTTTATTTTTCCTCATTTCAATTTTAATGACTTAAGGTAGCTTGGAAAATGAATATTAGTATCTCCAGATGGGAAATTCGAAGATATTTATATTGCTTTTTTAATGTATCTGTGATTTGCAAAACTGAGATTAAATTTCTAAGAACTTGAAATATTTTTTTTTTTTTTATGAAACGTATTACATTTTTCTGAAGTTAATGAAAAAAATTTATATGTTATTTCAAAGTAATTTAACATATCAGTATATGCATATTCAGAAAGAAAATGGAAACTGATTCTTTAATAAAAACCAACAGTAATGGCCTTCTAGAAACTTCTCGCATACTTACTGTTATCCATCTAGTTTGAAAACTGTAGATATTGCACAAGATAATGAAATTATTATTGCTTATTTTCTTATTTTCGGAATGCAACAAAAGACAGTTTTTGACTTCATATTATAATGTAGATAATCGTATACATTTTTGACGCACCTTTCTTCAACAGATAAAAATTTGACACATAATTTCAATTTTAGTTGTATGATCAACGTCGCTGCATTTTTAAGCTACCATGTTTACATGAATGCCGATGTACAGGTTTGGAGACAGTTACTTTACAGAGGGATATGGTTCAAATTTGATGTTCATGCATTCCATAGATGCTAAGATTGTAATCATATTTTCTTGAACCAACTTTAAGGTGTTATACTTATCTGGTTCGGATAAGTACAAAAAACACAGTAAAAGACAGACAGACAAAGTTTCTATGAATGATTTCGTTCAAAATTCGAGAGAAATTTACAAATTTATAAATTTATTATGAAGACCACATAACGAATTTCCTACTTCAAGTTCAAGATAATTTTGAATTATTGTGTTCACGAATAAACAGACATAATCCCAAACTTGTGTTTTTTGGTCTGAGGAAGATCTGAAACGTGAAGATCCATTAAAATATTGAAGTCATTTTTTTTTGTCGAATACAATATTTTCTTTTTATGGGCTCCATATCCCCCCCCCACCTGGGAGGCATTTCTGGGGACGAGAAGTTTCCAGCATAGTGGCTGATTCTCTAAGCTCTCATGGATACAAAAATGGTGCGGGGTTGAATACTCCTTACCGGTGGCGGGACATGCAACTTATGAGAGGGGTTGTACTATGACCGGTGATGACTCCTAGGAATCAATTACAGTTCTCTCAAATGCTGTGGCTGTATTCCAGTCATTCAGATTTTTCCGAATATCTTAGGACAGGGCAGAGTAGCCTTTCGTGATTACGTGTTTCGTATTTAAGAAAGTAAAAATGAGATCAAAACGTTTTTCTTGATTAATTTGTTCTCCGATATTAAAGTCTCATGCATGTCTCCTGAAATAAATATAAATGATATTTGCTTTAATTAATAACAAGAAACATATGATATATTTTTAACTTTCTAATAATACGCAGTCAAAATTCAGATATAGTACAAAAAGAAGTCTACATTATTATACAATACGACTTAAAATTTCTTTAATAACCTTTATATCGTACAAAATGTGGCATCTAAAAGAATTTCTGAAAAAGTATGGGAAGTGGCATTAATGTAGATGGATTTTCTAGCCTTTCTTTTACAAAGGACGCTACAATCAATCGTGGATATATGTAATTGGCATTTAAGGGCATCTGAAACCCTCGAATAATATTGCAGTAAGATGAACCGTAATACTTCAGTTCTTACTTTTAAGAGTTTTTCGTTGTAGTTGTTGTTTCTTATGGCACTTGCCATGGACAAGCCCGCTGTTACGAAGACAGCGATTTAAGCCGGTGGGGGGCGTCTCTTGTTTGTTTAGTAGCACCAACTAAGGCCAAGAGTACGACTTTGCTACTCACGCATCACTCATTCGTATGCACAACCCCTTTTTACAGGAGGGCACATTCACACATCTCACAGATAGAACAACAGAAGAACAACCATGCCCAAACCGGGACTCGAACCCAGGACGCCCAGATCACGGGGAAGACATGCTACCCGTATGCCTGACGTCGGCAAAGTTTTTCGTAATAGACTGTTTGAGAAACTAATTAAGAAAATGAAGAAATGAAAGATAAGAAATGCGTATAAACACCACAGAAAAGCCTGACAAATATTTTCGAATAAAGTATACTGATATTCACACAACATAATATCCAGCAAAATCAAGTCAAACCCCGAATGTGCTTCGTTTTAACAACAATAATGGGCTGAAGTTGCTCATTGAATTCATGAAGACAGTCGAAAAATATTGTGTTTCTAAATTTACAGGTGGCATCTTCAATACACTCTCACATCTTATTGAATACAAACGATTATCTATATCTATACTTATAATAAAGCTCAATGTGTGTGTGTGTGTGTGTGTTGGCACTCTACAGGCCAGGTCATTTGACATACAGCTATCAAATTTGGTACATGTATACCTTAGAGGTCGGGAATGTGCACCTGGGGTCCCTTTTTTTGAAATTTTAATTAGAATTTTAATTATTAATTAAAAACTAACTTTCCCGCCAAAAGAATCTTCCATTTTCCCCACCGCCAACTTTTCCGCCAAAAAAATCTTCCATTATCCCCAGCGCCAAACGAGAAAGGCTTCCGTTGTTTTTTTCTCCCAACAGTAATGAGGCTAGGGTTAAAATTTTTCGGCGGATTATTTCAATCGGTTCTGCTTATTTTCTTAATGTTTGATGCATTTAAAATTAAACATTGTTAATGAATCAATCTTTCAGATTCATTCTGAAGTACTTTTGAATTAAAATAAAGCAGAATAAAGGAAATTAAAAATTTCTAATCCGCATAGCGTTACCCCAACTGGCGTAGAAAAAATCACGTATTTGCGTTACGTAACCGGCGAAGAAAATTCACGCATGCGCATTCTGTTCTGATTGTTGCCATGACAACATGTATATGCTTATAGTTTTAAGTACAACGTTTTTTAAGTAGTTTTTTTAAAACCTGTTTTCAACCGTTTATTTTAAACGATTCGTTTTATTTTCTTAGTGTTTGATGCATTTAAATTTAAACATTGTTAATGAATCGATCTGCTCATAATGAATCTAAGAAAATTTTGTTGACCAACTCTTGAGATATTACATAAATTTAAAAAAATATTCTTTAGTGCCCATAAAGTTTAAACGCTGAGTGACTCTATTTTCAGTAATCAGATTATAAAAAAATGCTTTGTTTCAGTAAAAAATATTATTATATTAATTGAAGATAAATTCTTTCCACTTTAATTTAAAGCATAAATTCTACGGGTGCTAACAGAAAATGAGAGAGATACATATTACGTTATGACTGAAGGCCTTTATAATATTATGAATGAATTATATGATAATCAAAATTTGAAGTTTTAAAATATTTTGATGAAGAAGCTATTAAAGTAGAAATTGCATAAAATATTTAATTATTAAAATTTTAACGAACATTAAGATTGGCGAACCGGCTGGTCGCCAAAGGCGGCTAGTAAGAAATAAAACAAAAAAAATATAAATCAAAGTCATAATCATACAGTGCTTTAGATAAGTCTTTCTCAATCGATTGAAACAAAAAAATTGACACAAAATTGCAACAGTAGTCACAAATTCCCATAAAAATTTTTATATATTGAAGTCATTGAGTTTTTAAGTAACTGCGGTTACTTATTTCTGAAAGTACATACCAACAGACATTCAACCTGTAGTTGTATTTTGCTCAAAATTTGGCAGGTGCTTACATTATAGTTCCTAAATCTGAGCACCGAATTTTATCTCTATGGATCCTTTCGATTTGTAGCTATCGCTTTTACTTATATTCAAACAACCGGACAGACAGATTTTCCCTGAACGAACTTTACTCAAAATTTGACAGATATTTGCACATTTATAATTATTCCAAATTTCAACAGTCTAGCTCAAAGCGTTTTTTGAGTTATCTTGGTCATGGACATGCAGACGAACAGACAGACAGATAGTTTTCAAATATGCGTTTTTCGCATTCAGGATACTCTTAAACGCGCGTATTCATTAAAATTTCTAATTCGCATTTTTTTACGATTATTATACCTTCTCTATACTAAGTATACGATAATGTAATAGCACTTATTTACATAAAAGGAAACGCAGTTTGATGTCTGGGCCTGTTAGGGACAAAAAGGTTAAAATATTTAATTTATTTCGTCAAAACCTTCCTGAAATAGCAAGCTTCATGTGCCCTCTTTCTTTGCACTGCATCCTAATCTCTCTGTTGTTCTTTTTATTATGTATTGTCTTAAAAGGCAAAGCAAAGCGAGTATTAGAGTGAAATCGAGTATAAGTATCAGGCACTTTGCTGCACTGCAAATTGATGTTACAACTGTGTTACATTTATTAATTTACAGAATATCATTATTGTTATAAAAATAAAAAATAGGAATAAATATAGAGTATATGAATACTGATTAATTAAAACCCCAGGATTCTTCTAAAAAAAGAAAGAAAGAACAAAATGAGCAATAAAAATAAATTTGGAAATATTGATTCCAATTATCAAAGAGTTAAAAGCTACTAAAATAATAATATTTTCAGACCAAAGTCTCTCTTTTCTAATCCAGACTATCTATCCATTTAGGTTCCCATTCTATACACAATTCCTTGTCTAGTTTCGACAATGACCACTCCCTTTTATATACAGGAACTCACCTGTTTATTGCCTTCATTTCATTCCCGGGTCTTCGCGGTGCAACAAACAGCGCCAAAAGAGTTGCGGTCAATCGATTCGGCCGATAACCGCCAGTCATCGATGATTGCCTCACCTTGCATCGATTCAGACAATGGGAAGGTGAGGGTGGATTCTCCGGGGCACAGAAGAAAGTATTGGGCAAGAAAAAGTTATCGTTTGGGATGGGGAAAGTAGATCGTTAACTTTTTATTCGGTAAGGTAGATAGATATATTGGGAATTTTATTTTAGCTAAACTAACACAGGTATACTATAAATATAGACACTTCTTTTTTGATAAATTGCAATCCACTGGGTTACACGACATGGAATATACTGCAGGAAGTAATGATTATATAAATGCATGTATATTATGATACTGCTATATATCAAATAGTCAGTGTCCTAATGAGGACAAGCGAAAATCGCCATCTTTGAAGTATTCAAACCAGTGAGTGTCGTTAAACTTTCTAGCAGTAAAGTTAGACTTTCTGGAGAAGTCTTGCATGACATTGGCGCACAATAGTTACAAAATATTAACCTTTGGCGCGAATTTAGCATTTTTACTAAATCTATCGTTGCAACCATGACGAGTTGTTTGGCTATTATTGGCATTGTTGGCATGTGTTAACAGTATCCGAAATCCCAAATTGTGTTTCAAATCCATTTTTCCTACACGACTGAGACAAAAGTTACTTCACTTGAATCACAAACTCCCATATCAAATTCGGTGGGTTTCAATAACGCCATGTTTTGAGGTATCATGTTTATATTTTTTCTGAAAGTACAGACCAACAGACAATCAACCCCATGTAGGATTTGGCACAAAAATCAATAAGTGCCTAGATTATAGATGTTTATTCTATGCACCAAATTGTATCCATCGAGATCTCTTTGTATGGCAGTTATCGTGTTAAATTGAATTTAAAAAGTCGGAGAGACAGAGTTCCTTTCAACAGATTTGCTCAAAATTTGATAGAAATATGCAAATTTGGTATAAAGATTGTACACCAAACTTCATTCTTCTAGCTCAAAGCGTTTTTGAGTTATCTTTGTCACAACAAACAGATGGACATTTTCCAAAAATCTGTTGTCGAAATCAGTAAGGTCTAAAACGTGGAGATTCATCAAAATCTCGAATTTGAATTCTTGCATTGATTTGTTCTATATTCATAACCATACTCGGGTGCTGTTAGCCTGAATAAATTGCATATTAATGCAGCCTGGTGATTCACTCTCAGTTAAGGATTAGAGAACAGTCTATTATGGACTCGATTTCACCGAATGGTATCAAGTAAGGTGCTGCGATGAATTTCAAATTCACCGATACTATCAAAGCCCTTACGATGGTATTGGGAGAGCTTTGATGATCGTGCCATTTCATACCATGATTCCATTATCTGAAATAAATTACACGGTCCATCCGTCAGTTCTAAGTACTTAAAACCATCGATAGGTATATGTTTGTCGTCTGCACCAAAAAATGTAATTGTACCAAATGCACCAAAAATATAAAATTGCAAAATATGTCAAAGACATTTCAAAGTATCGACATAAGTAAAATGTCTTTGCAGTTGTATGGTTGAAAGTTTAATGAATGTTTTGCTACAGGTACTGTTTTAATCACCTGAGCAAAACGAAATTACAAGTTCCAAATTGTCCTAAAATAATTGTGTATTTTCAAGGCTCAATGTTAATTTTATAAAAATAAATAGCCGGATAAAATTTTAAAAAGATAATTTATTATTTATTTGAAGTTTAGCCAGGAAATTTTGATTTTTATCTGTAGCATCCAGGCTCAAATATCTTAAGTAATAATAACTGACAATTACCGATATCAGATTACTTGCTTTTCTGTAATCTAATAAATATGCAAGTTTTTTTGTTATTTATAATTTTATATAAATTTAAATTTTCTCTAATACTTAATTAATTTAAATATACTGTAGAGAATGAGTGCAATTGTTCTTCAACAAATAAACTTGATGAGGAATTTAAAAATAATAGAAAGTAAAAACAAAGCCACTTTTTTAACTTACACAATTCATTGCTTAGATAAATGGTTTTATTGATAAGTAGCGTTACTTTTTGTGATTTTATAAGAAATTAAAGAATATCTGAAATTTTACAATATGCATGACTATTCAAAGGCTATAGGCCTGGTTTCCAATATAATCCTTCCAAGTGGTACCGAGATATTCGACATTATTCCCATTAAATTTCTAATCATGTCCTATCTAAAACATTATCTGTATCCTCATAATCTAAATTAAATTAATTTAAAATCTTAAAAACCAGGGTATAATTTTTTAATTTATCTGAAAATGAAAATAATAATGAAATGATAAATCTTGTTATCTCCTAGAACATTTTATGTAGCCTCATTATGTAAATTAAATTAATTTGATTATTTAAAAACCAGCATATTCATTTTTAATTTACTGTAAAATAAAAATAATTAGGAAATAATAAACCGTGTCGTCTCCTAGAACATAGTCTGTAGCCTCATTATATAAATTAAGTCAATTTAATGTTTTAAAAACCAGCATATTCATTTTTAATTTATCTTAAAATGAAAATAATAATGAAATAATAAAACGTGTCGTCTCCTAGATCATTGTATGTAGCCTCATTATCTAAATTAAATTAATTTAATTATTTAAAATTCAGCATATTATTTTTTAAATTTATCTTAAAATGAAAATAATAATGAAAAATAAGTCGTGTCTTCTTCTTGAATATAATCTGTAGCCTTATTATCAAAATTAAACTAATGTAATTATTTTAAAACCAGCATATTAATTTTTAATTTCTTAAAATGAAAATAATAATGAATTAATAAATCGTGTTCTCTCCTAGAATATTGTCTGTAGTCTCATTATATAAATTAAATTAACTTAATGTATTCAAAATCAACATATTCATTTTTAATTTATTTTAAAATAATTAAAAATGAATATGCTGGTTTTCAATATTCATAATTAGTATAGTTAAAAAGAAAATAATAATTAAATAATAAATCGTGATCTTACCTAGAACATCATCTGTAGCCTAATTGCCTAAATTAAATTAATTTAATTATTTAAAAAACAGAATATTAATTTTTAATATATTTTAAAATAAAAATAATTAACAGTATATATTAGTTAATATTCACAAGTAATGATAAATTTGTACAATATCATATCCGTCACATTAAAATTCCTCGTCTGAATCAATGTCAAATTTTAATAAAAATCAGCATATTAATTTTTAAGGTTTTATTAAAATGTAAATAATAATAACAACAGATTTCAGTTAATATTCGCAAGCAGTCTCAATACTAATACTCAATAAAACCATCATATTATTTTTTAATTTATCTTACAATGTAAATAATAATGAGCTATAAATTTCAGTTAATATTATCAAGTAGTGAGCAATTTGTGCAATAGCGTATCCATCATATTAAAATTCCTCACCTGACTCAACGCCAAAACTCAATAAATTTCATAAAACTATTTTAGCATGAAATACTACATTACAAATATAACCAGTTGATATTAAAGAGACATTTACAATTACAGCATAATTAGTATAGTTGAAGACAACATTCCATCCAAGCCCATAACTCTTTCGAACTTTGCCACGGGTATACATCAGTGGGGACTGACATTATGTGCCTGACAGGGCCAGAAAAGCATATCCTGACACACTTTCTACGAAGCCCATTACTTCCTTTGTCGCACAGAAAGACGTATGTTCATAGATTATAAAAGGATGATGAATATCAGCTCTTAAGAGATACTGCATCAACGTTTATTCACTGAGTCTCCAGAACGAATGTAGCATAGAAATGGAGTAAGGATTTTGTCATTGAGGTATGACAGAAGCACGTTAATTAGAGGAAATATATAATACGAAATGTAAATTTGAATCATTCGTGTTCCTTCAGTATTTGATGAAAGGGAATTATATGTAATTGATGTTTAGACTCAGAAATTATGAATTGAAACCTGCAATTATTGAATGTATTCAAATAGCACATTTTAATATGTCATTTATTCTTATGTTGACATATAGATGGCAAGTCGTACCTCTTTCTTCTATTTTGGTCACTCATATAATCGGCTCAACTCATGGCAGTGTTGCCATTTTGGTTATTTTAAGGCGAAATATAAGAAGTTTTGTCATTTTTTAAAGCGCTTCGCAATGGAAATTTTAACTTCGCCTTATTCTGAATTTATTTGTAGTCAAGATGTATGGAATCATTTTTAAATCATCTATTAAATTAATGTTGTTTTAATTCATCTATTAAATTAATGTTGTTTTAATTCTTCTATTAAACTAATGTAGTTTTAATTAATCTATTAATTAATCTATGTCGATATATAGATGTCGGCCTATGCCTCTTTCTTCTATGTTCGTAACTCACCTAATCGGTTCAACTCATTTGTGTTGCCATTTTAGTTCTTTTGAGACCAAATTTAGGAAAATTTTGCTATTATTTTTTAGCACTTTCCAATGGAAATTTTAATTTTGGCTTATTTTGAATTTATTTGTAATCAAGATGTATAGAATTATTTAAAAAATTAATTGGTGCATTTTTTATTATAATTCCCATATTTTCTAGATATCTCGTATCCATAAGCTTCATTCAACATAATGTCTGTAATGTAGGGTCTATTTTAATATTGATTTCATGAAATAAACAAAATTGAATTTAAGAAACGAATTTCCTAGAATTTATTTTTGAAAATATCTTTTGGAATTTGGAATCTATTATATATATATATATATTATTTTTCTATTTGTTTTTTTTTTTGTCTTAATTTAAGTATTACATGTTTGATGGACGTAAAAAATAATATTTCTTAACGTAGTAATTGTGATACTATTATGTTTGCATGAAAAATAACTTAATTCATCGTAAAATACTTCATAGAAGAGATTTGAATTTTATTTTAGAGATTAATTTTACAACTTCCAGTTTAGTGAGTTTAGTTTTTATGTAATATATAATTAACAAATGAATGTTTAATCAAAAAATATGGGTGTATCCAAGAAATTAATATTTAAACTTCTAAGCTATATTCATTTATAAATTTTGTTTTATATTGCCGTTTTTATGTGGTAACACTCGTTTGTTATATATGTGTGATAATAAGCTTGGCGAGAACTACAAATTGCTTTTTCTGTTTTTAGATAATTGTTAATTTTAGTTCCTGTACACTAACATTTCTGTTGTGGGCATATGGTTACACCAATGATTTGTGCTTTTTTAAGCTGGTTACATCTTTAAAAATATATAATTGTGTAGGGAAATAAAAGTAGAAAAGCCACAGGGGAATAAAGATATATTTATGTATACCTAGAGATTTATCTCTCTTATTAACGTAAATGATTAACTTTTAAAATTTTACAGTTTTTAATATTTCTCTCAATTTATCTGTGAATATGTCGTAAGTAAAAAAAAATCACTCTTGAATTAAATACCAAAAAATATGCTATTATACATTTGATTCCATTTGATTTAGATGCTGCTATGCCAATAAAGTTAAATAAATAACATTTTCTAAGTTGTTAATGAATATTTTTGCGTAGTATACATTTACGAAATACAATTCAAATAAAAATATACGCAAAATTAAATTATATTCGACTGTATTTCATATATAAATCTATTATGTAACCCGTTACTGTACACATACACAACACTTTTCTAATTAATTACTACTTACGCCAGACTATAAAAAAACAAAGCATTTATCCTAAGATATTAAGATTATAAATATATCTAGTATTTATTTACAACGAAAAAACATACGCTGTCTGACAGTTTGAAGGAAAAATGATTAATTGTTCAATAAGAAGTGTACACGTGACAAGTTTATTACAAAAGCTTTATTTCTCGTTGAGAAAAGCAGCGACAAAAGTTAAGTAGTAAAAAAAAGATAGCCCGACAAAAATTAATTAGACAGAAAAAGGAACTAAAAAATCTGTAATCCACATTTCGATCGCAGTCGCCTTTTCCACATCATTTATTAGTTTTTTCCCCCTGGAGAAATTAATCGATTGCAGCTTAAGCAGAGTAGAGAATGGAATATTTTTTTGAGTAATTTGAATCAAAGTAGATTTCCAGGCTTGTCTTTTCGTTCAAAATTTTGTGACATTTGTTTCTCTCATTAGTATATGTTTCTAATATGCATAAAGTATAAATAATAAATGATGAAATTACATAACTAATTATGTTACAAAATTTTTGAATGTAAAATAAACACTTTTTTTTTATAAAAGTTTTTTTTTTTTTTTTTTTTGCTTTGTTTGCTTTGCTTTTGTATAATATTTCTTCGAATGATTTTTAACAGAGAAACAAAAAAAACTGAATGCAATATCTTTTCGTTTAATTAAAGTTAAAGTAGACTTTCATAATTGTCTTTCATTTCAAGACTTTATGATTCTTATTTCTTCAGTTAATAAATATTTTAAATACATACGAAACATAAATAATAAATGTTGGAAAGGTTTTTCAGAGTAAAATAATAATTTTTATAGAAATTTAATGATCTAAGATATTTTCTTTCTGAAGTTACGAATCTATTTCTCATGGATAATTTCAAACTAAATCAGACATCTCTCAAATTATTAAGTAACGTCTTTGGTCTCTTTTAAAACGAGTCGCTAAGTTTCCGAAATGCTTTGATTGAAATATTGTTAAAAAAATTTTGCTTATAAGCCTGATCTTCAAATATATTTCAATTTTTAAATCAAGCATTTCTTTTTTTAAATATCTATATGGAATGAAAATCAATTTTTACAACGGAATTCAAAAATTCATATAATAGGATATGACAAATACCTGATTCTCCACGGGGATTATATCGGAAGTTAACTATACCAGTATACATTTTTGATAACAAACAGTTTTAACAAATTTATTTTATTCTAGACTTTTATCTTTTCTAATCCAATTTCAAACTTGAAAGAAATATGGCTCTTTTACTTATTTTTCTACAATTTAGATATATCCTGACTTCAGCAAATATTTTATTTTTCTTTCCTTTTAAAATAGATATAAATAATATCCCAATGAGAGTAAATGGCATACGGAGTATATGTAACTTTTTCGTCAACTTCCACCATCTGTGTTTATTGTGCCAACAGCATGGAATTCACTTTTAGTGTCTGCAATTATGCCCTTTAAATACAGAACAAGAAAATATTTTGGCCCATTACACCCCCAAAATTAAGGTTTCGTATATATATATATATATATATATATATATACTCTCTCGTGTCCTTTGGATCTTAAGAAATGAAATAAGATCTACTGAATATGTATTTCCGCTGCAGAATTTATATTAAATATGTTTGGTCACATGTTTAAGAGAAAGAGGATAAAAAGAATTAATTAAAAGAAGAAGATAAAAAGAAACACAATTTTCTATTTTATTTAAAATTTCAACGAAGTAACAATTTTGCAATAGTTCTCTGAATCATTAGATTTAAAGTTAGAAATTTTAAAATTCTTTTTCATTATTTAAATAGGTTTTTATGAATTCTTCTATTATTTTTAACAAACATACTTATCTTGATCTTACAAGGGTTGGAAATTCAGTCCCCGAGATTGAAAATTCAATTCGGGATGAGATTTAATATAAAGGTAGTATACATTTAGAATGTTCACTTACAAAAATATTAAAGTGCAATGGCCAGTTAATTTCGAGAAAATGGCCCTCAAACTTTCTGCATAGATTATATACTAATACTGCTTAGCCACTGTCGAGGCGCCACTGGTATAGTGCTTAGGGTACTGGCGAAGCAAACGAGAGCACGAAGTTCGATCCTGGAATAGCATTTTTTTGCATTTTATTTTTCTAATTTATTTCAAATTAATTTAACAATTTACAAACAGTTTTAATTAATAAGTTTTCCTTTTTCATTCAAAAATAAATATTTATTCTCTTAATTCTTGCATTATAATTCAATATTTAGAATAAAAATAATTAACGATATAATTGTGTCTTTTAAATAATATTGATATTACTAAAATTAACATGTTAAAGATAATTTCAATTAATAAGATTCAAATTGTTATATGAAAAA
Source organism: Argiope bruennichi (assembly GCF_947563725.1). Lineage (NCBI taxonomy): Eukaryota > Metazoa > Arthropoda > Arachnida > Araneae > Araneidae > Argiope > Argiope bruennichi. Next base: position 105,704,009 of record NC_079156.1, read on the forward strand.
ATAAATGTATTTTCTCTTAATACCTAAATTATGATTTATTTTAAAAAATTAAGTTATGAACGGGTTTTTCTTAAAAGAATATTTAAATTAAGTTATAGTCAGTTTTAATTAATCATTTAAATAATTTTTTTATAAATCAAAAATAATGTTTTAAAAATAAATCTCCCTTAAAAATAAACATTCATTCAAATAATACTTGAACTATAATTTTATTTTTAAGCAGGAAAAATAATTACGTATGTAACTTAAATGATGATAAATGTTAATTAAATTATTGACATAAAGATATTTCATTAATTTTTTATTACATGCAAGAGACAGAATTATCGTAAAAACATTTCAAACAAGATATATATATATATATATATATATATATATATATTGACATCTTGCAAAATTCATAAATAATGATTATTCATAAAAGAAACTTTAAAAGAATCGACAAAAAAAACAAAAAAAAAAGAACAGATTTCATTTACCGTTAAAAAGTATTTGTTTATCTTTAGAAAAGCGGGCAGCGCAAAAGCATATCATATGTCACTAAAAATTTTGAACCATCTGCCTATGCATTCCATAACTTAACATCTGCTTTCTAGTTTTTCTTTTCGATTATTAACATTTTGAATGTTTGCTGATATAATTTTATTTATTTCAGCTGCTCTCTTTAATTCCAGACGTAAATACAGTGTCGTTAAGTTATTATAAATAATTTATCTTTATTAAAATCCAAAAATCTAAAACATTTAATTAATTTAGGGTAAAAATAGTTATTTTGAAATATTTTTAAAGTTAAAATTATAATTATTTTAATACTAAAAAATTTAACTACAATTTTAATTCAAGAACAATATACATGAACATAATTATTTTTCTTTTAAAAAATAAGTTATAATTTATGTATTAAGAGAAAATACATTGATTTTTTCCATATAAAAATAAATATCATATTAATTGAAGCCATTTTAAATTATTAATGTAATTTAAGTAATTTTGAAAATTTTAAAAAATACATTCATAATTATTTTTTCTAAAAATTAAATTATAATTCAAGAATTAACACAATAAATATTTATTTTTCAATAAAAAAAATTAAAAACCTATTAATTAAAACTGTTTGTAAATTGTTAAATTAATTTGATATAAATTAGGGAAAAAATGCAAAAATTCATAGCCAGAACCGAACTTAGCGGCGACGCAATATTAGTATATAAGCTATGCATAAAGTTTGAAGGTAATTTTCTTAAAATTTGCTGTCCATTGCGCTTCAATATTTTCGTGATTAAACTTTCTAACTGTATACTACCTTTATACAAAATCTCATTCCGAACTGAATTTTCAACCTCGTGTCCTCCCCTTGTTAGACATATTTATTTTACAAACATATCGATCTTGAAGAACATCATGAAATTTTTTCTCTTCGGAAAAAAATCCTCATTCTATCCAGTAATTTGGAAATTATTTTTATAATTTAATTTGGAAATTACTTTTATAAATAAAGTAAACAATGTAGCGTCAGATAATAATTTCAAGTCTGAATAAATAATTGTGAAATAAAACAGTTTTGAACCAGACGATTTTTTTATCTATTTGTTTAGTATGTGTAAAATAAATGTGGCATCACCTTCATTAATATACAACTGGAATGAAATTATTTTACCGCGTGTTTAGAGATAGTAGTACGAAATAATTCTACAAGGAAGGGAAAATTCTTAATATTTTATCATGCAGAGTTTCTATTTCTTCTAGCATATGGAATTTCTTCTGGGAATAAAATGTTAATAAAATAAAGTTTTTATAAAAGATAATATGATAAAGTTTTATCAGATATTCAATAAAAAGCTTAAGAAAGTAACAATTCTAATGAAGCAGCTTATAATAAAATGCAGTTATCCATATGAAATGGGATTATTTTGCTGCACATTATCTAAGAATGCATAAAATAAAGGTTCAAATAAAAATATTGAATTCATTTGTAGCGACTTAAACATTACTTCTTTTTTAACCAAATAAAGAGTTATTTTACCAAATTACGATAATGAAATTTATATCGATTATGCTTGGAGTAAGAAAAAGATGACGGAATATTACGTGATGGAAATTACCTGCAATTACACTTGATTTTTTTTTTCTTTTCATCTCCTTCAAATATGCAAGGTAATTTTCGAAGCACTTCTGGGTAATTTTGATTATTTATTCAGTAAAGTTATGTTGATATTCCTTTGCACATCATTAATATTTTTCTTGTTTCGTAGCTGTTGCACGCAATATATTTTTATTTCAATTCATTGTTGAATATTATTATCGTAAAGGAGGATATATTTTTCTTTAGTTATATTATTTTTCAAGGCACATTCCGCTGATAATTATGTGAAATTAACCAATGAATTAAATTTTGGAATCTTTTAATTCGACATGTGAGTGAAAAGTTTCGTTTAAAAATGCAGTGATCTCCACAAAAGTGCTAAGTTTTATTTATATTATATTATGAATAATTTTTATTATTTTAGGATATTTATATATTTATATTTTTGTAATTAAGCTGATAACTTGAAATTTAATCAGATAAAATATTACGAATTGGTAATGTTACTTTCCTGCTTAGTTAGTCTACAGGTTAGGAGGAGAAGTTTACAGAAAACTCAAACGGATGTTGAAAAGATACCAGTCAAAGATTCCCTCTCTCGGCAACAAGCGACAAATTTAATGGAAAAATAAATGATCTAGAGTATTCAAGAATTTTGGTTATAGCTCCATAAGAATTTGGGTTCCAGCGTTTCTCTCAGAATATGCCATGTTCAATAAAGTTAATTATAAAAAGCAGATTCGAGTCGAAAGAAAAAAAAAAACCTATACTCCTGAAATATTAGAAATAACTTCTGAAGGTTCCGGTTTATCGTTTAGAAGAAACAACGTAATCAAATGAGACCAGTTTTATCAGTTTCTTGCCTTATCTGTGTACAAGAATCGCTTCATTCAGCAACAGCTCACCAACAAGAGCTTGAATGCCTCATTTCAACTTAACTAGTGTAATACAACTTTAATTTGAAATTAATTTTATTGGAGAAAGCTGGAACACCCCGAATCAGTTCGTTTTCGTTTTCGTGAGAAGCGTAGTAATAGAGTCAATAGAAAATAGTCGAGTGAAGTTTCTCTTCGGAGTGTTGATCTCTAGTGAATCCTTTCTGAGCGCTTTGCATTTTTTTTTTTAGTTCTTTAGTAACGATTTGCTGCTTGTGTGTCGGCTGCTGAATTTTGTAAGTAATATCTTTGTGTACATTGGCTGTATTTTGTTACCTGTGTTTTCGTACTTTCTTGTCAAATGAAGCATTACTATCTGTTATCAAATTTGTTGAAGTTTTAACATATATCTGCCAATATTCAATGATTGAACGAGTGCATATTTCAATTCAATTTTAACCGTCGTTCTCCCATACATGAAACGAAACGTTTTGCCCTCAGGCTTTTAATACAAAGGAATAGGGATCAGCATGTATTTTGAAATTCTTCCAATTGACGAATTAGATTTAAAATTCGATATCTACAAATTCATATTAGAATCAAAGTTTCTATATCAATATTTTTTTTGACAACTTGTATTCTACTCGCACACAGGCAGACAGACAAATAATCTGTATTTTGATGATTTTAAACAAAAAATAGATGCAATTTTCAAAAATTTGTTGTAAAGTTCACATTCTAAAAGCTGAAATTAATCGACATACGTTGTTTTGTTTCTAAGTTGTCGCATTCTCATTGATATTCAAGGTCCAGTTTTTCTTTTATGATATAGATTTTTGTTTGGAATTTCATTTGCATCAGTCAACAAAGAACGAAGAAAAAAAATAAATTCCAACATGAATTTAGGAATAAATGGCAGTTACTTCATAACTTAAATGCAGAATTTCCTAGCAACCTTGCAAGCAATTATCAGTCAATTCATGCAAATAGAAAATATATTACACATTTAATTTAATAAAATTTAAAATTCTAGAATAAAAATTGAAACATAAGACAAAATGCTCTATAATTGGATAAATGTTATTTCAAAGTTCTAGCGATATTTTCTCGAAACGTGTAGCAAAGATGGAAATCCAGTTCAAGTATCAAGTTACTTGACAAAATTTCATTACTGATGAGCAAGAAGTAAAGTCATTATTACTGGGCGATTTTTTATCTTTCAACTTCAATATGAAAGAATACAAGATTCATTTCATATATTAGCATATTCTGTGATCATAAGATACCCGAAATACTATCATAAATAGAAGTTATTCAAATTATTTATCAAAATTTATAGCATTTCCGAAAGAGTTATCTCTCTCAACTGCAATGCACTCTGCAAATCATCATAATAACCATTAAAGTCATTTTGGCGAAATATCTTCAGAGTTCGTAGCGAATTTTCTTTTATTGAATTAATGAACTCATTATAGTGAACACGAAGAAGCAATTTCAACTGTTCAACTGAAGTTTATGAAAACGTATTGGATGGTTTTTCTAAACAATTTACGAATAATAATGACACGGTACAAATTCCCTGAATTATTCTGCCACAGGTTTGATTGTTTTCTGACGTTTCCTATATAAGATCTCATTCAATAATTCCTCTTATCATAAAATGACTATCACTAAAGATTGAATCTTTGACCTGATCAAAATGTTAATAGTTAGGCAAAATGAAGATCTCTAATGCGTGATTCATATATAACATATTCTCTACTTTCCCAGAATATTTTATTCCTCTGAAATACCCTTGGTTTTGATAAGCAGCTGTCTTTAAAGACTTTTCGCAGCATTTAAAATATTTTTGTTACAAAAATTTCTTTTACACAAGCAAATTTTAATTCTTATTTATTAAATTACACTCACCATTTAAGAAAATTGATGACGTTAAAAATCGTATCTCGTTAAAAACATATTTCAGACGATAAAAAGAAATAATTAATTAACCGTTTTTCATATGTTTAAAAAAGTCGTAAAAATGTTGGAACGAAATTTGCAAACGAATGTGTTGATATAATTTAGATTAAACTTTCCGGATATTTTTTAATTACAATAGTATTTAATTTTGTATAACACATATTTTGGCTAGAATTTTCGTCAAATAATGATGTTTTAATTAGAATTTCTGTATAAAATTTAACTAATTCCTATTTTAAACTGTCAGAGGACATATTGTTAGACATCTGAGTTTTAATTTATTAATCTGGAAATACTGCAAAATATATATTTTTATTTTGCTTAAAATAGAATTTTATATTCATCAGATGATTTTTATTATATAAAGAAACGTATTTTTTCGAAGATATAAAATTCAGCTGCAAGGTTCAATTTTTCCTTAATATTTATTCTATTTCACCTTATTGATCTCAAATGCAGTAAAAGTTTAACAAAAATGATATAAAAATCATATGGCTTTTGAAACTTCTTGAACAAATTTTTTAAAGCATGGTTAAGTGACTTTGCTTAAATATTTGAATTAAATAACGTTTAATTATTTAACATATATATATTATAAATTATATTAACAGACACTTAAATGATGAAATAAGCAATTATTATTATTTTTTGTAAATTTGGAAGTACTATTTAAATTAATTCCTCTACATTCAATGAATAGGGTTTTCCAAATTTTCAATTCATGTTATTTAAAACAAAAAATAATAAAATTTGTTAATTTAGCGTGTGATTAAATTAACCATTGAAATGATTTCGGCTTGTCTCTTTCAATAATTTAATTTTTCTAATTCCTTTTTAAAAGTGTCTTGATGTGTTGTAACCCTTTAGAATAATTTCCGCCTCGGAAGTTCCTTCGCCATTTTTTCACATAAAAAATAAAGAGGCCACTTAATAATTAGATTTTAAAAAAAGGAGTGCAAAAAAAATGCTTTGTTCCAGAGCATAAATTAAAATTCGCTTGAATTTAATGGAGTAATAATTTTAAATTAAGTATTGGAGAATATCTGATTCATGATTTTTTTGTCGCTCATTTATAGATTTATTTTTGGTATATAGATTTTTTTTCATTGTTGATGCTATTCGGTATAAAGAAAAAGTAATCAAATGGCTTCAATCAAAATTAAATTTACTTCCATTAAAAAAAAGATGAAAGAAGCACTTATCCAATTTTTCTAAATCTCATGATAAAAATATACTATTTACTTGTACGATATTTTTTTTTATTTTCATAAATTAAATGCGTTTTTTTTTAAATCAAAAGATACAACAGGGTTGAAAACATTAAAAATTATTTCTGAAAGGGATTCAAATATGTATTGCTACGTTTTCATTAATTAAACACCATTTTGAAAGAAGACCATTGGAATATAAATCCAAAAAAATGAGAAATATGGATCTATAACAGCAATGACGAAAGTGAAGGAAATCTGTTTTTCATGCTTGTTCAGATTGGAGCGTTAACTATAACTCTTGACTCTGATAAATTTAACAATATACACTTAACGAATTACTAGAAGAATTAATTAGCCAGTCACTCATCCTTTTATTATGATAACTAAATTATATCACTACAACACCTCTCTATTTCTCAGATCATACATGGATTATAAGAAAACAGAGACCGGGATAGCCTGTTTGGTAGGGCGTTGGATTCACATCCCTTAGGTTGCCAGTTTAAACCCCACCGGCAGAAGACTCCCCGCGTGCGTGGTGGCTAACGTACGTAAAAATTTGTCGTGGTCACAAAGTCCTCCATGTCGAGAGTTGGGGGTACTGGATCAGGGGTGATCTTTCTCTGATTCAGGTCTAAATTACGATCTGTGAATGAAGTCCGCCCAGTAAAAAGGGTTGTGTGTCGCTAAGTTGTTCTTTTGGCCCTAGATGGCGCTACTGAGAAAGAAAGAGACGTACCCTTAGCTTAAACCACAACCTAGATGGCGCTACTGAGAAAGAAAGAGACGTACCCTTAGCTTAAACCACAACCTAGATGGCGCTACTGAGAAAGAAAGAGACGTACCCTTAGCTTAAACCACAAAAGTCTTCTTAAAGTCAGTGGACTTCTCTAAACTAGAGCCATTAGAAACAGCAACAACATAAAAAATAAAAGCCGTTTCGAATCTCTTATCTTACTTAGCACAGAATAATGCACTTGATACGTTTCAACTTGTCTTTGTCTAAATTGATTGCATTTACTGCGACCTATTACGATTATTATATCACTCATTTTACAGAAGGAAAACTTACGTGTCCATCCGTCTTCCATTGCTCTAACTTTCTTGTTCATCTATCAATCCATTTGCCTATCGTTCTTACATCGGCTTTGTATGGTTACAATATGCCTTCTTTGTTTTCACCTCTTGTGGCCAGTTGGTTCACCTGGTATATTAGTTATGCGACATTTCAGTTAATTCATTTATATATAAGTTCATGCCAATGATTCCGTTCCAATGTCAGATTATAAGATATTGAAGCTGTATTATCTTGATTGTATTATGTATATTTTGTTCACTCCCTATTTGAACAAGAAGGCATCATAGTGCTTTTTAAAATGTAAATGTCCGAGTCATTTATCTTCTGAATATCGTATTGCATCTTCACTTTTCTATTCGCTTTGTAAACTATTTAGATATTAAACAGAATCCTTCTTGTTTGCCTTTCAACAATGGAAGAAAATTGAGCGTTTGACTATTGGATAAAACAATGAAAATGGTTTGAATTTCAGCATAACAATGTAATCAATTGCTGCATTATTTTACAATTTTTTTAATCGTCAAAATTTAGTAAAAATTTGCGTGGCAATTAAATTAGTATGATTATTTTTTTTAATTTTTTAAAAGGTGTGAAATTTTTACTGTGCAAATAACACTTTCGGGAGTTATAACAAAAAAACAATGAAGCTGAGTTTAATTTTTTATTAACTCTATGAGCCCGGCAAGAGTGAGAATTCCAGTCCTGGCCCGTTTTTCGTGAACGAAAGCAAAATGGAAGAGAGATAGCAGGAGGGGGACACCTACTGAGCTATAATTCAAATGTGTGGTCAGTTTTTACTCCCATGGGGTTGTCGTTTGCAGTCAGAATGAAGAGTATGCTTAATTTGTTGTTTTTGAATTTAAACTCACAGGTGCTTCGACGATTTTAGGTGCATCTTTTTGTTTGCATTTTATTGTTGCTATAGAATTATTAAGACAAAATTTTTGTAATAAAATTAAGAATAAAGTAATTAAACATAAAACATTATTATCTTCGTATATTCATTTTTTTTTTTTTTTGAAAAGTGCATTTTCTTACTAATGAAATATGAAAACATATAATGATAAAAATAAAATTGGGATTTTAAGTTCGTAATTGAGAATTACTGTTTATTATTATTAGAATTATTTTAAACCTTTATATAAAGTATATGAAAATTATCATGAAGTCTTCAAAGAATGGGAAACTATTTTAGCAACAAAAACCGTGAAAATTCGAGATTGTTTTTATTTTATAATTAATATTAAAATAATTTAAATTTATTTATTTATTAAAGTAAAACTGGCCATGTTTTTATTTGATTTCCAACTTACCAATAGTATTTTTACAAACTTTCTAGATATAGTGGAATACTAAATATAGGATTGGTGGCTCCGAAAAGCAAAGGATTCGAATGAAAAGGTGTAAAAAAATATCGTTAAAATTTATTATTTTGCCAATATAAAATTTAAAGTACCTCTAAGTACCAAATATTAGCAGCGATATAGAATGCAGCTTCTTAAAATCTCTTCGTTTTTGCATTATATATTTAATTCCATGGAAAACCTATTCAGTAAAGATGATTGCGACAAGTATCTGAACACAGTTCTCTCTTCATTTGCTTCTTCGAAGAAAAAAAAGAAAATGTATTCTCATATTAGTAGTTAAAATACATAATTAGAGGGAGGGGGGGGTGCTCTGGCGAAAACAGAAAAAAAAAATTCTGTCCATTCCTCAAATGATCATTTTATTTCCTCTCAAAAAAAATCTAATTCAGGATCTTATTAAATTTTTACAGTAATTCAAATTAGTCTCTGAATAAAAATTAATGTTCTCTATTTAATTTCGAAATTAAAACAATAAATTTTATCCCAAACAGCAAGATTTTTGTATTTGTATAAAACTGAGCTTTTGACAAAAAATGTAATAAATATGTTAAAATTATTTGCACTTTTCGCACGTATTTGACATTTATCAATTGGTTCATAATTTTTCAATTATTTTCACAGAAGAGCCTTCAAAATTGAAACTGAATGCATCAAATTTTACTTTTTTTCTAAATTTTATACAGCGATTGACTTTAATTAGCAGTCATCATATTTTTCTAAAATGTACTAATTGCAAAAAAGTGAGGAAAGAAACAGTAAGTGACGAAATTAGCATTTTATATCTAATTAGGATTTTTTAGTAATGTTATAAATTTAAAAAAAAATCAATTTGTAATTAAATAAAGTATCAGGAAAGAAATCATGAGAAAACAGATTTCGAAAAAATATTTGAGCAATCAGTGTCAATAAAAATAAGTAAAAGAGGAAGGCAATAAATTCTTTGATTATTAAACATATTAAAAATCTTGATATCTTATGCATAAAAAAAACTGAAAAACTCATGGCAATAAAATGTTTAAAGAAAGAAACCATTGAATTTAGATCTTCATAACTGATAAAAGGCACATTCCCTTAGTTACTAACCGGCGGGTTCCTTTTCTTTCGCAGGCATAGCAAACTTGAAAAGCCGTTCATCAATGAATGTCAAGATTAGTTGATCCCCATAGTGAGCATATGGTGCGCTTATCTCGAAATACCTTTCACCCCTTAAATTCACCTAACTGCCTCAAAGAGCCTGAGTCAGGCCCCTGTTGGACTGGTCGATCTCGGGCGAGTTAGAGCTCATAGGGTTAAACAAAATTCTAATTAAAATTTCAAAACAATCGTCCCAAGATGTACACTCCCATCCTTCAATGTATATGTGTGCTAAATTTTGTAGCTTAAGTCAAACGGCCTGATTTATAGAGTGCCAAAGCACACACACAGACATTCATCTTTATTATTATTAGAGATAATAATTTTCAAATCATTCAGTTTTCAAATATGATATTGGGGTGAATAGCATATAAGCAAGTTCACAACAACGATACATGAGCATATGCTTTTGTATCCTGGTCATGTTACTGGACTGCAAACCACAAAGTCCCAGGTTCTATCCTCACGCATCCCAATCCGCCAAATTGGTGACCTCGGACGATGAACCTTCAACCTTCATACAGTTGTTGTGGCGCCATCTACCCACAGCAAACCAAAGTCATCAGATTCACTTGACGCAGCAACCCAAAGTCATCACACTCGCATGACGCAGCATCAGCAACCACTCACCCACACTTGCTCGCCATAACACTTGGCGCTACTCAACTGGGTACAGGCCCATTAGACAACAGCTAAATATACACCACTCAACAGCCATATTGTTCATCTCACCTCCGACTCACTGGAGGGAGAGTCTGTAGTGAATAGCTAATAAGCCAGTTAACAACTACGCTACATGAGCGTATGCTTTTGTATCCTGGTCATGTTATTGGACTGCAAACACAAGTTCCCAAGTTCTATTCTCGCGCATCACATATTGTTAAAATATCCTAAAAAAAATATGTTTCTAAAATGAATATTCTTCATAAAAACGAAAGGTGCAGGAAATATATCACGTTCTGAATGAAACAGAGCTGTGTTCGTATTATGTAGAATTGTATGAAGCAGAATTTTGCACCTATTTCCAAGTAACGTATGAAATAGAACCACACTCACATTGCATAAAATAGAATTCTGCTCAGATTATCAAGTATTGTGTGGTATTTTCCAGTTTTGCATAAAATATAATTGTATGTATGTGCTCACGTTATCAAGTTTGCATGGAATGGAGAGTAACTAACTGCACATTTGCTATGGTTTACAATTATATTTCTCAAGGTATTGCTAACAATGCAACCTAATTACGACTATAACCTGAAGGTAGAACATAAAAAGATCAGGCGGTAGCAGACTTTGATTATAATTTAACAACCCTTGATTACAACCAGTCAACAAAGAGGTATTACGAAACCTAAATGGCCTTTAAACACAATCGCTTTGTTCCCTGCCAGAAAGGAGAGTTTGTCTTTCTTGTTTATGTCTTTATTTCTACTTGCAGTGAAGAGAGAAAGAGAATAAAGAAACAAAGGAAAGGAGAAAAGAGAAGAATGATTTACGAAGGTCGTTAGGGAAGGGTTGTTACGAGATCTTGTGCGGGTGTCATTTTCTTCTGGAGGAATAGATCCTTGAAAAAGAACTGTCCTTTTGCGTGTTACTGGTCTTTCTGTGCTAAAAACCATTTTTATGGAAGAATATGAATATGATACAAAAGAGAAATGGAGAAATTAATTTGTCCTTACGTCAGATCTGGTTAAAGAAAGTAGCTACCAAGATAACTGACAGGGTTGTAAATTAATCAAGAGTTTATTAATTTGATTTTGGAGATTTTTTTAACTCTATCAATGCGGAAAATCCGTAAATGCTCGTCCAACGAAACAATGGATGTCGCCCGAATTGTCTGGGTATCACTGAAAAATCACTCCCCTTTCGTTAAGTGCGATTTAATGAATTTCCGTGCCGTGTGTGCTTTGTTCGTTAGAGATGTTCGACTAGAGGAATTTGAGAAGCATGTAGATTTTTTAAAAAACCTTTAAGAGTCCGAGTATGCATGTACTTATAATTGTCAGCTAAGTAGAAACCTCATTTGTATACTAACCGCTGAAGAACACTAGCTGTCATTGCGAATTGGAGAAGGGGATTTTTAGTATCTTGAACGATAAATTCGAGTGTTCGGTTGTTGTTTCTTATGGCACTTGCCACGGGCAAGCCTGCTGTTACGAAGACAGCGATTTAAGACAGAACAGGAGTTTTATACTAGCGCCAAGATTAAGACTTTGCTACTCACGCTTCAACTACTCGCTTGCACAACTCCTTTTTACAGGAGGGCACATTCACACATCTCACAGGTAGAACAACCACGCCCAAACTGGGACTCGAACCCAGAACGTCCATATCACTGGGAAAGCGCGCTACCCCTATGCCAGGACGCCGGCTCGAGTGTTCTCGTATTATTAGATGGAGTTAAATGATCTTAGGAATGATAGAATTAAGCCTTTAAATGACAGACTGTCATTTGTATTCTTTATATGTATGAAATTAGTTTGGGCTTAAAGGCCAAGATGTTTTCCCTTCACCTATTTATTTTTGGCATTTGAGCAAGAAGTGAGAAAATAATGATCAGTAACCTGATGGTTTAAAAAGAAACTGCTAAAGTTAAGAAAGCAATTATATCCAAACTAAAACTCTTAATTGAATAAAAGAAAACGATGTAATATTTCTCATATATTATATTAAAAAAATTATCAACCACTTAATGATATTGCTTTCAAGTGAATTTTGGGCAGGAAGAAACTGGTAGAACGTTTTCCGAACTGGACGATTTTACGAATCTTGGATTTGAAATAAAACATCACCACCTTTAAGAGAGTTAAATATTATATGAGGTTAAAACTATTGTAAACATGCCTCAAGAACAGCTGCCAGAAAGCCACTATTTAAACTTTTACACCGCAGAAACATGAGTAAATTAGTCACCAAAAGATAGATAAAATAAGTATACGCAAGCAAGCAATGGAGATAAAGATATTCAATATCAAAATTTTTATCCAAGATCATAAAATCGTCATTTCCATCATTTAGAGGACACAGAAGAACATAAAAGCTGACTCTTATACTATAGGCAATGATATGCTGCAAAAATGTTATGATGCAGTAAAAAACGCTTTAATTCAGAATGAAATTGCCATTTATAAATATTTAAAATCATGTATTTAATCAGCAATATCAAATTTCGCTCACTGATAGTTGTTATGATAATATTAATAGCCAATGAAAATGGTTTCCCCAAAACGTTCTTGCATATTCTCTAATAAACTTGTCATGCCAGGGAACGCCTTATATGGCAATAACGTATAATAGTTACGAAATAGAATACGAATAGTTACCTTCGGTGTAAGTATAAAATTTTCACTGAATCTGTCGTGTCATCTTTGGCGAAATATTTGGCGATTAATCCGTGGCAGGCGCTATTAGTATCTAAAAACTGAATCTGTGTTTTAGACATTTTTTTCTCAATAGATATGTTAAGGCCAGAGCCCGAAGTTCGGACAGCTCGCTAATTGGCTGGCCATTTCGCGTTTTGGCCAAAGTCCGAAGTACTTGCAATTAATATTGTATATTCTACTTTGGCTGGCCATTTCGAGAAGTGACTGAGAATCCTTGGCCAAAGCCCGATGTGATAATGGTAGATTGACCGGTAGGCGGCACATCTGTCTCTTCCGGTGTGACGGTGTGCACGTGCTACTCATTCTTGAGTACTTCATGTTGCTATAATAGCTCCGAGTACAATAGACTTAAATTTGAGAAATGCATGTACTTACTTTTTTGAATACTTACAGGGATTCGAATATGAGTATGTGTTTTTCCAAATCTGCAGAAATTATGCAAACCGAAATTTGTAAAAAGCAATCTCGACTGACATGGTTGGACTCAAAGGGATTCGAACATAGACCATTCGATCTGCAGCCCAATGCGCTGCCAGCTAGGCTAACTTGCAGAAGAGATGTGCATTCCAAGAAATGTTTTAAGTGTGATCATCAGTCTTTTTCTGCCCCTAGATCTAATGTTAAATTTTCAAGATTACATTCTTTTACGAAATATCGATTCATAAAATAAGAACTTTTAAACAAGGGAAGAAAACAATATTAAGATTAAATTAAAGTAAATATTATGTATAAAATATAATTTATTTATAGAATATAAATAAGGACATATTGTAGGTGAAATTCGACAGATGACACCAACAAAGTAATGTCTTTAAATTAAATTAACAACAAAAATATTTTTCCTTCATATTGGTTTTAATTATCCCTTTGCGCAGATCTAATCTTCTTTAAGCTATCACGTTGTTACAGCATATACGTTCACAGAATAATTTCTATTATGGATTTAATATGAGAACAGAATAACACGAGATCATATTTTTATATATTACAAGCTTATTTTTAACTGAGAGATGTCACTTATATTTGAACTCGTTTCTGAAACAATTGTACTTAAAAAAAAACAGTACACAGAAGTACTCATTTTTAAGTACTTCATTTTTAACAGCGTGTATAACAATCTGCTCCTGATTTCTTTTTTCCAACTTGGGCCGATCGTTCCAAGCCACTTCGCGAATTGGCCGGCAAGTTTATACCAACGTTCACGAATCGGCCGACCCATTCGCGAACTGGCCGATTTCGGGCTTTGGCCGTAACAGATACAAAAAATTGACACACAATTGCACTTGTAATCACAAAATCTCATACCAAATTTGATATATTCAAGTCATTGAATTATCGCGTTTACATGTTTCTGAAAGTACAGACCGACAGACAGTTAACCCGTTGATGGCTTTATCTCAACCTTTGACAGTTGTCTATACTATAGATGTTAAATCTGTGTTCCGAATTTGATCTATCTAGCTCTCTTCGAATTGTAATTCTCGTGTTAATTTGTGTTCGAACAGCCGGACAGACGAACTGTCTCTGAACAGATTTTACTCAAAATTTGACAGAAATCTGCAAATGTGCTGTAAAGATCGCATACTAAATTTCGACCATGTATATCAGAGCGTTTTTGAATTATCTTTGTCACAGAGAGACAAACGGACATTTTCTAAAATCATCCATTTCATCAGATTCATCAGAATATCGGGTTTGAATTTTCTGATGATTACTATACCTCTTCAATACAATGTATAAGAGAAAGTAAAAATATAGTTGTGTCACCCGTCGATTGTTCTATAGAGAAACTGTCCGAATTCGTTTCTTTATGCCAATCAATTACTTTTAGAAATGCAGCGTGAGTACACAATATCCGATTGAAGCAGATTGTGATTATATTTTAAAGCACTCGATTCCATCCAAGTCAAATAAAGTGGAATTACAAGACTTAAATGTTTTCCAAACACAATTGCTTCATTCTAAGCCTGAAAGGAGAATTTATCTTTCGGTTTAGATCTTTATTTTCATTCGTTGGAGACGGATAGAAGAAACAAAGGACAGAATAAAAAAATAAGGAATGAAAGGTTTACGGAATTCATTAGATACTGGTCTTTAAGGAATTCTGGCTGGTTTTCCTCAGAACGAATAGATAAGGATAGATAGTGTTTGTTTCTTACAAGAGGTATTAAAATATAAAGTTTATAAGAAAAGTGAGGTACGCATATAAAGGCCAAATGATGAAATTATTCTAGGTATGGAAAATTCATAAAACTAAATATATTTAAAACAAAATTACTCAAAAATAGATTGAAACTAGAAGGACGCTCTAGAGATAACTAGTTAAATGATTAATTTTTATTTTAATAATATTATTGAAGATTAAGCAAATAACTAAATAATATATTTAATATAACCTAAAAATTTAATAAAGAATGTTACATGGTTTAAAAATATTAACCTTTCAGCTTCAGGTGTTAAAACATTGAAATTACAAGTCTTCTGTAAATTCATAAGACGTTTGGTCATCGTTGCAATTGCACAATAAGTAGTCATTTTCAATATTTGTCTATATTTATATTTGTCTACGAATGAAAAACTTTGAATATTTAAGAAAAAAAATTGAATATTTAAGACCTAGAATTATTTTATTTATTATTTTAATCTAAGTAATCCGAATTTAAAAAAAAATATTGATGATATATTCTGTAATAAGAAAAATTATTACTTCAACTGAGCAAGATGAAGAATAGATTAATAATTAAACAAAAAAATTTAGAATTGTTAATTTTTTTAAAAAAATATCATAAAAGGGAGTTAAATAAGGATTTCAAAATCACATAATTATGACATTTTTTTCATACAAGTCAGAACATAATAAATAGCAACTTTGTCTCTTCCCAGTCCAATTCAATGATTTGATGCAATTTCTTGAATCAAGCACAATTCCTTGCGGATACATTTGCGAAAATGACTTTATGATCACATAATATTATCATGAAATATAAGGTTTATCATCAAATTTGCCGTAAATACATTTGAACCAAAATGAACATTTGTATCCTCAATAAACATTATGTTCTATATTAATTTTACGGTATATAGGAATTTGTGAGGTAATAGCTCATATTTCTATCATGGTAGGCAAAAACCGATAGAATTTTCGCTTTTCAAAGGAATAGGATTTTAGCTTCCAATGATTTAAAAAAGGGAGGATTTTTTTATCATGCCTTCTGAAATCTCTGTCTTAAGGGGCAATATTTGATTTCATTTAGTTGTGATTTACACGTGATTGGAGCCAAAGTGATCTATTGAGAAGACCTCAATTTCGCATCTGAGGACTTTAGAATCAATGTATAAATATATGAATATAGACAAAGGTATTCTATATTCATATATGTCCTATATTCAAATATGTTCTTGCGTTATCTAAAATCAGATTATGAATTTCAATGATTTTAAATCAAAAAGGAAAACATCTATTTTGTCTGTTAAAAATCACTGCCTTAAGAGATACTCTGTGTATTCACTTAACAATAATTTAGTATCAAATGGGAGCTCTGGTGTCTATTTTTCAGCTTTGGGTCAGATGATTTCAAGTTGAAAGCTTGATTAAAACCACCGTATGAAAGACGCTAGTGTACTTAAACTTCTTAGGGTCAAATGTTGTCTTACTGATGTGATGTGAAAGTTTTGGAATCAACAACAAGCTGAGGTGTTATTTTCGCAATTTGACTGCGATTCAGTTTTACGAAACTCTATTCTCGTAAATTCAGACATTAGCTTCAAATGAAGTGATAAATATTAACTAATCTAAACTAGAGATGAGGTAAGAAAACTAAATGATAATATAATATCTTGACCTAGAATATTTAGTCAAGGTAATGAGCTGAAAACTCATAATAAAGAGAAAAAGAGGAAAAGTCAAAATCAGAAGCTATACGAGACAAAGTGTACTTAGATGACATACTTAGGTAGTATGACGTGACGTAAAAATCTGAATTATATTCGAAATATGGTTGGGAAGCTACTTTATTCAAACTTATTCATAGAAAATCGTAATAAAGAGAAAAAGAGGAAAAGTCAAAAAGAGATGTTATACGAGACAAAGTGTACTTCGATGACATACCTAGGTAGTATGGCGTGACGTAAAAATCTGAATTATATTCAAAATATGGTTGAGACGCTACTTTATTCAAACTTATTCATAGAAAGCTTATATACTTTCTATTTCGAGGAGAATCTCCAACGATAAACTGGACTGCAGTGATTCATTCGCGCTATAGCAAACGTTGGTCTACTAATTTTTGAATAATATTTAATAATGCACAGAAAAAATATAGAGCCTTCTACCGTTTTATTCCAAAACTAAACTTCTTAGCAGTGGCAAGACTTAATCTATTGGATACATTAGTGAGTATTTTGTGCTTTTATTTACTTATTTATTGTTTATTTTCACCAACTTTATATATCATAAAGTACAGAATTGTTACATAATTACATTTTCAAGAAAATACAGATAGTGAAGCATATCTCAACAACTTAGAAGAGCATCCAGGTCAACAAAGAGAAGCATTACGAGACCTAATGTCCTTAGATGACAACTGCATCATTTACAACCTAAGTATAAGAGGGTTTTTTTTTTGTTTTTTGTTTTGCTTTGTTTATGCTTTATTTCCACTCACTAAGAAGAAAGAGGGAAAAATGAAAAAAAGGGAGAAGAAAGCGAAATGATTTATGAAGATCGTTAGCCAGTGGCCATTAAGGGGTCTTAGATGGTGTCATTTTCTCAGTACATGGAACATTTGTTGATTTGTTGCTGAGCATTGATGATGGAAGTAGGTACGTGTTGCAGTCGTTTTTAATTTGTTTTTGTTTCTTTCATAAAGCGATAGTCTGCTCTAAAAATGATAAATCAGTTGTTTTGTATCTATATATGAATTGTAAAAAGAAAGATAACTCTTGCAAGATTTAGATTTTTGGGTTTATAAGAGTTATATGCCTTGCTTGAAGTGCTGATTATCACTTACCGTACTAAGTTCAAAAAGTTCCAGAACTTAGTTCATTTTTGAAAAGTGCTTATAAACCTACCTGTATAATAAATTGTTTATTTATTATACAGGTAGACTCCGCATATTTTTGCCTTTGTGTGGTGCATTATCAGTTTTGATATTGTCTTGAAGGAAGAGAAAATATTTCTTAAAAATTATAAAGTTCAACTAATTTTTATGAAGAATGATCGGAAATTATTTGTTTGAATGTTCTTTATGAAGATACATGGATAATTATGACGATATCTCCTTCCTCTCTATCTCTATCAAGGAGCCTTGATAGAGATATTCCTTCCAGAAAAGTCCATTTTCTGTCACAGGGACTATATAAGCTGAGGCATTTACACGAGCATCAATTCTCACTTTGGAGTTTTGATCGTGGAAAGGGCTATCTGGTTGCGCATTCTGAACTTTATAGATGTTTGAAATTTACGATTTTTTTGCCTGTATGCTTTTGACTTTTTTCTATTAATTCACAAAGGTGTGGAATAAATCGTCCTTTTCTAAATCGTCATCATGTGCTCTCCTTCTGTTTTCCTACTCCAAACAGACGAATTTTGCTACATTATAAGAGAAAATTCTTCTGATTTTTTATGATTCTGAAGTACCCTGATACCTGATAATATGGAAATAAATGCTTTTACACAACACTGATACCTGATAATCCAAAACTAGAACTGAGACCAATTCTCAGTTTCAAATCAGACTTTTAAAGAATACCTTTATATATAACTTTATACTTTTGAATACTTTTACTTTGTATTTAAAAGCAATAATATGAAGAACCTTATGCATTCAATAGTTTTTTTTCATTCTTTGAATATTTCAGGCCTTATAAAATATTATATATTACTATTGTTGCATTTCTCCAAATATATTTTTCCCTTCTGGAATTAGTTACGTTTGTTAAATAATAAATATTTAAATGTGAAGCAATAGTTACATAATAATTTCCTTTGAAACAATCACATGATAATACACAGTCACATGACAAATATAACTGCGTATGTAATTTCATAATTAATATCGCGTTTTGCCTTTTACTAAACAACGATATCAAGTCCTTCAACGTCCCACTAGACAAGCAATGGTTTTTTTTTTTACAAAACTAGTTTTATGCGGCACATCATCAGGTAGTACTTGAGTTTAAATTAACTCCATAAAAGCTCACATAAACAACCACTCTAGCAAATCAAGTGCTGCATTATACATGGAATTAGTAGTATAAATGACTTTCTATTGTTTTAAATTACCCTAATTCTAGGAATTATCTCAAAGCGCTTCTTTTTTCTTTCATTAATAGCTTAGTAATAAAAATTTCATACCATAATAAAGATTTCATTAATGAGGTTTTATAGCATTTTAAGTAAAAAAATTTTAAACCATTAATTCCATATAATTTATTACCCCATTAAAACAACATAAAGGCTTTATATCCGTAATTATTGCTCTCAGGAGAGATACGTTTTTGAAAGTAATTGAATTGGAGTTTAAACGATCTAGAGAAGTTAAGTTTGTCTGTGAAATAATGATGGTTTATAAATGTGCAAAAATAACAAGAAAATCTATATTTTGGATTTCCGAAACACCTGATTTGAAGATCATGTGTTTTATTATATGGAAAAGTTTAAATGGGACCAAAGGGACCGTTTAAAAGACCATCCTAAACAAATAAATAAAATGATTACGGTAAGAATAAAATTTGAAAAATTATTTTGATATATTCAGTTTTAATCTTTCAGCTCCTGTCATAAATTCCCCGAAACAATCGTCTCTGGCGGCATCCTGGCTCAGGGGTAGTGAGTCTTCATCATAATATGGGCGTTCCAGGTTCGAATCCTGGTTCTGGCATTGTTGTTCTTCCCCCTGTGCTCTATCTGTGACGTATGTGAAAGGCCTCGAACCTATAAAAACGGTTTGGGATAGTGAGTGCGTGAGTGTCATCTCCATGTGAGCCAGAAGTTAGACTTTTGCCCTCGAGTGCTCAGGGGCCTTTGCCCTCAGAAGTTACTGAGCCCCTCTTTCCGTTGTAGTGCGGACACGACATCATCATTAGCCTTCTTTCTCTCTCTCTATGTATATATTTACGCGAGGGGGAGTCAAAAAATAAAGGGATATTTGGAAAAGGGTGCATGCATGATTGAAAACTGAAAAATTCATTATTTTTTGACATAATCAACCAGCACTTCAACGGCTTTTCCCAACGTTTCACATTTTTATTTTTTTATTCCGTCGGAAAAGTTTTTCTATTGTATCTGTAATCAATTATGAATCGCATCAATGACTTCTTCATCGGTTGTTGCACTTAGCACTTTCTTCTATGGTCTAAACATATGAAAATCGTTTGGATCTAGGTCAGGATTTTATGGCAGGAGTTCTGCCACTTCGAAATCCAACTCCTTTATTGTTCGCCCGTCTTTTGGGCACAATACGGCTGAGGATGACACCTTTTCGCAGTTTTTCACTACGCTTGGATCTGATTCACAGCACATCACAACAGTTATCACTGTTCAGAGTTTCGCCTCTTGGGATGAGATGAACAGCTACTACACTTTCCACGTCCCAGAATAATGGTAGCATAATCTTACCAACTGATGTCTGACTTTTAAATTCCATTACGAAGAGGTTTGCTTTCGATGACTAGTTCCTGCAGGTCTAACACTTTCTGCAAACAAGAAGCGAATCACTGCCCTCATTTCCTCCTTGATGCCCATCGACTATGGAGCTGCCATATTTAAAAGTTTGCTACACTCCAACGGTTAACACGGGAACAAGAGTGACGCATTTCATACAAGTATTGCTGACTACACTAATTCAACGCTGGATATTAGCAGTGTTACCAAACCTTGGAAAGAGAAATTTCAATAGTCCCATTACTCTTTGGCTTATCCTCGAATATAATTCCCCCTGTGGATGACGCCGCGAAATGAGGATGAAATCCTTCTGGCATGGTGGTTATATCTCGCAACCCTGGTGAGAGTACACGAAAAGGTTGATTCCTCCCATCGATGAAGGGACGTACATCCTAAAGGAAGGGTTGTACAGTGGCCGGTGATGGCCCTTAGAACTCAATCACATTTGCCGCCAGTGTTGCTATTGAGGTGGTCCGGCGATTCAGTATTTATTAGCCGCGTGCCTTTGGGCGGGTCCGAAAGTCATTTATATGACTTCCTACGAATATATATTCATATATATTAACTGTCAAGATACAGTAAGGCAAGAAAGCAGATAATTCTCTTTTACTGATGAGAATGGTTAAATTGTTTTCAAAATAAAACAGACATTTTTTTTCCAGATCTAAGTAAACTTCATTCTCGTGTAAAATATTTTTTTTCTCACAAAAAAAGGAAAAGGTAAGTGTATGGTAAGGCCAATGCACGCCAAATATTATAACCCAATTAATTTTTGTTTTAGCCCTAAAATATTGTTTCTTAACTAAAAATCTTCATTTCTTGATATTAGACATTTGACTAGTTTTCCATGTCTAGCACTATTTGAACGAAACTGCTGAAACCCAGTACTGCATATTTTAGCACCAACATTTCTTACTAATATTTAATCAATTATAAATAGTGTTACGAACCTGTGATGCGGCTTCCCACCATAGCTGGTTCCATAGGAGGTCATAGAGCTTGGCGACAAACTTGGCAATCATTTAGCGACTTGGTGACGAATTTGGCGACTTTGGAGCCAAAATAGATTATACCCGAAACATCGAGAATTTTCCCGATACGTCCAGTAGGAATGGAGATACGCCTCGAACGTCCCTGATTGGTTGAGAGGCTTCTAGCCCCGCCCCCTGAGACCTATAAAAGGAAGCACCCGTAACTACCGGGCAGTGGTGAGTAGAGTGGTGAACTGAGTAGTCGGAAGCGACAGAGAAGAGTGGTCGTGGATCAGTGGAGTCGTCGGAGTCGTGAACGGACGGTGAATTGAGTCGTGGAGTCGAAGAGTAGTCGGAAGCGACGGAAAAGGACTCGTCTTCCAGGGACTAGCGGAGCAGTGACGGAGTAGAGCTGCTGTGTATATTGTTGTATGCTGCACGTCTCGGCTGAAGATAATCGTCTTCTCTGCTGTATATAGCTGTCATCTTTGTGCTGTCCTGTGTGTCTTCGTGTAAATAAACGTCGTTGTTTCTTTTTCTACTGCCGCCTGCTGATTGAGTGTTCTCCACACCATATAACTCCCACTATCCAAACGAAACCCGGAAATTTCGTAACAATAGAAGGTTAAAGTGCAAGCTCTGTGCTTATTTGAGCTAGATAATGTTTTTACGAATGTTAAAATAGACTAGACTCAATCAGTGAAAAGGAATAGTTAATAATCACAAATTTAAATGAACATCATAAAATATGTTTTTATCTTTAAAAAAATTCCATCAACATTCTATTTCCAACTTCTAAAATATGTAATAAAGTATAAAGACAGTTTTATAAAGTGCTATGACTATCTCTTTTACTGTAAGGATTATTAGAAATACAATTTATTATACCCCATAAGATGGATATCAATTAAGGTGGGCGTTACAAAGAGATATTTTGTATGCCTTTTTTTGCACTAAACTCAATATTGTAACGAGTAATTACAGAATGTAATGTTAGTGATAAATATTCTTAAAGGATTTGAAGGAATAAAGTAGTTATTAAATTTTTGCATTAAAATTTGATAGAAAAATTTAAAATATGAAGCAAAGTGTAATTTCTTAAGCTTCTTTGGAAATTCTACTTTTTTAAAAGAATTTCAGCATCAATATTTTCTATATTTTTTCTTCCTACAAAATCTGTCTTTCGTAAATAAACAAAAAAAAAAAATTAAAAGGATTTTAACAATTTAAATAAGTATTAATTTACTGGGAAAAGTGATATATACTGGGTGATCAAGAAATAACAGAAGGTATTCAGAGCCCTGTAGCGTGTTATGTACTGGACGAAATATAACACAATTTGGCCACCATACACATTAAAGTATGTGTTTTTGATTTATCAAGAAAAAAAAATCGTACCAATAAACGCCGATATGGGAAATTCTGGAGCTTCAAGAGGATAACATGTGGAAAAAGAATACATAACTACTAATGGAAACAGTAAAGGGCAGCACACCAAATACCAAAAAAAACGTTTACTATAACAACTTAAAAATTTGCCTCTAGGTGACCACCAACATAATGTTCCAATAATTGCATGCGGCACACAAGGTTTTCGACGGCATATCGGCATTTATTCGCATGACATGTAACGTTATTTGATCTTTTAAAGTAGGAATGACAGGAAATATCGCAAGCGCAAGTTGTTGGGTGTTATCTTCTACGGATAAAATTTCAGGATCTTACGCAATATCTTCTGCATAGTCGAGAATGGTGTATCTGTTTGTCTTGAAATTGAACATGCACTGCTGGTAACCTGCTTATTATCTATCGCCTGATCCATAACGGTAGTTGCAACTTCTTCAACTTGTTCCTGCTTGATAACTTTACGTCCTCGGTCTGGCTGCACACCAAGAATTCCTGTGGTTTCAAATCTTTCAACCATTCTTCGCAAGTTTGTTATGGTCACCAGTCCTCTACCTAACTGTTTTAACCACCGGTATTTTCTGGGATATTTTGCAATATTTTCAAATAACAATACAAATGTCGCTCTTGGAAGTATTGAAAACCATTATACCTTCTATTTTAGGTAGATTTCTATAACGAAGACTACCTATCGCAATTCTACCCTTGAGAAAGCCGGCGTCCTGGCATAGGGGTGGCACGTCTTTCTCGCGATATGCGCGTCCCGGGTTCGAATCCCTCTTCAGGCAAGGTTGTTCTCTCTGTGAGGGGTATGAATGTGTTCCCTTGTAAAAAGGGAGTTTGCAAACGAATGAGTTGCATGACGTAGCTAAGTCGTATTCTTGACGCTACTGAGTAAACAGGAGATGCTCACACGGCTTAAATCGCTGACAGGTTTGAAAGTGCCGTAAGTCTCGACAACTCATGAGATGACTTCAGGGGCATTTCTTCATTCTTCACGGATCATTTTGGTCCCTAAAACCAAAATTACGCTGTTCATATGCGCATAATGTTTTCCCATATTATCTTACGAACAGGATAATTAGAGTAATTTTATTTGGATTTTAACCAGCTTGGAATATGTTTTTAGAATTGTAAAGCCTCGGACGAGTTAGTAAATGGGCTATCTAGCTAAAATTGAGTGGAAACGGTAGAGAGTTGAAATTTTCATTTCTCTGTAACTTTCTTAATATCAAAAATAGAAAAATAAATCCCATTGAACAAATTAACGCCACATAAAAACGAACAACTTTTATATTTCAAGTTTTTCGACAACTGCAATATTTTAGAAGTTAGGAATAAAAAGTGATTTTTAAGCCCTAATTTTGACTTTTCTAACAATTTATGTTTCCAGATAGTAAATTAGATGTAAAGAAAACAACTTTACCTGTCAACTTGCCAAGAGGATTTTTTTTTTTAATTGGTAAACCTACTATATCCTTAACTATAACTTTTACTTACTATATTCTTAGGGAAAGCTTTTTAGAGCAGAAGATAATTTCAAATGTGAACAAATAGTTATTGTGAAAATAAAACTGCAATAGTAAAATTTGTTATTATTTATAAAAAAATAAGATATGAAAAACTAATTTGTAAAATTTGTTTTTCATATCTTATTCTAAACGTACAAATTGTAAGTAATTTTCTTTAGCACCGATATGCAACTCAAATTTAATTTTAAAACAAATGCATGGCACATTTCCAGCAGTATAAGGAAGAACATTATATAAATATTCTTCTCATGAAACGACAAGATGAATAAATATATAACTTAAACAAAAACGATAATATTAAAAGTTATTCTGAGAGAGAAATTGGAGACAAATCCTTTCCCCGCTTTAACTAAACGATTTCGTAATCTCTTCGTCATAAGAGATCACATTTCGCTCTATTTCATACAAAACTGAAACTTTATCCTTTCGGAAATTAAAACTATCAAATTCCAAGTACCCATGAAAACTGGGGAATGGAATAAAATCTTGTAGATTTAACGTAAAGTTCCCCATCGTTACTGGGTACTTCCTTCGCCGGATTTTATTGTGTTACCGTTGATTTTTATAAACGTAAGATTTGAAGCGAAGAGGGATCTCGTTAGGTAAGAGAAAAAATTCGGGATTGAATGGTATTTTCTGGCGATTGCTTTTCTGAAGGTGGAATTTCAAAGAATTTTTCTATTTCCTCTACCTGAAGAATATAGTACTTGTGATGAGCGCAGATAAGTATGTTACGGAGAGAAAAATGAAAACCGGAAGAGAAACCTTTGGCTGGTTTTGATGGTTGAAAAATATTATTGGATTTTTTTCCCATAATCGTCTTATTGTTTTTCTAAAAGAAATTGGATTTAATGTTATTGGATGTTCTGAAACAAGCCATTTATGGTAGGATTAAGTAATTGGCCGTTATAAAACTATATATATTTTTTAAAATTGTCATTTTGGGAAGCTGGAAGACAAAAGTAGATTCCTTTACATCTAAGTTACCATCTGGCGATATAAATCATTGATGCTTGAAACAGTCAAAATTATGGCATGAAAATCAATTTCCAACCATTAATTTCTAAGATTTTGAGGTTATCGAAACACTTTAAATACAAAAGTGGTTCGTCTTAATGAGACGCCGATTTGGTGATTTGGATTTATTTTTCTGTCTTAGATGTTATAGCGAAATAAATATTTCATCCCCCCCCTTCATTTCTACCCTTTTTGAGCTAGATGGGTCATTTACGAACTCTTCGGAGATTTTTACATTTCTAACAACATATTAAAAACCGGTTAAAATCCAAACAAAATTACTCTAATTATTCTGTTCTTAAAATAATATAGACAAAGCGTTATCCGCATATATAAATGTGTGTGTGTGTGTGTGTGTGTGTGTGTGTGTGTGTGTGTGTGTGTGTGTGTGCGTGCGTGCGTGCGTGCGTGCGTGCGTGTGTGTGTGTAAACGTTTGAACGAAGAATGGTTTGGGGTTCTAGTGTCTATGATCGGTGAAGAACTGAAGAAAATTTCCTGAAGTCTTTTCATGAGAACCATTGCAAGAAGTAGTCTTCCTATAGGAAACTACCTGAAAAAACTTGATAAATTGTAAAATCTTTAATTTTTGAAAATCATAGAAACGAATGAAAGGACCGTTTTTTATTAACGCAGGAAAAAGGTTCTAATATCCCTGCTAATTCTTTTTAACCGCTTAACTGTGAATTTTTTTTTTAAATTCTACTTTTTAAAGTCAAGCGATGACCCGAATGCAAATGGTTGCATAGTAAATTTTGCATAAACTCATAATAAAGTGAATGATTTCATTTTTAGTAGATGCTAAATTATACTTAGAGCACACCAAAGTAAAGATTTGTATTAATGTGCATACATGGTCGAAAGCACTTTAATGATTCAGAATGATTTGCTGATGAGTTTTTTACAAAATATTGGGGGGGGGGAGAAAAAAAATAGACGATATTAATTAAACTGATTTCGTAGACTTTTATTTATCATATGAAGAAAAAGAAGGTATCAAATGAAATAGTTTTGTCGATTCCTTAATAATTCGTTAATTCCCATTCCTGATGCAAGAACTAAGATATAAAACTTCAGAAACATTGTTCTAAATCTATTATATACCCCAATATTTTAATTCACATTTTCCTTTTATATTGCACCACTTTCGAAATAAAGAAAGTGCTAACTCAGGAGCTTTCCACCAAATGGTGCTCGAAAGGTTTCATCGCGAAGTGGATAGTTGTGTTAGTATAACAAGATACCGATTCCAGGACAGTAGTTGTCGCCATATTGAAATTAAGCTGGAAAATAAGGAGTGAGGAGTTTAAAGGGACGTTCTGTTCGTGAATAGTTTTCATAGTAATTAAAGCAAGTTCTTTAAGGTTAAGAAAATAAAAAATAAACAAGCATTCAAACTGATACATAATATCGTTTTTTTTTTAATATTTATTTTGCGTTTTTATAAATGTATTCATAATTAAGTTTTGTAAACATGTTGCTGATAGCATTAGCTCACAAATTCCAAAAGTTTTCTTGTAAACTGAGACACAGAAGAACTTAAGTCGGGCGAAATTTAAAATCTAATTAAGTGTCTATAGTCTAAATCTAATTAAAGAAAGAAAATCAATTCGATTAATGAACAATCAATTAGACTCGAGCAATCGATTATTCAAGAAAAATAATAAAAGTTAAAAAAAATAACTGCAGATTAAAAATAGGATTATAGCTTTCTTTTGGCTTCTTTTTAATTAATTTCTGATACATGTTTTTCCCGATTTACTTTTTTTTTATTTCGGAAAAAACCTGTTATAATATCTAATCAAAACGGATCCTTCTTGTTGAATAATTAATCATCTTTCCTTTAAACTATGAGACAACGAACTCGCTTTCAATACAAAAATTGACTTAGTTTATTTTTTTTTTTTGATATATTAGAATATACATCTTTTCTTTTATAAAAAAAAAACATCTTATGATGAAATTAAGTGAGAATCTTCTTATCTGTATACCAAAGCTTGCAAAATATTTTTAAATTTATTTTTGATTATTTATTGCATGTTTTTTACGTTTTCTGTATAGCAATAACTCAATCGAATGAAGACATATTTCATTTACATTAATATGAATCGGCAACATTTCCAACCTAGAATGTTAATACCATTTCTAGGAAAATATATTTACGAATATTTCTAATAAATAATAAATAGATGGCAGACTAGTGAGACAAATATTGGTGCTACATATAGCCACTGACAATAAAAATAAAGGTCCAGAAAAATCAAATTTTGTAAATATATATATTTGGAACCGAGATCTCCAATTCCTTCAATGAACTTACACAACTTCTCGGAAGGATATCTGTTGTGTTGTTAACTTTTACAAATACTTCTTTTTGTGCACACTTCGGAAGGATTTTTTTTTCTGTGCTTTATGTGTTTCGTGAAATAAAGCATCGTATACCATTATAGAGCTCGTTCTATTAAATTCATTTTATACCCAACGAAATATTCTCATCAGAATTTCAGTATAAAAATAAATGATAAAGGTACGTTTTCGTTAGCCGGGAGCAAGCGGAAAATCGCTAAATAATGTAGAATTCCGCCAAATTTCTTACGCCAAATTCGCGTTTGGTTCACAATTGGCGATATTTGCGCCCGAGTAACGGAAAAGTGAGTAACGGATAAGTGATTAGAAATATGGCAAAAATTACTAAAATCATTCTGAATCTTATAGCAGCTTGGATAAAACTTTATATATAAGCTAAGCTATATGAATCTAAATAGTTTGAGAAGCAATAAACAAATAAGAAAATGAAAGGAATTAACTATGTACTATGAACTATAACTATGAACAATTGTACTATGATTCAAAGTATTCTCAAATCCATTGAACTATGTTATACGCAATAATACATTATGTAAAATATTTTTAGGAATATTTTATTAAAGAAACATTAGTTTTGAAATTTATAAGTTTAAAATTCTTTTGCGTAATTATTCTGCACTTTGTGTCATGCAATATTGTAACTTAATTTCTTATAGTGTAGATCTTACTTATAAATAAATATAGTCCTGACATCACTTTAAAATGGAACAGAAATACAGCAGCATCAAATTAAATTAATTTGATAGAAAATCATAGCTATACAAAATATGATTTACACCTGACTTATTAACGGAAAGGAAAGAAAACTAGAAATTACATGTTGCATCAAGAAAAATAAATAATTTTATTACAAATCATGCTTAGTTTTATTTTTTAAAATAAAATCATCAATAATTAATTTTATTCTTAACCGTGCATCTAGCATTGTACAGAATGCCTAATTTAGATGAAAACATGAATCATGTCATGTGTTGGCAAAAAACGAATGTATAGGCATTCTGTAGAAAGCTAAACTTCAAATTTTGCAGATAAAATATACATTGTTATTGAATTCTCCAAAAGATTGATTTAGTTTATAGGAACTATTTTATCTTCGGATGAAACCTTCTTGCGTCAAATCATTTATATTTTCTAATGCATTCATAGGCTTTCACCAGAATCTCATCACAAAAGCTCCATTTAAACAGCTTCAAATGCTGCATCAGCACTCTGGCATTGCCCGTTGCTTCAGAAAATCGGCATATCACTATTGACGCATTTGTTGTTGCTGAAAACGATATTGCGTTAAGAAATTTCTGTTGCTTCCGCTGATTTTCAATAACTGGTATTTATTGATTTTCTAGAGCTTCTACTTCATTTTCTTTCGTGCTGGAAGTATGCAAAGAGAAATATTGTTATCACGAAAAAAATAACCCCCGGAATTCGGTGATTTATCACTTATAAAATCCCCCTGAATACATTACTAGTAAAACAGTTTTAGTTATATCTATTTACCTAAATGTAAAAAAAGTAACAGTGCATTTTAATGACCTTTAAGAAGGATGAATTGTCTGCGGATTTCGAATAAAAAAACCGTTTTTTTTTTTTTTTTTTTTTTTTTTTAATTTTGGACCGAATCCCAAAATTTAGAACCTAGAAAAGCAGCTTTATTTTCTTTCATATTCTTTAGAATACGATGCTTCAAAGGTTAGTTAGACAAAGGTTAATTAGATAAATGAAATTCTACAAATGGTTTATCAAACAAAGTGGTGATTCGAAGTGAGCAGTGAACTGTACTTTTGCTTAAACTTCTTTATTTACACTATATGCACTTCTTTTGCGGTGAGTAATTCATATAATACATGGCTGATTGCGGTATTGCATTGCGGTGGGCTTTGTTAAGCCTTACAAACTGAAGTTGTTTACAGCTTCTGCGGGGGCTGGAGATCCGATGCGGGTCAACGTTCTTATGAACCTCTGAAGGACTCGATCGGAAGTATGGGTAACGGGGTGCTGTAATTTTAAGATCGCCAAGTTGGCGTTGAGCGACATTCGCCTGAACACGAAGTATTTTGGAGCTAAGGGGAGATTGCCTTATGAGTCTTCAGTGCATGAATAAGATACTTGAAGTGTAAAGCGAAAAAGGTATATAAATTTTTTTTCTGTGTTCCATTTGAGTTCTAAAATTATATATGCAAATCAAATTTTAAGTCGATAGTCCAACAAACTGAAAATCTCAATAAATGAGGATTTCAAATTTTGACAAACCAATAAACTCGACTCGCTTTATTTTACAATGAAGCTAAATACAACGTGCTTCGTATTCAGAACATAGAAAAGACGTAATTAATGCGTAGAAAAATTTCACCTCCAGAATTTACTGAATTATCACTTTTTAAGTCTCTTTGGATAAAGAGAAACACACATTTCTAGTAATAAAATTGGAAATATATCCAATTACGTATCTTTAGAATGAAAATGTGAAAATATTTTAATTGGATCATATTTATGTAAGATTTCTGCCAAGTTTTATGATACTCGTAACCATTTATCGATTCATTTGATTCTCTTTATATTCCAAATAGTATATCACGTGGCGGAAAACTCAAAATAGGTACTCAAAATACCTCATGTTTTGTGTAAACGAAGTGCCATTTTTCTCTTCCCGATAGATAGGTCAAAAAGGTAATCAAAAAATAATCCCTATCCTTAAATATTGTGGCAATGAGATGCAGATGCAATCCACATGCAATTTTATAAATAATGAACACGGTTGTGAATTATCAGAAATTTCAATACTCAAAAGCCGTATTTTGTAACAGGCATTATCATTTGATCAAAAGGGAATGATAGTTTAACCCTCGTATAATATCAAAAGAAAACTGCAGATTATTTTCACCATAATTCTTATAACCCTTTTACAAAGAGAAAAACAAAATGAATATTAGAATGCTTTGAATATGATGATAAGAATGCAATAACTTCAGTCATCAGGTGGAAGAAGGTATATGATCATTTGAGTATTCAATATATCGTGTTTTGCAATAGGCGATTAACAATTATTTGAAGAGGAATATAAAATTTATCCACGGTTATGGGCAAAATTGAGATGTATAAAAATATGAATTCAGGACTGATGTTCTTCTTGATGCCTCAAAAGAAAGGAAACTGTATATCTGAATAGTTCGAAAATAATCGTCAGAATACGATCAACTTCTGTAACATGTTTAAAAGAAGAATGCTAAAAAGTATAAGTTCGACTAGGTCAACAACCATTATTTACTAAGATCAACGTCAACATCTATGTAAAGATGGCCGGCAGAAGAATTAAGTAATTAATTGTTGGCATAAGTGATTTTCAAAGATTTCACCTTGAAATGACCTCATGGGTTCACATTGAAAAATAATACAAAGCACCATGATTGATGCATTTTTTGAATCAGAAATTAATATAAGACCTTGTCGTGAAAGCTTATAAGCCAGTTAACAGCTACACTACCAGAGCAATTGCTTTTGTATCATGGTCATGTTACTGGCCTGTGAACCACAAGGTCACAGGTTCTATCCTCGATCATCCCAATTCGCAACATTGGTGACCTCGGACGATGAACTTTCAACCTTCGTACAGCTGTTATGGCGCTATCTACCCACAGCAAAATAAAAGTTGTCAGACTCACTTGACGCAGCAACAGCATCAGCAGTCACTCACCCACACATGCTCGCCATGACGCTTGGCGCTATTCAAATGGGTACAGGCGCATTAGAATCAATAGCTAATACATCACCACTCAACAGCCATATCATTCGACTCACTGGAGGGAGAGTCTGTAATGAAAGCTTATAAGCCAGTTAACAGCTACACTTCCCAAGCAATTGCTTTTGTGTCATGGTCATGCTACTGGCCTGCGAACCACAAGGTTCCAGGTTCTATCCTCGCTCATACCAATCCGTTACAAACTAGTTTTTTTTACTGGGAAATATGGGCCTTCAGAAAATTAACAAAAATATAAAAAATAAAATAAAATGTATTGCATTTCAACTAAAATATACAATCAAGAAAACACGGATAAAAACTCCGTTTAACCTTGAGATGTGCTTTAGCACGAAATCTCTGAATTTGATTCTGTTTTTCTCCAACCTGAAAGCTGAAACATTAAACTCCATATTGTATGCGACTGACTGATTCAGAAAAAATAGAAACCAATCGAAAATGATTTGATATCCGAGCACGTAGAGTTGTCAAATTTAGCCATTATACACATTTATCTAGTTCTGAAAACGCAAAGCTTTCAGATAAAATGTTCTGGCTTCAACCATTACTTTAGCAATATATCATTACAGATTATACTAGATTTTATTTCAAACGTAGGCAGCGAAAATGTCTTAAAGAATTGATTTCTTTTTCTACGATGGTTTGGTTTGCAGTATCGTGAAAAGTAATCCTTTTGAAATTGAAACCGATACCCGATGGTTCTGGAGGTAGATTATTTTTATGGATGGCTTTAATTTTCTACTATGATACGTGTTGAAATAAATTTCATCATGGGTATGAAAAGATTTCAATAATGTGATTTTGTTACAATTCTGAAGATAATTTTTTTTCAGAAAATTATAAAAATGTTATGAAACGTAATAAATATTTCTTTTTCAAATAGACAATTATGTTCCCAATACATTGAAATAATGGCAGTGAAAATGTCTTTGGGAACCCATTTTCTTTCTTTTTGAATCTTGAAAATTAATCCTTTTGAAATTTGTTATTGGATATTTTTAAAGACATGTTAATTTTATGGATGATCTTAATATTCTATTATGAATTAAAATAACTTTTGCCAAAGGATTTTTCAAGAGATTTAAAGAATGCATTTTTGTAACCAATCTGAAGTTCAATCAATTGCGTTTTTAGAAAATCTTGCGTATAGTGCGGTATCTAATAACTTTTTCGCTTATGATTTATTTATTTTTTCCAAATAAAAAAAGAAATTTGCATGTATATTATTAAAATAATGAAAGACAAATACTTTTGAGGCTCGTTTCCTCTTTCGCTATAAGTCTTGATTTTGTATTGTGGAAACAATTTTTTTGAAATCGAAATTGATTTTGAACATTGCATACATAAATGATTTTTATGTTTGATTCTAATTTTCTATTACAAAGGAAATGAGAAAGAAAAAAAAACCCAAAAAGTTTCCCCCCCCCCTTTCTTTTTCAGAAGGGAAATATATATTTTTTGCTGAAAATCGTGCTTATATCAGGGGATATATGGACACAACAATAGGCATTTTTTAAAACTCTATGCTCATCTATAACTATATAAACCAGATTTATTCCATTTTAATTCGTTGGAAATATTTAATTATTACTGATGAATTGTGAAATCTTTCTCCAGTGTTCTAACTGTAATTGGTCCGGTATTTTCCCAAAATGGGATGTACCTTACGTAAATATGTAGTTATTTTACAGATATATAGGTGGCGGCACATTGTTTTTTTATAAAAATAAATTTTAAGAAGTATGATTTATATTAAATGGATTATATTATATTATATTATTATTTAAAAATAAAAATTTAAAATTGTTTTTTAGTTAGACATGTTAATCTAATACTCACTGTCCTTCTAATCGTTTGCCATGGTTTCTTTGGTTATGGATGTTTTCAGCGTCAGAATCAGCGTCTGATGACTACGAAAGTGAACGCGGCGAAGAATTGTCATCAGACAATTCACGTAAAAATTGAGCAGATGATTTTTCGGTGCATATAGCAAAATAAAATTCTCCAGCTTTCATTTTAAATGTGCAATAAAATGATGAAAGAGAAAATCGACAATTTATGCAGCGCCACCTATCGATTCGTAAAGTAATTACACAGTTAAGTAAGGCAGATAATAGATTGGGACAATACGATTTTTACTCTTTACCTGATGTAAAGAAATGCAATATTTTTTCACTTAAATGCTGTTTGTTTATGCTTTTATTGTTTATTTTGATATTTCATCCGTCCGTAATGTAAAGATTGTCTCTTTTCTAGTTAATAAATTTAAAAATCACCGGAATGAAATTTTATTTTTTTTCGAATGAAAATTTAAATGTGTAGTTCATTGTAAAAAATACTTAATTAAAATTCTTGAACATATTTTAACGTTTACGTGCAAAATTATGTATTTGAAAAATATATGATAAATTAAAAATTCTGATTAATCTAGTTAATTACTTTTCAATACAAAAGAATATATTATAAAGAACTGTCATGATAGACAATATCTTTCTATTGTCTGAGTTTTATTTTTAATTGAAATTAGAAATTCATTTGTATCAAATAATTTTACCACCATATAGGGTCTTAATATTTTACAGATTATCCCAAAATGTTTTTAAAACCCCTCAAAAAGCTAATTAGTTTTTCTTTAATAATAATAGCTTTAATGTTATAACATTTAATTTAATATTGCCAGTTTCAATTTAAGTAAAATTTCATAAATGGAAATGTAAAAACAGCTGGTTTTAACGGCGAATTTCAATTTCTATTAATTGTTAAATGTAAGTACTCAAGTTTCCTAACAATTTTTAGTTAATTGAAAAATTTGAAAGAA
The DNA here is from genome assembly GCF_947563725.1 of Argiope bruennichi. NCBI lineage: Eukaryota > Metazoa > Arthropoda > Arachnida > Araneae > Araneidae > Argiope > Argiope bruennichi. The sequence goes on from NC_079156.1 coordinate 105,738,623, forward strand.
TTTTCAAGTTAAGGAAATATTTAATAGCAATAAAAATGTAAATAAATCTTATTCAAATGTTTCTTTATCCGGATATTTTGTATTTTATATGATAAACATATATTATGTGGTGCCATGTGTCTTGATTGCTTAATATTTTGAATAGAGCAATTGAAACCTAGTTTTTAATTAATAAAAATTATTATTTAATGAATCGTCAGGAAACATTCGCAACAATTGCAACGCAGTATTAAGAAACGTTCGAAGAAAAGCTATTTGTTAGTTTGACTTTCATAGTGGACTGAAAAATTAACGATTCTGTTCTAATTGTATAGAATTTGTTGATGCAAGAGCGCTTTAATTTAATAGAGTGCCTTTTGTTCGAACATTTGGTGGTTTTATGGGCGTTTTAGTATTGAATATTTTAAACTGCAAGTAAAACTGTTCGAAGTTAGTAAAACTGTCTATGTAAGTTCCATCTAATAATTTAAATTGAATTGAGTTTCTCTAATGCCAAAATACTCTAGAGAGTTATAATTAATTCTCCATTGTCTGACGTATGTCTAATTCATAGTTCTCGCCATAGAATAAACACATAATGTTGTGCATAAATTGGCTGTTATAGAAACGGTATCCCGATATATCATATTATGGTGGTAATATTGGACATATAATAGCTTTTTATTTCTTAAATTATATTTGGTCATATTTGTATGGAAGTTAATCCATTTTTACAGTAATATGACTTCAGTTGCCAAATATATATTTTCTTTTTTTAGAATAAAATAATAAAAATGTCAGTGATTAAAAAAAAACATTTGAAAGATTAAAATTCTTCAAGTATTACTATATTTAATAGAATGCTTCATTTTAATTACTACATCTTAAAATCTCAAATAAATTAATTTACTTTCCAAAGACCTTATGAAAGATTAAAATTCTACAAGCATTACTATATCAAATAAATTATTTCATCTTAATTACTACATTTTAAAGTCTCAAATAAATTCGTTTTATTTCCAAAGACCTTATGGAAGATTAAAATTCTGCAAGTATTATTACGTATAATAGATTACTTCATCTTGATTACTACATTTTAAAGTCTCAAATTAATTCCAAAATTCCAAATTAAATCTTTCATTAATTCCAAAGTCCAAATTAATTTCTTAAAGATAGTCTTTTTAGCTCATATGGTTACTGGCTTGCCAAGGAAGTAGAAATAATTTATTATTATTGTTAATGTTTACAGCTTAAATTTAGAATCATGAGCAAAGTTTTTCTCTGCAGAAATATCTAATTTTGTTACTAATATGGAATAAAAGTGTAAATAAATTATTACTTTAATTGAAAATTCAGCTCTGTAAAATTTAAAACAGTGCGTTATAACTTGTGGCACACAGACGTCCTTATTTCAGAATTGTATTACTTCAGGTAGAGAAATGGAAGGAGATTATAAAATTCAATCATGAGAAATAAAATAATATTTTACAATCAATTTTATATACACAATTTTAGGGAATATTTCATTAGCACATCAAGAAAATATTTTTTTATTTAATCATTTCCAACTTTTATCATATTTCATTATTATAAATATTATGAAAAATTGTAATAAATGTTTCTCGAATTTATCGTCTGTGAAAACAATATTATGGAATATAAATTTTAATTAATTGTATCACTGTTTAGGGAAATCAATATTCAAAATCTTCTAGCTGAAATCTTCTAATTTGGAATATCTTTCCTTTTAATGACTCATACAGTAAAAATGCAATAGACTTTATAAATAACTTCTGATACTTTTTTTTTCTAAATATGCTACTCTAATTTCGATGATATCACTCAATGGATTTGCTGCTTGCTAATCCTTATATTTAAACGAAAACTCAAAAATTCAGCTAGCAAGAAATTTTAAATATATCATTCTCGTGAAAATTATATATATATATATATATATTATGCCAATCTGTAGAAAGAAATTCATGATACTTCTTCAGTTCTTTTCAATACACTGTTAATTAAAAATGAATCGTTTCTGTAGTGTAAGTATTCCGGGGGGAAAACTATGGTTAGTTGGTTCTTTTTTGAATAATATTGTTAGTTTAGTAAGAGGTTAATGAACTCGATATCTTTCATCTGATCCGTTTCTACAAACCCCTCTGACGAAAAGAGCGACCAAAATAGCAAAAATTACCATTTTATATCAGTAGCATATCACAAACATAGATATCCTATGCCCATACGAAATTACAACCATGCTATTTCGGTAACCGCTTCACGTACCTCTACTTCATTGGGGAAGGCCTTTTTTCATCCATTTTATTTGTCTTTTTTTCCTACTTTTTTCCCACATAACCCACAGAAACGCAAAGGAATGCTCAAATATTGCACATATGGAGACCGGAATTTGTGATCATGCTACGGATCCCACTGAATCTTTTATTCAACGCATGACTCCATTGAAGATTTGCATTGTATTAAGTTGCCACTGGGGGAAACGCATGATATTATCTTTCTGAGCCTTTTGGAAGGCAAGATTATAGTTGTCTGATGTTTTCATAGATCCTAAGCGCATATTTTTGGTGGAAGATAAAATTGGACATAATATCCAACCGATTCAAAGTATAAAGATGGAGCTGTTTCCTGGGGTGATAAAAGAAGAAGAAATTTATATTTTTCTCTAACATATTGAAGCCATTGAGGCTTCTTGCCAGGTTTTCGAGAAAAAATTCAATATATAGCGAAATTTTATTCATTCGAAGCTTATGGAATTCCTATAAAATTTACGTTAGTTCAAAAAATATGAGTTAAGAAAAAATGGACGTAAAATGAATGAAACTGTAACAGAATAATAAATAAACAGAAATACACATGTTGCCAGAAAATCCCATACTAAATTTAATATATTTGCGTTTCATATCATTGTCTTTTTGAATTATCGTTTGTACATGTTTCCAAAAGTACAGGTTGACTGGCAGTCAATCCATTGTGGAATTGACTGCCTGATAACTATGAAATGTCATTAGTCTAAAGACTGCCTGATAGCTATGAAATGTCATTAGTCTAAAGACTGCTTGATAACTATGAAATGTCATTAGTCTAAAGACTGCCTGATAACTATGGAATGTCATCAGTCTAAAGACTGCCTGATAACTATGAAATTTCATCAGTCTAAAGACTGCCTGATAACTATGGAATGTCATCAGTCTAAAGACTGTCTGATAACTATGGAATGTCATCAGTCTAAAGACTGCCTGATAACTATAGAATGTCATTAGTCTAAAGACTGCCTGATAACTATGAAATGTCATTAGTCTAAAGACTGCCTGATAACTATTGAATGTCATCAGTCTAAACACATTTTCCAAAAATGGGTTTTTCGAATTCAGGAATATCTAAAACGTGGAGAATCATTAAAGCGCCGAGTTTAAATTTTTTTGACGATTACTATAATTTCTCTATACTTCGTCTGTAAGAAAGTAAAAATTGACAATTTTTTTAATTAAATACATTGGATAACAGTCCTCGCCTCCCTTTCCCTTCTATTGAATAATATCCCTTTACTATCATCACCTGCCTGATAATTTTACACTCTTGTCTTCTTCAGTCATCTAAAATGTGATATGTAGATTGATGATTAAAGCGTTTAGAATAAGAAGAGTATCTCCGTGTGCGAGCCACAGAAACCATAGATTTTTCTTTCGTCTACTTGAAAAGAAAGATATATCGTTCTTCTTTAAATTCCATGTCCTATGAAAATATTAGAGTTTTCGTCAAGCTCATAATCTAAAGGTGCAATATTTACAATCCAGATTTGCACACATTCGTAAATTCTAGTAGGAAATGTTTTCAGAGATCTGAGTAAATCTGCACTAGAAGCTATTTACACTAGGAAAATACATATCTTGTTAAATTTAGAATTCTTGACTTTTCCTTAGGCTCGGTTTAAAATCATTTCAGCAGGGCTTTCTATAAATTTTCGAATGACAACAAACAAAGAAATAGCATAGAATAGTTTTGCAGAAACAATTTTGACAGTTCGTACTTTGTCTTTTAATGTTCTCATTTATGTACATAAAAAAATCTTGAAAATATCAAAAAATACAAGCAAGAAAATTTAATAAACTGAAACATTAATTTCCATGAGTACATAAATAACAAAATGGCGACTTCTATCTGTATACAGCCCACATATATGTCAACATAATAACGAAAATGTAAAATAATGACAAAATCAAAGATGTCGTTAGAACTTTGGAGCTAAAAAAATTTGATAAACGTTAATCACCTGTTTTGATATTGTTACGAATCTGTAATGCTGCTTCCCAGCATAGTTGGTTCCACCATCGGAAAGAATGTTTTACAGTCATCTGTATTGGACGGAGTCCGTCTGTCGCGTCGGAGGTCCCGGAGCTTGGCGACAAACTTAGCGACCATTTGGCGACTTAGCTACGAATTTGGAGACTTTGGCGCCAAAATAGATTATACCCGAAACATCGAGACTTTTCCCGATCAGTCCAGTAGGAACCGAGATACACCTCGAACGTTCCTGATTGGTTGAGAGGCTTCTAGACCCTCCTCCTGAGACCTATAAAAGGAAGCCTCCGCCGCTGCCGGCCAGTCATGGACCAGTGGAGTCGAAGTGTAGTCGGAATCTACTGTAAGGAATTAGCCTTCCAGATATAAGCGGAGCAGCGACGGAGTGAAGCTAGTGCTGAACTAAGCTGTGCGCTACTGTCTGCAGTAGAGAGTCTTGTTGTATGCTGCACGTCTCGGTTGAAGATAATCGTCTTTTGTGCTGTATATAGTTGTAGTCTTTGTGCTGTCCTGTGTGTCTTCGTGTAAATAAACGTCGTTGTTTTATTTTCTACTGCCGCCTGGTGATTGAGCGTTCTTCACACCATATAACTCCCACTATCCAAACGAACCTCGGAAATTTCGTAACAATATGCATCAATAAACGATTTCCGAAAGCGCATCAATCAAAGACCTGGATTTCCTACTACAGATATCTTTGCAACGCTATTTATCATTTTTTTGCTATTCAGAACACATTCCATAGTTGGTGTTGCCATTTGAAAATTTTGAAATTTGTAATCATAATTGTTAAAGCATAACTGTACCTCAAAATATCTTGAATCCAAATTTTATACCGCTTCTGTAAATGGTATGATATTTAGTTCTCATATATCGGGAGGTTTCTTTTATAATCATCCTGTATTATGTTCATTATATAACCATTCATGGAATATTTTTCAAAACAAAACTGTCATTCTCTGTTCCCGCATATATTTTTCCAGAGCAAAATTATTAAATATGTCACAAGGGAGAAACTTATTTATTTATCTAGCTAATTAACTTCCGCAACTCAGTAATTACGTTATTGTTTATAAGAAGTAATTTCATTTTTAAATGTGCTCACGTTGGAAAAATGCATTTTGTTGCAACTGCAATTATCTGCTCCAGTTCTTGAAAAAATCTGAAGAATATTTTAACTAATTGAGTAATTTTGTTAATTAGCTTAATTTCTTATGAGGCTGCTGCCGTGCCATTTACACTAAGCTCGCCTCATTAAATTTCTTTAGAAAAACTAAGCCTTTCACATTTATGGTTAATTGAAATTATTCGTCGCATAGTAATTAGGATTGTTAAGAAAGATGTCATCATTTCCAGTTAATGAATTTAATAGAATGCATATTCTAAATGTGTGCCTAAAAATAGAAAAGGAATCAGTCGTATATCTCATTTATGCTGCTGAGATCAGTGATATTTATAGAAAGCGTTAACTAACATTTTCCTGAAATAGAGAATAGTTTATTGAGTTTTCTAAGAAAAATATCTTCGTTCTCATTATAGTAATATTTTACATTATTTTTATTTTCATTAATAAATATAAAATATTTGCATTTATTTGAGGGGAGTTTTCAAGTTTTCTAATTGCATGATTTTTATATATATATATCCTTCTATTAATAGATATTTTAACTTTTATAATATAAATTATCTAAACCGCTTCTTGTGTTTTTTAAGACACACAAAAAAATGTAATTTAAAAGTTAAAATGTTAAAAATTTTGATTTACAAATATCTATCTTTTACATTATAAGAAATTATTATAAATGTATATCTTTTACATTATAATGTTATTGCCACCATAAATAAACAGATTTTTACGAATTAAATTAACTAATTAAATAAACACTCAATTGAAATTACCAATGTTGATTGAGAAATTTTGAGAGTTTGAGAATCCACCATACTCTAAAATATAAGAGTATTGTGGATTTTGAAAATAATCACAAATGGACGGAAATATGAAATTTTCTTTATAGTGTTTCATCGCCAGTACGTATGTATACTCAAATAAAATAGCATCATATTGTTCAATGAAATGAATATTTGAAGATCCTAAAGAGAAAAAAGTGAATTCAATGGATTTTCTCAAAATGATCCACTGATTAGATTTAAATATATTTGAAATGTACCAGGTGTCATAACTTCTGAGAAAATAAAATAAAATGCAATGAAAAAAAATAAAATGAAAAAATTAGATTGAGCTTTAAACGAATGTGTTTATGTTTTGAGTTTTTTTAGATAATTAAAACTCCATTTAGTTTAAAACACACACACACACACACACACACACACACACACACACACACACACACACACACACACACACACATATATATATATATATATATATATATATATATATATATATATATATATATATATATATATATTTGAAAACATAAAATTTGTTGCACATGCATAAAAAAAATATTAACTTTTAATTAAAATTACGAAATCAGATCCAGTTTTGTCTAAGTCGGTTTATATACGATAATAAAAAAAAATGGAAAAAAATATGTCGCCTAAATTAATTTGATTTTTTTAAATGTATATTTTTTAAATTTTCAATGTTATAATGTTATTTTCCAACCATAATGTTATTTTTCCTCAAGTTAACTACATGTCTCTTAATAATATGTTACAACAACATTCCAAATGTATATAGCATTCCTGCAAGTGTTTTGTAATGAAACTCTTACATTAAAGCCTCCAAACAAACTTATCTCCCCCTTTTCCTCAAAGCTAAATTCCACACTCTCTTTAACGTACCACTCCAGTAATACTTCGAGTACTTCCAGTAATACTCCAGTAAATGCGTAACAAATATACTTCGAATAGGCTGTGTGTACTTCGAATAGGCTGTGAAAATTTATATACCACAATAGCGGGACCTGGTTACCCAGAATTAAAACTTCAAATAGACCTTGTGGAAGGAATACCTCATTTCAGCTCCATGGAAGAATTGTACAATTTTTTTAATAGCAGAGTTTGTCCTATTACATGCTTAGTACCGGGTGCCAAATTCCATTAGTATGTGTAAAAGATTATGAAATTGTGTAAAGTTCAAAGAAACAAACGGACTTTCAGCTTAATGTATAAATAAATTATGATTTTTAAGCTTAATAAGCCCATTATGGTAGTATTTTTGGTTAATAATACAACAATATGAACTTCAAGAATGATGATAATAAAATCATAACTTCTCAAGTTAATTTCATGCCTCTTAATAATATTTTATAAATCTACAACATTCCTTCAAGTGTCTGATACTAAAACCCTTACAGCAAAGACTCCAAACAAACTTATCCGCCCCCCCCCCTCCTCAAAGCTAAATTCCCCACTCTCTTCAAAGTACCACTCCAGCCATACTTCATATACAGGAAGCGCCTAACAAATATACCCACCAAGACATAAGCTTACTTCGAAGTGGCTGTGAAAATTTATGTACCACGAAAGCGCGACCCGGATGCCCCGAGTTAAAACTTCAAATGGACCCTGTGCAGGTGGTTTCTTGAAGGAAATACGTGGAAATCAATATATATGAGATGATTACTGGAACCCGAGATATTTGCTATTCTCTCGGTGCTGTTTATTAGCGTGGATGTCCTGGAGATAAAGGTATATGGGGAATGTTCTAACGTTTGGGAAAGTTTGGGAAGAGTGTTGACGCGGAATTTGGGTTTGCTGGAGCAAGTGAGACTTGTTTTCAGAGGACTAGAAAGTTGGGGTCTTAAAGATTTTAGATAGAGAATCGTGTTCATGTTAATGGACCGTGATTTGTTTTAGAATTGAGTCCTTAAAGTCGTGTTTTGGAATATCCTCTATATGGTTTTAGGGTTATGTTAAGCTTGAATTCAGATGTTATAACAGGTGTTTTATCCGTTAGATGATATTTTGCAGGGGGTTTTAAAAGATTTAATGGTTCATCTTTTATTTTAGAATAGGATCCACTTGGTTTTGCCTTAGATTCATCTTCTTTTTTAAGGCGTAACAGAGCCGCAATGAAGTTTTAGTTATTTTATTATAATAAACAAGGAATTTCAGGGTGAAAATGACACATTATTTGTTTTCGAGTAATATTCAGTTTTATTAAAATAACTTTACTGAATCTTGATTCAGAATTGTTTTTATTTTATTTTAGAGGGAGTAAAATGCTATGTTAGAGATTTTATACAATAAATGAGATCGTATAAAAGATTTTATGAGTGAAAATATCTCTTATTTTTCTTAGATAATTTTGCATATGATCGTGTTTCAGAAAATACTCTAGTTATTATTGTACATTTGTGGTAACCATTCTTTGCATTTTACATACATTCGAGGAATTTTATTCAATAGAAAATATTAAAAAAGTTTTATGAGTGAAAATTGAAAATGTTTCATTTTTTTAGTATCTTCTAATTTTTCTTATTATTTTTACTTTATTCGACAAAAATAATATATTAGGGTTTTAATGCATTGTTTATACAGATAACTCAAATCTATTGCATCACTAAATGAATTTACAATTGGTGGGAAATTTTAGTCATCATGTGAGATCATGATGTTGTTTTGATTTGAGGTTTTTGAAGCCATAAAAAACAGGGCAGAAAATTGGTGATTTATCACTTTTGAGGCATCCATAAAGGGTAGGGTCGTAAGATATAGACTGATTTCTTTTTAAAAATCTTTTGTTATAATAATCTTTCCAAGTCAATAAAGGAAAGGGTTGTAAGAAGTTATAGCCCGAAGAAGCATAAAGAAGAAAATAGGAATCAACACGAAACAGCGAAGAGGCATCGAAAGGTATATATATATTCAATTTTCAATTCTTCTACCTGAAGGAAAATTTTGGAGCTCGAACGATTTTCAGATGGGGGGGGGGGGGAATGACCTTGAGTTAACGTTTTGGAGCTCGAGCGATTTTCAGATGGGGGGGGGAATGACCTTGAGTTAACGTTTTGGAGCTCGAGCGATTTTCAGATGGGGGAAAAAACTGACCTTGAGTTATAAAGTTTTGAAGCTTAAAAAACTTTGAAATGGAAAAAATAAAAAAGTGTCGTTTTCTAAATATCGATGAATACGTAATCTGATGTTCACTTGATTGTTCAAAACTGGTTTTTACAAGAACAAAAATTCTGGCTTCGAGAAAGAATAATTTAAAATTCGTTTGATTTTGAGATGATCAAAAACCATCACTTTTTTTGCGAATATAAGAGTTTTTACGAGCATATCGTTTTTCTATCAGATTGATATCACGTGACTTAAAAAATAACGTTCTCAGATGATAACTTGGAATCTGCGATAGTAGATTTCAATTTTTTATTATTGTTACATTCATGTTATATACGACATGCTTGATAAATAGATAAATTACGACTATAGGTAATTAGATACTACAGTCGTATTGTACAATACCAGTTGTTATTAAACAGAGTTCATAATATTGTATTATATTTTTAATTATTGAATGATATAATGTCGCACAATATTGGACAATATAGTGCAACAAGCTGTGCTGTCTGAATAAAGAGAAAAAATTTTGCTCTCAGAACAAAATTTGTCTTATGGATTGTAGAAGAAGCAACTGTAGCTCGAATTTATCCAGAGGAGAAGCGATTACTAAATAATTTAAACAAAACTTCAAGAAAATGTCTTGAAATATTTTGTAACAAAAACAGAAAGTATTCAGATGCTTCAAGAAAAAAAGAATGTTAAAACAATGGATCTTCTGTAATTTAAAATAAATTCTCTAATTTTTGAGTTGTCGTCATTCAAAAACAAACTTTTGACAACGAAATGGTACAAGCATGTAAAACAAACTTTTGTTGCAATTATATTAGTTAACTGTCAAAAGGGATTATTCTGTTCTGTAAAATCTTACACTCAGATAACTTTGTTTAAACAAACTTTTGAAAAAGTTATCATTTTTCAATCTCAAAGTAATTTAAAATTTCAGAACACGAAATAATAACTCACAATTTGCAAATATGAAAACTGAAAAGAACAAAAGGCCTGAAGCAGCATCAAACAAAAGGTAACTTGACATCGCTACTACTGTGACAAATTAAACTGTCTTTCGGCACTAAATAACACACTCCATGTGAATCTTTTCAACACTGTTGCTGCCTACAACCGGAAAATTTAAAAAACTTTTCTTTAAAACATGAAAAATTTCGTCTGCCGTTCAAACCGACGTAGTGCCTCAAGCCAATTTCCAAATGTCAGCTGCATTTGAGTTGATTTGTACAAAGAAATTTTAATAAAGCAGACTACTATTTACAACGCTCCCATGAACTTTGAGACAGTGAATTTTTCTCCTCTTTTGTAACATTTCTTGCTTTTTATTCAAGAGCATGTAAAATTCGCCCTTCGGAAATTTTCTTTCAAATGAATATTGAAGTGTGCAAAATGAAGTGAGCTGTTCTTTCTGGTTCTTGAATATAATTTATGCCTCGGCTATTATTGTAAGTCTATTTATTAACAAATATCAACAAAACTTAAATTTGTTACATTTTCAAACTAAGAAGATATCTTAGTATAATATAAATTTCAGAACCACAGTCATGTAGCATGTATTCTCCAGTTAATGTTTCAGCTAATTCATATTTGTATTTAAATATATGGTTTAATCAAAATTCGTTCTTGTAATGTAGCAACTCTTTGAAATATCTTTACGTCTTTATAATCGAAAGGAAAACTAATTTTTACAGACAATAATATTAGAAAGTTAAATTATATTCTATTATAATATAATTTAGTTTTAATTATAGTTTAATGTAATTTAATATCATTGTAATTTTAAAAAAATAATTTTAGTAACAGTATATAATTTAATATAAATGACTAGGACTGTTTAATAAAGAATTATCATATTATTTTTAAGATGAGTGAAAATAATTAAGAAAAATAAATTCAATATTATATGTGTAGTAGAATAAGTAAATAATAGATGGCGCAAGTTGATTGTTATGATGCCATTGCTTTAGCCTTGGAAACCAATTATATGGGCAATGTTTAGCTTTCACCTACCTCGAAAATGGATGTGATATACGAATAACAAGTAGAAGTTTTGTTTTTTCTATAAAAAAATCATGTGTTGAAGACTGTGTAAGGCCACAGGAAATTTAAGAAGGTCTTTACTTTCCTATAGCACAAGCTAGCAGATGTCTTAAACATTTAATAAGGGAAGACAATCGATTTCATAGGAAGATACAATTGCGATGCAGAGACTTCTCTAATGGAAGTAAACATCAACACAACTGCTGGGATAAAGAAACAAAATTGTTAAATCTCAATAAGAGATCTATGAGATACATTGAACATTTCCTTGGGTGCAATCAGACATTAGACAGAATTATAACTACAATGAACTATATATGGCACTTATTTGGTACGCGTTCAATTTCTCTCACCATTATTTTTGAAAGAAATCAGCGTCGTATGTATGCCCCATCCTGTTTATAGTACTGATTTTATATCTGGTTGATTCTTTTTTTTTATTTTCGTGAATTTGAAGAAGCAAATAAAGCTCGAGTATTTTCCTTCATCATCGGTAGGGTAATAGCTTCTGAGTCGATTTTGAGGCTTCTGTTAAAAATGGCAACCAATATATATTTAAAGACTGGGCAAAACGTGAAAAAAATGCATTGCCTGTGATGGAGAGTACCTTAAGAAAGGCCATCACAATACAGAGTATGAGTATCATAAAGTGTTATTAATTTATGATAATTCTTCTCTGAGCAGTCTGCATAATTAAAGCCAATAATGTAGGTTGTTATTAAATTTTATTAAATATTTAAATTTTAAATTTATTATTCATTATTCCTTCAGAAAGATATTTTTAAGAATGGGATTTTTAGACAGATTAAAGACTTATTATTTTATTACCCTTATATTGGTTCCGTTTATTATAAAAATGAACATTCCTAATATAGTCGATTCCCCTATTATCATAGTCCCAGTAAAATACAACTGTCAGAGTAATCTATCTTCTAATTGCTTTCCAACTTTCCAACTTAATAGCAATAACAAAAATTCGTAATTAGACTCCTAATAAAAGAATGCAAACATTTTTAAGTCATTGCAATAATGAAATGTTTTGTTGAATATTAAATAAAAGAATAACAATATGACTATAGAAATATAAAATTTAGAAAAAACAATAAAAAAAATGACAAATAAACATTCTGAATTGAATGACAAATAAACAAATATAATTACAAATAAATTGCTTGAATTAATAAAGTGATTTTTTTTTATTTCATGAGGATGTGAAATAAATGTTCTCAAAATAATATTTTTGGAAGCTATTGTGGGAAGACACCAAGATATTGCTTAATTTTCATCTAATTAAAATTCCATTTAAAATTTGTAAAAAAAAATATCTTAATTACCCACTTCTACCCACCAAATTATTTCTATATAAAATTTGGAATTTGTCTTGTAGAGTGTCAATACACATTAACGCATTTTCTTTCAATATTTTAAGTTATGTGCAACTTATAACTGCATTTTATGACTTAACTTATGTAATTCATTTCAACACTAACTTCAGAGCCATCTGGTGGTAAAAACTGTAAAGTTTGCTACTAACACCATTGAACAAGAAGAAAAAAGACGGTTTGATTTCTATCATTTTTGAACAAGCAGCGTATTTGTATTCACATATCCTTAAAAATCATTTTTTTTTATTCCTCTTCACTTCTGAATCGTTACAGAAAGCAAATCAATGTTTGGTGGATGATAGTCGTAATTTGATTTACAGTGTGATTGGGATTTCTTTGATTTTCATCTTAAGAACAGGAATTTACAATTTGAGATATTTACAACAAGCAACATTTCTTAAATTATGATTGCATTTTATGGAAATTCATGTTCTATGAGCATAAAATACAATTCTATAAGCATAATAAGCATAGTACTATAATAGAAGTTCTATAAGTAATATAGTGATAGTAGTTCTATAATAAAATAATAAGTTCGAATATAAGTTCGAAGGAATAGTAAGTTCTATAAGCATAAAATGCAGTTATAATTATTTCAAATTATAATTGCATTTTATGACTTAACCTATGCAATTCATCTGAACACTAACTTCAGAGCCATCTGGTGGTTAAAACTGTAAAGTTTGCTACTAACACTGTTTAACAAGAAGAAAAAAGACGGTTTGATTTCTATCATTTTTGAACAAGCAGCGTATTTGTATTCACATATCCTTAAAAATTATTTTTTTTTATTCCTCTTGACTTTTGAAACGTTACAGAAAGCAAATCCATGTTTGGTGGATGATAGTCGTAATTTGATTTACAGTGTGATTGGGATTTCTTTGATTTTCATCTTGAGAACAGTAATTTAAAATTTCAGGAATTTACAACAAGCAACATTTCTAATTGCTTTACTAAGAAATATTTGTTAAATTATAAACAAATGTGATGATAAATACTACAGTAAATGCACTAGGTAAATATTGCAATGCTGGCAAAGAAAGTTGATTGCAGCACCTACATCAAACAATATTCCTAGGATTCATAAAAGAAACATTTCTATAACTTCTTTAAAATAGTTAAAATGTCCAATGAACAGCATCAACTAGAATACTTTATTCCTACCTAGCAACTCTTAGAGAAAAGTAAAAGGCTCCCTCCAGTGCCTTGACTATAATCAAATAAAACACAAGAAATGGTGAGCTTTGAAAAAATGATCACTATCATGAAAAATGCAAAAAGAAAAATAATCGATAATGGTTACGTCATCGATAGCAAAAAGGTGGGTGTAATAGGCCTTAATGAATACCCTTTTTTGTTTCATCATAAATCGGTTTGTTTGCGGCAGATCAAAATCCAGTGTCTTGCATCTTGAAAGTTTTTTTTTTGTTTCGTTTCTTTCATCAAATAAAATATATTTCCCACTAAATAAAGTTGAATGAAGATTCCGCACAATATGTTTTTTCGGTTGTAATAACATCGAAGTTACTTTAAATGGAAAAGGAATTAAATTAAATGAAAAGGAAAAAGCAGAAGCCACAGTGAATTTAAGTTTATTCTATCTATAACTCTTTTATCATTGGATTTATTTCTTAAGGCTGTGGACATAAGGCTGTTTTTTTAGCCTTGTTTAATGTTCATAAGAATCGACTGATGTTATAGAGCTTTTTCTTACTGTCATTAATAAGTTACGAATTCAAATTATCACTCGCAAATTGAAGCAAATTAGTTTTTATGGGTGTTTCAAGATAGGATCTAATCACTAAAATCGAATAGTTCAAAATTGGAAACAAAGTTTTGTTAAATATTTTCCAGGCATCTATCAGATGCACGTTAATCCTTAACAAGAATCGTACAATTTTTATGTGTCTGGGTATGATTTCGTTCCAGAATATGATTATAATGCTCATAAAAACTAATAAAATTTAAAAAAGAATGATATTCTTTGCCCTTTGAGTGATTTTTCGAAGCAGTTTCAGGGATATTTCGCAGATTCGAGTATCGATATCAAGAACGCCATGAAGGGTTCGAGAATCTAGTATTTGTGCAATTGAAATGCACATTAACGAACCGATTATTGACTAAAGTTTAATCATACCGTGTGAATCCCAAAAATGAAAAAAATACACTTTAATTATGTGGTCGATAAAAGTGAAAATATCGATATTCATTAACATATTTTACTTTCTTCTTACCACAGTCTAAAGCAAACACCTGTTGGAATCCAAATATATTTGTGCAATTGAAAACCAATTGCTGTTTTTTTATACCTTTGCAACGTCATGATAAAAAAAAAGAGACATTATTACTTGTGAAATAATTCAACAAAGGAACCATTCCTGATTAGAAAACCTCAGCAAAAGCATTTCAATGGTTTCTACCATTATTCTTTACTGTATAGCCCATATAAAAAAGAGCTGCAACAGCAAAAGGCAGACATTATTCTATTCAGACAACTTGTAGAGATGTGTAGAAAGTTCTATTCAGTGCTTTACTTGTAATCAAATAAAATAAAAGAAATAGCGCTCTTTGAAGAAATGATCACTATCACGATACGTTCAAGAAGTGAAATAATCGATATTGCTGTTGTCGACGACAGGAAAAAAAGACGAAAGTCACGCTTCTGAACCAATGCTATATATTTTGCTGGCATCATAGGCTTTTATTGTTGCAAAAGATATATGGGATCTAACAATTGTTTCGGAGTAAAGTTAAAGTAACATTTCGGTTAATTCTTTTCCAGGTGTAGTTTTCACTTTTTCATTTATAAAATGAAGTAATCGCAATAAAATTCGACCAAAAAGGTTTTAATCTCTCATTTACTATGTAACCAGACTGTTTGCTACAAAATGAACTTGAAGACTAAAAAGGGTAAAAAGTTCTTTAAAGCAACTCGGAGGGAAATATGCCAAGCAAAAAGTTCATGGTAACTCTCTAGATAGTGCAAAAGGGGATGTAAAAACTAGTGTAAATGATTCAGATTTACTAAAGTTAGTACGTACAATTTTTTCGATTGTTTATCATTCTTAGAAGTATCTTTGTTTCACTGCGAGCCAAATAACTCAAAAGTTAGATGGATCAATATTTAGACAAAAATTTTAGACGAATTTAGAAAAATTTTAGACTATCAAATTTTAGACGAAATCCATTAAAAAGAAATATATCTGCCCTTGTGTCTTTTATATAGTATGACTTTTAACTGCATTTAAAAGTTATAGTATCGAAAAAAATTTGAATTTGTTTTATTAATAGAGCTATACACATGTATGGAATTTTAGATCTAATACTTGAGCGTCTTGATTATAAATTGTGTGAGCATTAGAACGCAATATTGACTCAGAAATCGTTGCTTTGCTATCTGTATATTGATGATGAATTGACTGAATGTCGATGAATTGATATATATATATATATATATATATATATATATATATATATATATATAGAGAGAGAGAGAGAGAGAGAAATTTATATGTGCTCACTGTTTACAATAGTACTAATTATAAGAAAGAAGTGTACAAAATAAATTACGATAAATTATCATTTCATACCTAAACAAATGAAAGTATTATACCTAAAAGAATTCCTCCACCAAAACAAAACTCAATTTGGCAGCTGAATGCCAATGAAACTATTAAATAAAAAAAAATTTAAAAAACCCTTAAAGTTGAATGGGAGTCAGCCATCTAACTCTCCGACCCGCCACGAAGACACACGGATTTAAACCATAAAAACTGAATGATCGGACCGCCATAACAGCAGCATTAGCGAGAACTATGGTTGAGTCATAAGGGCCGTCACCAGCCACGGTACAACCCTCCCCGAAGGAAGTACGTCGCGTCATCGATGGAAGGAGTCAGATACCCCACCTATTATTATACCCTCCAGGATGGCGAGATCCAACCACCATGCCGGAAGCCTCTCATCCTCATTTGGAGGTACCCCCCCCGGGGTTAAAGTTGAATGGGAGAGACGTCTATTTGGCACAAAAGATTAAAGTGCAAAACACGTATTTTAAGGCAGTTGGGAGTCAAACAATTTACTTTATACAAAATGCAATGACCATCAAAGAAATCTCGTAACTATTTCTAAATATATTGATATATTGAATAGAATACACATAAAGATTCTGTTCAATAAAACTGGTTTTTCCACCCTTTACTCATAAATATCAAAATAGTTCCATTAAAATGCCAAAAAGAATAGAAAGTATTGCCGTGTTTTTGAAATGCTTGTAAGAAATCTTATTCCTCCTAGACGTTTGTAAATGCCCAATAAATATAGGGCATTAATTATCACAGATTTCAACAACAGGATTGAAATTTATTTTCATAATTAGCTTGATTTTGACGTTTTCAACTTACTTTAAAAGAATTTATATGAACCCTCAGTTAGAAATTAATTTGGAAGATAATGAGTTAAAGCCATTTCAATACCTCTGTCTAACTGTATCCATACGTATTGGCTAGATTTATTTTTGGCTATATACAAAGAAAAAAAATAAATAAAACCCTTTGAGTAATAGACAATATATTCATGCTTGACTTAAGAAGAAGGAAAATATATTCTAGTTTCTTTTCCGAAATGTCTGTCTGTAGAGAATGTTAAGATCTTGTCAAACCGTGATTTAAAGATTAAGTATGGTTTATGTATTTTAAGATCATACATACTATAATATTCTTTTATAACTTCAATACAGGAAAAGTTGAGATATCCTTTGAAATATCTGCTTTGAGAATATATTTCAGATAGAGCTTTACCTTTATATAAAAGATAAGCATATACTATACACGGAATAGTGTTAGAGGATTATTCAATAAAATAAAACGGACTAAGACAGATAGATTCCTCCTGCTCTCCTGCTTTCAATCCATTATATTCATCGAATGATACCTGAATATCTTATTCAAATATCAACTTCATCTAACTCAATTTTTCAACTCAACTAACTA
Source organism: Argiope bruennichi (assembly GCF_947563725.1). Classification (NCBI taxonomy): domain Eukaryota; kingdom Metazoa; phylum Arthropoda; class Arachnida; order Araneae; family Araneidae; genus Argiope; species Argiope bruennichi. The sequence continues at coordinate 105,756,375 of NC_079156.1, forward strand.
TTTGAATAGATCATAGGATTCTCTAAAGGCGTCACTATTTTTCTCCACTTTACCATCCAACCTCAAAGCATTGTTTCATGTCTAGAAAATAAAAAATCCAGACAGGATTAACCCTAACACGCTTTCTATGTATTTATTCCCTATTCTTTTATCCTCCCTTCCGCCAAATTCCTCCCAGGACAAAAGCAGTGAAGTGTCAGGATACAGGCATTCCCCGCTTTTCCCTGGATCTTCTATCAGCTTAGCATTCGCTGACTTGTCACTCAGCCTTGGTTGGAAGAATCCATGTTAGGGGAAGGAAGTAATATTTCTAGGGAAAGTGCTGTTTTTATGTTTACAGAAATGGATGGGGTGGTAATGGGGATTAGGACTATATGGGATAGGCGTATATATAAACAAAGTGTGGTGATTCTGCAGTGCTTTTTTTTTTAAGGAAATGTTTGCTTTAGAATATATTTCTTCATACGTCCGCCATATCTTTTTAGAAGAGATGGATGTTGTAAAAAGACAATATTCAAAACAATAAACCTCAATGAAACAAGACATAATATGTTAAAAATTTGCATTTTGTCAGATCTTTTACCTTTTAAACAATTATTGATATATATCTCCTTCGAAGAATCCATATATTGGGGAAGAAAGTAATATTTCTTAGGGAAGAGTTGTCACTGTGCTTACCAAAATGATTGAGTTAATATTATAGATATGAATAAATCGGATAGGTAAATGTTAGAAAGTGTGAAGCTATTTATGTCGTGAAATGTATGATTCAGTACTTTATTTTCTAATCTGAATCTTACAAAATTTACAAAAGAGAATTTAAACAGTAATCAAAATGAATAATCCATTGAACCACAGTAAAAATATAATAAAATAAAATGTTAATAATAAAATAAAAGGTTGATATGAGAAGAAGTTATATTTATATATGATATTTTTGTTTAGAGCTTAAATTCCAGGCATAGTGGTAGCACGTCTTCCCCGTGATCTGGGCGTCCCGGATTTGAGCCCCGGTGCGGGTATGGTGTTGTTTTTCTTCTGTGCTCTTTCTGTCAGGTGTGTGAATGTACCCCCCTGTAAAAAGGGGTGCAAGCGAATGTGACGTATGAAGTAGCTAAGTCGTACTTTTGGCCCTAGTTGGCGCTACTGAAAAAACAAGAGACGCTCACTCGGCTTAAATCGCTGACAGGTAACTGCCAGCGGGCTTGTAAGTCATAACAGCACAAGTAGTCACATAAGTCACAACAACACAACACAACAGAATTTAAGTAATCGATTGAACATTTCTATGCTTTTCCCTAACCACCTTTTTAAAATCGTCGCTTTTGAAAAGAGATTCCTCATATTATAAAAATTGTTCATTTGCGTATCTTTCTTAAAACAAAGTGGTTCCTTTCTGTTTTTACACAACATTATACGTTAATTTTTTTTCTTTTTCAACTTCGAATACTAAAATCACCAAAGGGGAAATGCAAAAAAATTTCTGGAATAGAAAGTATATTTGCAGTGTGTTTATTGACTCTGTAACTACGGTTCAGAGATTTCAGATATAAGGAATGTTTCATCTAAAGATCAAAAAAATTAAATTGCGGTGTTTGATTTTGATCTGAAATAAAAATCACTAAAACTGCTGTATTCTTAATTATATTTCATAATTCTGTAAAACTCCTTCGTTTTAATTTAAAATAATTTTCTGACGAATAATATTTTCCTATTTTTTTTAAAAGTGAATGAATGATTTTTAAAAATACATGGAAAACTATATTAATAAATTAAACAATAGAATTTTTAAGGAAGATAAACGAAAAAAATTTAAAAGTTTTGTCAATTTTTATTAATTCTAAGTATACAGATAGGAAGTATTAGAAGTGTTTAGAAGTAAAATTTGAAATAATTAGTAATTTTTTTTTATTATTTAATTTATTTTGGTAATATTTATATTATTTGTAATTTTTCCTTTTGGATTAAAATAAAGTAAAGCGGATATTTTAAAAAGTAGGCTTCCGTTGTAATCAGCTTGCTTGATTAAAAATATTGTAGGCTTTACGAATTAGTTGAATAATTGGAAGTTGACAAACAAAAATTTTCATCTAAGGAAACTGTAGTTTCTTGAACGCAAAATTTTCAAAGGATCACAGAGATATTTGAAAATTCAAAGATTTTTATTTAGTTAATCTTTAATCTATCACAAAAACGGTCATCACCTTGCGACCAATGGACCTATTGCTTACTTTTACTATTTGATAAGTATATAGGTAAAATAATATAATATATATTATAAAGGAGTTGCTTTCTTTTTTCAGTGACTAAATTTGCACTTCTTTTATCATGTAAGAACATGTTGTTTTGGTTTGATTGAAATTTTTGAAGCCACAAAATGCATGGACAGAAAATTGGTTATTTATCGCTATTAGGGTTAATAGAAAAAGATAAAGAGGATTGACACATTTGGTGATTTTTTTTTTTTTTTTTGCCATCAAAAAAGTTACAAGTTGGTGAAATGTCCGCCATGTACCCGATTTTCCCTGTGTGGCGAAACAGCGAGGGAAGTACCGAAAGTTATATATACATATATAAACTCTTGGCCTCCGAAGGATTTTGAGATTAAAAAAAAAGCATAGCCTTTCTAAAAGTATGTAATAATCACGTGGTAATTCCAAACTTGGACTGGATTTTTGCAATACATTTTTCTCTCTCTCTCTATGTGTGTATCTGTGTGTGTGTGCGCGCGCGTGCGTATGTTCTGGCCTCGAGATAAAGTTTTGGAGCTCGAACGATTTAGAGATTGAAAAACAATACCGAAGCATGCATAATCCGATAGTCATGTGATTGTTTAGTACCGGTTTAAACTGCTTTTTTGTGAAAAAAAAATTATGCGCTTGAGTTAAAATTTTTTGAACTCAATTGATTTTGAGATAGTTATTTATTATTATTTTTTTTTATATATTTGCTTAAAATATATTTTTGTCTAGTTTACATTATATTCTGAAACTCTTAAACCTGTTTGATTTTACATCTAAAGCCGAAAATCTATTCTATACTTTTCCTTCTAGTTCGGCAGAAAAAACCCAACTCGAATGAAAGTAAACATGCCTTAATTGCGCCTTTTTCTGAAAAACAAAGCTATTTCCGGACAGCGATTGGCAACAGTGAATGCGCATTATCGCATTAACTGTATCCGCCTGGAGGCCGTTAAGAGTGTACTAAAAGTAGCCAGGTAGAAATGGTTTCGTCGTACTTCATTTCTTTTGTGTGATAACTTAGCGGAAAACGTTTCTTTGTCTCCGGTTATTTTTCCTAACATATTTATTCTTTCTCCTGTTCTTATTTATTCCCGAAATAATTTTTTTTCTTTCTTATTTATTCCGCTTATGACAGCAAATGGGTGTTCCCTTTTCTATGTCAATCGCAAAATATGAGCTTTGTTTTATTAATGAAAAACTTTCCATTGCGTGCAATTTCTTTTTTGCAAACGATTTATTGATTTTTTCTAATCGATGCTGATGAATATTTAGTGAATATGATTTTTTTTTTTTTTTGCATTTAAATATATGCAGTAAACAAATTTAGATTATTGCTGTTTTTCTTATAATGCTATATTTTTTTTAAATATTTAGTTATTCAAATGAAAAATCGATTAATGCATATTACTAAAATTAAATGTATATTGTTTTAAGTATAAAAATTAGTCATAGACTTTTATTAGATACGGCTATCCAGCTTCTTTTTTTCCATCGTTAGGAATTCTTTTTATGAGAATTCTGATTGTCTCAAGTCCCAATATATTAAAAATCCTTAAGTTCACGTTTGTGAAATTTTACTCCATGCTTAAGTGTTCAGTGGGAAAAATTCGGTCGAAATTGTTCCTGAACCAATCATAATTGCTTGAAATAACAATGACGTCACCTGACCAAAGGAGAAAAATAATTTCTAATATATATATATATATATATATATATATATATATATATATTCCGGGACTTCCGGGCACGCGCCAATTCAATACACGTTTTGACCTTTGACACCTTGGCAAGGGCACCGAAGGCATCACTTTCATTTGATACGTAGATTGATTGCGCAGTAATTTTTACACAGTTTCGTATGTGGAATGATATTGAAAGAATATTTTGAACAATGTTTTAGATACACTTCCTAAACCACAGACAGGCATAATTGTAAAAGTAGCGTTTATCAATAAATAAATTTGCACTAGATATCTATTTGAGGTAAATAATAAAATATGAAGGTAAACTGTGAAAACGAATGTGTTGTCGATAGCAAAATACGATAAATAGTATTGAAACGGTACTTGAAGCGTGGAAATCACCAGCAGTAGACAGACTAAGAGGGAAACAGAAAACAGCCAATAACAGAAGAGGAGTAACAGAAAGAGAAATATTTTATTGTGTTTCACAAATTTTCTACTTGAATTTCCAACCACGATGACACTTTCCATGTGGCAGATGGCGCCTAGAACCAAAGTACGTGCCATGCCGAAACGAATCTATTGAACTTCACGTCTTTGGTAGACACACTTACAGTTGTTTTCTTTTTTCTTCTTAGTCTGTCTAACGCTGGTGATTTTAGTGCTACAGGTACCGTTCCAACACTATTTAATGCTTTTGTTATGAAAAATGCATTTCTATAAAAAAAACGTTTGTGTTACCAGTTGAAAATTTTGAAATGTAGCCACTGTAACCGTACATGTTAAAACTTTACTGTTGTTTTTAATATGATTCTTAAGTACATACCTCGAAATACCTTGCACCAAAATTTTGCTTCGTTCCTGTAAACGGTATGCCAGTTACGGTTTCATATATTTCATATTGTTTTTATAATCATCTGGTATACATATATAAGATAGTCATATAATTGACGTCGTATTTTGTATCAACAAGTTGATAAACGAAAATCTATTCAAGTGACAGGGATCTTATCCAGTATGCCATAAATAACAAAACGATATTTTAAAATAGGAAACGCACAGTTTCCCTCGCATGAGCATTATCATTATCGTCCCAACCCCACAGAACGTATCAACGAATGAAATTGCATTTAGACTAAAACAGCGATTATCTATTAATGGAACATGTTCATAACCAAAAATCTATCGAATTGAATGCTACCCTACGCAGTATTCAATGCATTAGAAAGTCATATTCTAAAATAGAAAACATGACATTGAGTTTCGATCACATGAGCATTATCGTTATCGTTTCAATCCACGAAACAAATCAATGAATGAAATAGCATTTATACCAAAACAGCGATTATCCATTAATGGAAACTATAAGATAAATTGAGAATCAATAGTAATACTCGTCTCATTGACTCTAAAGCAAGAAAAATTACGAAAACAGAACTCTCCATTTGGCTTCGGACAGAACAGAAAATATTACGTTTTATCCAATAATCAATTCGGCAATTGATCATTTTCTTCTCAATCATGAAATGAGTAAGAATAATGGTAATTTTGATAAACTTATGCGATTCGTGTATATTTAATATGAAATATTGATCCAAACTGTGTTGGATAAATAGCTTTTGGCACGAACACATTTATGAGAAATGATGTACTTCAGAAACTAGAAAAAGGTTAGCTTCTTGTATTTCTTGACTGATGAGAATTTGAAGGTTACGTGCTTAAGTACCTTCTTGACGTCAGGCCACGGGTTATAATTATGATATCTTATTCTAGATTGTTTATCGCGTAACAGCAGCTTGAGATATTAATTTAACTAAACTGCTTAGAGATTAACCTCAAAAATACATAAAATGACAATAATTTTTGGTTTTTAGATAATTTTATAAACTTTTCCTCTGCTTTTTACTGCCTTTTGCAACAGTTATGATCATAATTGTTTTCATTGGAAACTGATTTCAAACTAGAATTTATAATTTTGCCGCAATTTACATGATAATATTATATTTTTTTTTTATCTGACATTCTTTGCATTTATTGATTTATGCAAAATTCTTTTCAGACAAGATTCAATGGCTGAATCAATTAATTAAATAGGTGAATAAAGCCTAAACGATTAATTTACGACCGTTATAAAACTTTTCGATCTCTCCTGCTATTTATTTTTTTTTTTAGTTAATTCTGTTATGTATTTTTAGGGTTAAACTCTAAGTAATTCAGTTAAATTAAAATCTCTACAGTGACAATCAATCTAGAAAAAATATCATAATTTGAAACCGTTGTCCGACGGTCTACCACGAAAGCTCTTTAGCACCTAACCTTCAAATTGTCCTGAGTTAAGAAATACAAAAAGCTAACCTTTTTCTAGTTTTTGAAATACATAATTTAAAATTAATTTGACATAATTTATTAAAATTAGAAAGCGAAATAAACTTAAAATAATTGGTGTCGCTGAAATGCCCTTTAATATATAAGTTGAAGTAAAAGTAAAATTTAGGGGATAATACATTGCGAAGAAAAAAGGAATTAAATTAAAATCTAATAAAATTTAGAAAAGGTTTTGAAGTAATTTCTTATCTCTCAATAAATAATCTCAGTCAAAATATGATACCAACTGATCGATTTGTTGGCCTTATAAAAAGATTTTTATAGTTCACAATTTGAGAAAGTATATCAGCCAGAAATATCATCATCTTTAAACAAAAATGGCATTTACTAAGGAAAACATTCATTTTGTTTTATAACAAAAATTGTGTTCACTGTTCTTCGTTTCCGTGAAGTGACGTCACCTTCAGATGACTCAACTAGCTTGTTTATGGTTCTTTACTTTTAAATAAGTAATTTCGCATCACCAAGGATCACAAAAATATCGTTTGGTATTTCCGAAGTCGCTTTCAATTTAATTATCGCACTAACGTTTCTTTCTTTTTTTCTTTGTATACTTTATAACCGTACTTCTCCGACTGTAACCACATTCTGACGAATTGTAGGTTCTTCTCAAAAATCTTTATATATATATGATGTAAATATTAGAGCTTAACTTTAAAATCAAGCTGCATTATATTCATCTGATTTTACTAAACATGCAGTAGTTTCCAGAATATTTTAGTAATAACGATTTTGTGATCTAATTACTTCTTATTTGTATCTTTCAACTACCGCAACGTAAACAACAGTCACAGTTCCGGAATTAGAAATCGCGAATAATTGCGGGCCAGTTTACTTGCTAGTGAGGTTAGTGTAAATCAAATTGAACGACGGTTCCGATTTTGATGCCGCTATAAATTGGAAAGAGGGAGTGACAGTGCAGATGCTCTCAAATAATCTGGCCTTTTCGAACATTGTATGATATCTCTATAATCAGTCTTCCTGAAACATCAAGGCAAGACGTTGATCCAAATAAACTAAAACTAGTTGTAAGATCAAGATTTTCAGTACCAGCGGGCTCCACACCGAAGACTTAATAATTTTTACTTATAATAGGGGCATAAAATCATCTCTATTAAAAATAAAAGCGAATGTGTGTGTGTTGTATCAACATTCTATAGACCATACCGTTAAAATTACAGCTACCAAATTTGGAATATATATATATACATTAGAATATGAAAATGTGTGTGTTTGTGTCAACACTCTATAGACCATACCATTGAAATTACAGCTATCAAATTTGGCATATATATGTATTAGAATATGAAAATGTGTATCTCGGAGCAATTTTTTTTTGAAATTTGAAATTAAATTATTTGAAATGTAAGCAGAATTTTGGAGTTTTAACGCGGAAACGTCTAAAAATATCATTGCCTGAAAACGAATTGTATGCCTTTTTAAAATTTAAAAAAATAATGTATTTTTAATGATAGCAATTTAACAGGCGTGCAAAGGTTTGTTGAATTTTGGCAATTGCCTGATTTCCAATAATAGATTGAATAATTGCCATGAAATTTAAATCCTTTTCATAGTTTCATCAAATACTTAATAGAATTCATTTCTTCCATTGTTAAAAGCTAAAGAGGAAGGATTATGTTCAATATACGTGTAGTTTATAAGACAAATAAAAAAGTGAAACTATATTACCGCGAAATATAGAGAATATAAGAATCATTTATTCACGTTCTTTAACAAAGCTGTGATGTTATAAGGCTGTCTACGTTTTAAAAATTCATTTGCACAATAAACAGAATTTAAATAAGAAAATTAAAATAACATAACTTTAATGTCAAACAATTTGACAATAACGAAAATGAAATTATATATAAACGATTGAACAGAAATCATTTTTCGCCTGAGGAGGTTAGTAGCTAAATAAATAGTTGATTTTTATATTTACAAGTTTGTTGAAAATTTTATTCAATAAAACATAGGTAATTTTTTTTCAATTTGTTCCAGAATACTTCTTTTCTATTTGCGATCGATGATTGTGGCAATATTTTAGAATTAACAACGATCGATGATTTTGGCAACATTTTAGAATTAACAACGATCGATGATTTTGAAACATTTTAGAATTGACAACGATCGATGATTTTGGAAACATTTTAGAATTAACAACGATCGATGATTTTGAAACATTTTAGAATTGATAACTATCGATGATTTTGGAAACATTTTAGAATTAACAACGATGAATGATTTTGAAACATTTTAGAATTGACAACGATCGATGATTTTGGAAACATTTTAGAATTAACAACGATCGATGATTTTGAAACATTTTAGAATTGACAACGATCGATGATTTTGGAAACATTTTAGAATTAACAACGATCGATGATTTTGGAAACATTTAAGAATTAACCAAAGTCGAGAATAATTGAAAACGTACTGTGCATGATTAATAAAAAATCATCAGCAGACACTAACAGATAGACAATTAGAAATATAGTTCCAGAATTTTTCAGAAATATATGGAATAAAAGAGCCCCTTTTTACACAAAGAGCTTCAGTCAAACGGCACTCGACCCTTTTACCATTCGAATACTCAATAGCCTCGTCAGCAGGTTTCTTTCGTGAAAAACAATGGAGCAAAGACAAAAAAGGTTTGAGTGTCAGAAAAAAAAATACATCCATTTTTCTGTCTGTGCACATATATTTATACAGCCATCCATTTGAAACCATTTTCTTAAAAATAATAGAAATGCCAACCTAAGGACTTTTTAAGATATCCTCGAACCAGAGGCTTCAAGAAATTCTACCATTCCTTTTAATTCTTCGAGAACTTGGCTACGAATTTTCAACAACTAACACCGGGTAAATGAATTCTTACTTTCTAAATGACTTTTTTCCAATTCTATTTTTTTCTTTTCTTCTTATTTTTTTCCATCAAAAGAAAAGTTTTCAAAAGAACTGGAAACTTTTTTTCGTTGTTTTTTTTTCGCAGAATGTTTTAAGAAAGGGTTCAACTGTAGCTAAAACTCCACTCAAATCTTAATTGATTCTTTAATCATGTAGTGTCACTTCTTTTTACTGTTCTGAACGATTTAAAAATATAAGATATAATTGTCAATTTTTTCCCCATTTTATTTATAGGAAGACTTAGAAGGTCGGTCGTGAAATGTTGCTATCTTTCCAATGTAGGTAAAAGTTTCGAAATATTTAATTTGTTTCCACAGTTTTCATCAGATTTCATTTGATAAAACTAATTGCCCAAGAAAAACGACATTTAATTTTACATTTTTTAAACCTATTTCTAGACACATGAGTATCGAACAAAAGTATTTTTTTACATATTTATGTATGGCAAATTTCGTATTGTAGCAGTTGCATTACTCTTATCTTCTCTTTTGGATACTAGATGGCGATGCCTTATTAGGCCATCCCATATGTCATCCCATAGTGCATTGCGATTGTAATTAGAATAAGATGTGATGCTGAACTGTGAAGCCGCGCGCGTGAATGTCTTGTCTCTGTGTTTGTGCTTGTTTAGTGTGTGAATGTGATTTTTAAAAGAAATGTTCCTAAAAACATTTGTCCTGTTGCTTCCTGCATGGATCATAATAATCTACATACCACCACAGTATTTAATTTCGTAGTGTATTGACAAGGTTCTATAAAATTTAATAACTAAATGCCATCCACTTGGCTTATTGCGGTTTGCAATTACAAACAAACCCATAATCTATACATTGAGGAATTTTCCATAAAATTAAATACGAATTTCCAGTTTTGATTGAGCAATCCTGTACCTAATTTCATTTATCTAGATTCTTATAAATCTATTTGCTTGTATATGAAGGCTATGCCACAAAAGAATATCATCATCTTCATATACAAACTAATAGACGAGGCAACATATTTAATTACCTCAATCATATGAATATAAACCCTCACTAACCATCCCTTTGATGAAATATGTCAATAATTTGATATAAATTAGCAGTATTAGCGATAAAATAATATATAGTGGTTGATTTGTATAACTTTTGAAGGCTTTGTATCCTTGTATGAAAAAAGATTTTCTTGATTAGATTTCATCCAAGATTTTATATAGATCTATAATCTTTTAGTTAAAATTATATACGAAAATGCATTTGCTTTGGGTATTCTGTTTCTTTGTGCTTCAATTAGTGCGTTCGCGAATATTTAATTATAAGAATTAAAATTTAATTTAAGAAATATTCTTCACAAAAATATTGGGCTCAACAAATTCATCCAAGTCTCCAAATGAAATTTTCTGACACCCATAATAATTTGTGTGATTCAAATCTAAGAAATAAAATTGTTTGAAAATATTTTAACATTTTCATTGAAAAATGGTGGCATTGTATTTGATATCACTGTAATATTAGCTTTTTGATCTTTTAAACTATAATCTGATTACGTGTTGATTTATGCTACTCTCTGACCTCACTTTCTTTTTCCTCCTTTCGTATATCGTTACGAAAAATCCTCCAATGTATTGGTGTACTGCAACCTTTTTTAACTTCTTGTGTGAAGCAAAAAGTTCAACAAGTTCTCTGCAATGAGTAGTGACTTTTGTTTTTCGAGAAAAAGAAATAGTACAAACGCAGCGGACGTATATATATAAAGACCAATACTTATATTCGCAACATTAACAGAAAAAAACGCTAATAAGAAGACAGCAATAGTACAAAAATGGACAGCTTGCTCTGCTATCAACACTCCGAAAGGAAAGTGACAATTCATGTGAGTGTTTTTCCTTCCAATAAAGTGTGAAATTTTCTAGAAGGATATTCAGACTTTGTTCCTTAATAAAGATAGCGCAAAAATTCTTGTATTATATTGAACCATCATTTTTGTAGTCAAGTCGAGGGTCATTAGCTTGGCGTCCATTCAACATACGTTGAGAATTTCTCTAGATTTATCAGCTTTTCAGCGATAATACTAATATTGAAGAAAAAAAAATATAAGATTCATAATAATATATTCTCAATAGATTTGAAAATTATATGATGATGAATTGAAGTTAGAACCCGATAGTAAAAAGAATAATAGTTATTTGATTGTCCATTTAACATCGGATAACATACTGTGATCGGAAATTAGTGGAAACTATATATAGGTAATGCATATTACGATACAGTAAAAATATTAAGTTCCATATTATTTAATAAATATCTGAAATAATGCCATCCAATACTATCAACATCATACGGAATTGGTCAAAAATTTATTCGAATTCAAAGTTACGTTGATTGAAACGAAATACTAAGATTATAACCGTCTAGTATTTTTGAGTTACAATGATCGAATTTACACGATTTTACAAACATATATTTATTTTTTTTTACATTGGTTATCCAAAACTTGAAAGAAATCTATTATTTTAGTTTTAAGAGGTCACGGTACATTTTCTTTTCCCAGTTTGCTTTGTTGTTTCTTAGGGCACTTGCCATGGGTAAGCCCACTGTTACGAAGACAGCGATTTAAGCCGGTGGGGGAGCGTCTCTTGTTTGTTTAGTAGCGCAGGGCCAAGATCACGACTTTGCTACTCGCGCATTCGCTTGCACAACCCCTTTTTACAGGAGGGTACATTCACACATCGAACAACGGAAGAAGAACCATGCCCAAACCGGGAGTCGAACCCAAGACGCCCAGAGCACGGGGAAGACGAGCTACCCCTATCCCAGGACGCCGGCTGTTTGCTTTCTATATGAGTTTTCGTGTTCATAATCATGGAATTTAATTACTCAAAGAGCGTATCTTCTACAGTGATCATCCGACGATGCCCCATTTTCTACTGTGATTAAAAACACGGAATTATTTTAATCTATAATAGAGAAAGAAACCATCTTCCGTCTCTGATTGTCTCTTTTATCCGTTAGAAATGACGACAGTGAAGGAGCTGTGCGTGAGGTTGATTTGAGAATCGTTGACTGCTTAAAGTACCTGATAGGTCTATTGCGCTTTCCGAATAGTTATTGTCTATGGGGCTATTTTTTATTGTTGGCAATGGATAAATTTAAAAATATAATACATTTTAAAATGTGACTCCGAATTAGCATTAAATTCCTTTTTTGATTTCTGTTTTCAGCATCTTCCCTTTCACTTGTTATATCAATGCTTCTTCGTACTCTAAAATTTGAACGTTTATACATTCATCAAAATCTTGAGATCGTATTTCTTGATGAATAAAATAATTTTTCTTTCTGTAATCGAAAATAAGAGCCCAATTGAGCAGAATAATGTAGTTAGAATGCATAACTTTTATTTATAGTTAATTAAAAGTCTTATAATTATATTAATAATAAGATAAACATTTTCCTCCTATAAGAAATTATATGGTAAATACATTGAAAAAAGCTGGTATCTAATCATATCACATGCACTATAAATAAAATTTAAGAAGTCTGGCTTCCCTATACACACCTAGTTAACAGACACAAATAAGAAACTACAACCAATCATAATGTAAAACATTAATAAAAATACAGTTGCATTCGATATGTATGCATTATGCATTACATAAATTCAATGCATTTATTATTATTCATAAGTAAAGCCCGATCCAGTAATCCTTATTGTGAATGTTTACATAATGACTTTATAATCAGTATTATTATCATAAAAAAATGTATATTTACTCAGTTGTAATTGTAATTCGAAATACAAATCTTTATCTGTAATATATTCAACAAACTGCCTGCATAAATAAATATAATTTCCGATGAGAATTAAAATGACACGAATTATTGATATAGAGCTTTGAGTAAAGAAAAAAAATGAAGAAATTATGCATTTGCTATAAAAAATTTGAATACTATTCAGATAGAAGGGTATGAAGCGAAAATATTTTGCAATTGAACATATCCATTTGTATTGGCATAAAATTGTAAAATTATTTCTTTAGCATTTTATCTTTCAGAGGGAATAGCGGAAATGAAATTGCCTTGTTGTGAATTAGCTAGTAGATTTATATGTTTATTTATCTACTTGTCTCAGTATTCAAACTAGGCTTTTATAATTATAAAACAAATTAAAATGGGTCATTAAAAATTCAATAATGTTTAAATATCTAATCATATAATTCACATTCAAAGCTCATTCATCTTAATTACACACTTTAACCCTTAACTGGGGAGGTGAAAATTTAGGACTTATCTGGGGAGATGCAGTCTACGAAACTGCATTTTCTTTACACTGAAATTAAATTTTCTAATGAAAATATTAATATGAAAATCAGCCAATATATTCTGCATACATTCTTTTTGATATATTAATATGTTTTAGAATTTTTTTAAAATATATTATCACTAGAAAAATTAATTATATATGAACATTCATATCAAAATCAGTCGAATGTGAACTTTCACCGGAAAAATCTTCTATACAATTATCCTCATCATTAAAATCAATTTCTGCTTCATTTAAAAATATCTGAAGCTCTGCTTCCTAACGATGATCAGTAGGTTGGAAGATATTTCCAGGACCAAGTTTTAGAGCCATCTGCTAAGCCTTGTATAATACTGGAACACTAAAAGGGGAGTGCGGTATCACAGACGTCACGCAAAGAAAAAGCTAAAATATTTAAAAATAGAATCTGCTGAAACCATTTGATAAAGTTCACGTGTAGTGAAGGTCACGAAACTGGAAGTTACAAGCTCAATTCATTCAATTGAGCTAAAAATACAATAAGGGTGACTGAAAGCACTATGAGATACAGCACGTACCAAATTAAGGATTAACAAATTTCTTTGTATTTCCTTTATGGAAACTAAATTTCTATGCTCTGTCTAAAAATAAATAAAGTTTGTAGAATTTCTAAAGTAGTTAAACAGTCTTAAAACGCATTTATTTTTATACTCTGCAGTTACTGCAAATGCACTTGAAACAAAAATAAAAATATATTATGTTTTTTTTTTGTTGTTGTTGTTTTGTTTTTGTTTTTTTGTTCTCTATGTATAAACTCCTTGTGTGCCAACAAGTATACCACAAGGCTTACAGATGTAAGTCAGTACACAATTGACAGTAGAACAAAATTCAAAGAAAGAAGAAAGAAAAATGGGGAGGAGGGGACAAGTAGATGCACAAACAAACGCAAAAATGAAACAAAATGGCTCACATAGTAACAGAAACATGCCGTAGATGATATAAAACAATTGAAGAAGCATGATCAAATAAAATATTCAAAATACAAATACAGAAGTATATAAAATATATGATGTTTATCTGGAATTCTAAAACAATATATTGAAAACTTATTTGATATGCATGGTATATTTGGTTTACTTACAATTGGATAAAAATAAAATTATTTTATGTAAACACAAATATAAAATTCTAACTGACATTCAAATATTCTAATCAATTTTACAATAATTACAAAATGCTAACATTTTAAAATAAATTCAATTTAATATGTTTATTATATTTTTAAATAAAGAATTATTATCAACAATATCATTATTTAATCTAAAGGTTTATTAGAAATTATTTAAATATAAATAAGAGATATAAGCTTTCACCCTCTTATTCAGAAGAGCTAGATAATATTTTTATCAGTTAAATCATTATTATGGCTTCAATAATTACTAATAATTATAAAATCCTAATTTTTTGAGGTTCCAAATTTTTAAATAAAGAATAATTTTCACCATCATTGCTTAATCGAAAGGTTTGTTAGAAATTATTTAAATAAAAATAAGAGATACATACTTCCAGTCTTTTATTCATAACAGCCAAATGATAATTTTATCAGGTTTTTTTATAAGGGCTTCAATAATTGTTAATAATTATGAAATAATAATTATTTTGAGGATACAGATAAATTTTCCCCCATTATCTCTTAGGCTGAATCTGTGAAACTCTTTCTTCTAAATTAATTTCGAATTGTATAATCGTGATAGAAAAAATGATTTTTTTTTTGTTTCATTGGAAATGCTTCGAAATGTTTCCATTTAATATAACTAAAGCGATTGATAGATTATAAGACGTAATATTCCACCCAGTGCTTTTATTGATTAAAAAAATATAAATATAATCACATTATGGATATTTATATCGATTAGAGCAGATTACCGAATAAAAGATAGTGTTATAACTGTTACTTAGAGATTCTACAAATTCCTTAGGCTCTGGTTATTGGAATAAAATACACTCATTTCTCACGAGTAAAAGCCACTTTATTAACACAAAACACAGCACATAGACATTGACTAATGCATGAAAGAAACACGAACAGAACCACGCAGCAGCGTTTTTAACATCAGATCATGATATACTAAAACTCTGACGTCATACGGTGATGTAATTGGAGACCAATAAGATACAGACACATCACATCTCTTCATATTCTCTCTTACATAGAAGCTGTGATGTCATAGGTGCGATCAAGAACAAATTCGTGAATAAGGAATAATTCAATGTCATCGCAGTAGATGTAGTAGATGACATCGCAGTAAAATATGCTCTAACGTTCATCATAAAAAAGTTTAAAAAGTAACTGTTGGGGCAGGTTTAGCATAGTTATCCTTTCAAACATCAACTATTCTCTACTTTTTACCATGTGGATGGCGCAATATTGCTAAGAATGGCCATTGTGCCAAAAACCCCAAATCAACCAACCTATGTAGAGACTTAACATTCCCTATTTTTTTCATACGTTTTTGAAAATATTAATAATTTACACAGCTGAATTTTAGAAAATATAAAATAATATAAATAAATACATTCTAATTAATATTTTTCTGACTTAAATATTTTTCATTCATTAAAATCGCTTCATTTCCTACTCATGAATTACCAATTGCATCTAATTGAGAAAAAAAATGGCATTACATTAAAATAACCATTAAGAACAATTGTCCGATTAATATAAAAAACCCATTTCTTTTAACATTAATGAGAAAATATAATCAAAGCTTCGTTTCGATTTAAGGAACGAGCTACAGTCTTACCCAAAGGCAACAGTTATTAAAAAAAATACGAAACATCAAAAGAGTTCTTCAACCTTCGCGCCATCTTGAATAGTAATTACTCAAAATTCCATATTTCCTTTTTCCTCGAGATTTCCTTTTTATGAAAAAGAAACGAAGTCATTAAATTCACTCTCATAAGCATTCTTAACCTGTCCTTCAATTTTTTTTCTTATTTTTTTTTTATTTTTGGACCCTTTGTTGAAGTTTTTCATCACATCTGGTGCAATCCCGCTTTCCCCAAAGTCAAATTTGGATAAACTCTTACTCCTGATTAGAAAGTGCAGGCGAATTCGACTCCTTTCAGATAGAAAAATTCAATTTGGGCCGTTCTTTAATAAGTGCTTTAGTTTGGCGAAAGACGTGCATTTTCGTGTTTTTAATGATTACGTTTTTCTTTATTTCGTATTTTCTTTGCTCCTTTTGCTAGAAAATATGGAACTTTATTCTTCTTTAATACATTAATTAAAAATACCTCTTTTTTTCTCTCAGAAATGTATTAGATTTTAATGAGAGGAGGGAGAAACTATCGCCTTTTTGTTCGGAATGTGTGCAAGATGCATATTAAAAACAATTGCTAAAAGATTTTATGCTTGTTAATAGACATTTAAATAAAACCGTGTTATAACTCGAGCAAATAAAAAAAGCAATTTCAGAGCTATATCGGATTAACGAAGCTCGGGCTGTTTCTTTCCTCTTTTCTTAATCGTTGCAATCCGATTTTTGAATTTTTTTTAATACAAAATTTTTTTGATGAAACAGATTTTATTCTCTTTAGGAGATGCTTATAAATATTTTGTGTGTCTTTTCCCTGTTCTTATTAATATTAAATGAATCTGAATTTGAATTTGTTTGCATTTTATAACTCAAAATCATCTTTGGCTACTTCATGGAATTAATATGTTTATATAAATCTCCATTAGGGATTGCAATACCGGACCAAAATTTCAATACCGGTATTCGGTATTTTTCAGATCTTAATACCGGGATACCGGTTTTAATACCGGTATTAGAAATTTTAGAAAAATAAAGAAAACACAGGTGTTTCTTTGTTTTATTTGCCAGTTTCATTAGAGAGTGTAAATGTTACAAAAAATAATTTGTAACTTACAAAATATAACAGTATATAAAGAGTCGCAAAAAAGTAAAGGAACATCTTATTTATTTAAATCACAAAAAAAGTGTAAATATCACTATTCAGTCTGTGGTACTATTAAAATTTTTTTGAAATTTGATAATAAAAAAACATAATGCATCAATTGTACTATCATTAAGCCTGAAAAGTAATTTTGTGCAAAAATTACCAGCTGTCAAAAACGCTCTTTCGGCATCTACGCTAGTTGGTGGTACTGTTAGGAATGAGCGATATACTTTTTCCAAGTATTTACCTATATATCCCTCATCTTCAACTAAATCGATTTCTCGTCGGGGGGTTTTTGATATAGCTGATTTCTGTATTGTAGTTTGGTTCTTTGAAATTTTTTTTTATCTATCGCTAATTGTAATTCTTGTTCAAGAGACAATTCATTTTCACTATCGACATTGATGTCATCATAATCTTCGATAAGTGAACCGTATTCTTCTGAATGTGTATAGGTTTGTGGGTAAAAACATTTAAGAAAATTTACTATAAACTTAATCAGATTTGAATTGGTTCTTTTCTTTTCTTCTTTTTCATTTTCATTTTTAAAATCATAATAATTAAGTAAATACCATAAGACATTTTCTATTTCGGTATGCCTTTCAACTGTGGGAGTTTTCAATGTAATATATAATTCTTCAGATAGTGATGTGTGCTGTTCTTTCAGTGATTGCAACATGAAATTTATTGTTGCATTAGCTGTTAATAAATTAGAATCTCTCTGACATAACGCCTCAACAGTCAGTTTTATTGGAATTAGAGCTGATGCAGTTCTGGATATTGAGTCGAATTCACTATCTGAAAAATTAATTTACGAGTTGAAGTCGATTATTGCTTTTTGAATTGGATTTCTCAGTTTCAAAAATCGTTCCATCATTAGGAGTAAACTGTTTCAACGTGTTTTAGAATCTAATATTAACATATATTCTGTTTTATTTTCAGTTAGTATATATTTTAGTAATATGTCATTTTTTATAAGGGAACGTTTAAATATCTTAACAATTTTTTGAACTTTATAAACTATATGAAGCAATTCGTGATTGGTTAATATTTCATCCCCATTAGAAATATCTTCTTCAGCAATGAGATTGTCATTATTTTCATTGTCAATATCACTCACGCTCACTCTTACTCTTTTCAAAGTTGGAATCCGAAGTTTCTATATCCACAGTATTTGGATTCTTCTGTTCTTTATTTTTTGATATCTATTACTCCTAATTGAATTCCATCAGCATAACACAATTGCTGATTTGCACCAATCAACTTTCTAACTTTGTTCATAACTGTTGCTCCATCAGTCGTTATGGATACAATATTTTCTTTCAGGGATAATCCATGTTTCGCTAATTAAGATTTAAGCAATTAATTAGGCCTTTAATTTCGTCCATTAAGGAGATATAAAAGCAAAAACGTATACTATTTTGCTATGTTGGTGTTTCCTGAACATTTAGTGGAGACAATTTTAAAAATTTCTAGTAAATACCGAAAAACCGGTATTTAAACTTGTGAATACCGGTATTACAAAATCGTACAAATAGCTCAAAATACCGGTATTCGGTATCCCGGTATACCGGTATTGCAATCCCTAATCTCCATATATAAAAAGAAAGATTCGAATGTATTTTCTTTATAGACTATTGAAATATCTTAAGAACTATTATAATATAATAAAAAACACTTTTGAATATTTTACCCCTGTTTTCTTTTGTTTTCTGCAAAATGATTCGCTTTTCCTTGAGAATGTTTATAATTCTTAAAATCCTATTTATGGGTAGAAAATAGGAAGTTAGAGGGTTTAATAATATAATATCAGTATTAGAGAATCATAATTTAAATAAACATGGCACCACAAGACAGTATTTCTTATACTAATATGAGAAATACTTCCGTACTTGCGCAGAGGTAATTTTGAGAGGTAATTTCGTCCAATTAGCACAAAATGCCTCATAACATTATTACGGCATCTTCATGATATTAGCCGGCATTCAGAATATCGGGCAACATCGTGAAAATATCGTACAGAATCTTGTGCTAATAGGGTTAATACAACAGTAATTACAGTTTATGTAATACAAATAAAAAATAATAAATATGAAACAATCTGATTTTAACTAATACAGTAATTCATATATAATTTCAATTTTATTCATTTAAGTCTTTAAATATACTTAGATCTAGTTAGACCGAGTTCAGTTAGTTTATAATAAAATCTAAATAGGAAATAGGAACGAATTCCAAATATAGAAAGTACTGCGATGAGAAAAACAAAGCATCGATGAGGCAAGGTATGTCACAATGCTAGGAAGTTTTATAAATGCCTATATATAAGTGTAATATCATAATTTTTTTTACCATAAAATGAAAAAAAGATAAGTATAATGAATTTCGGAAATCCAATCATTCAAACTAAAGTGAAACATCTGAAAAAATTATTCAACTCTGTGAAGCAATTTTGAGGCAAAAATATGTAAAATAGGCATACATTAGGTAATTGGCACAAAAAAAAAATGTTCGTTTCCCAGCAGAAAATGATGTTAAATGAATCAGCTATGGGCAATTCTATTAACAATTAAACTAATGTTCTAAATTTTGAGAATCAGTGTGTGTCAGAAACTATCTTAGGCCTAATTACATGGAACATATTACAAATATGTGCCCACCAGTCAGTTTGCCGTATTATAAATATGTGCACCCCAGTCAGTTTGCCATCCGAAATGTAAAATACGAGACATGTATTTCTTGCTATTCGAAAGAGGTATCTGAACAAGAATGTTATAGCTAACCTAGATGATTTTCATTCACGGAAATGCCTATACATGTGTAGACCTAATATAAAATGATATGAAAATCCTTACAGATATGTTTATCATGTAAATATAAAATATTATAAAGCAAAATTTGGCGGCGAGCCTGTGGAAAGGAAAGCGATTTTAAAGAATTCAGGCAATCTATATGTTATATAGTTACTGGGTATTGCAAAAATGATTGATGGATTCTGAAAATCAATAAAAAAAGAAAAACGAAATACATGCAAATGTATCGTTTGCGGCCTGATGCTTGGGAAATCAGGAAATTTTATCCCTACAAATTGCAAACTTAATTAACATTACTACAGACAGGCAGCATTATAAAATTGAAAAATAAAAACCAGTGTAAAAATGTTGCATGGGCTGTTGGAAAAGATGAAACAAATCCCCGCCTGTAGCAACAATGTGGCACAGTCAGTGGCAAAAATGAAGTACAGAATGGCGGTCTGAAGTACTTCGTTTTAACAAATCTGTTGCAGATTCTTTGCAGCGCCACCTGTCAAAGACAATGATAACTAAATTTGTAATTTGGTGCAATGATGATACATTTCTATCTCATTCTGTATTTTTTTATTTATATTTAAAATCCATCATCATTTCAAGGACACCCGGTAGCGCAAAACAATCTAAAAAAATGATATTTTCAAAATAGCAGTTGCTTTAATTAAAAAAAGTTTTTAAAAAAAATTGAAAAAAATTATTAGCAATTGTGGACATTTTCTTGGCATTAACACCTGGATATATTATTGCACAAATTCTGATTTTTAGGTGGTTTTAAAATTAAAGAATTAGGTTTTAAATGGAAAAAATCGAATTTTCTTGATACGTATTAAGACTTCTTAAATAATCCTGAATATTATATTGTTTTTAACTGGTGATATATTTGAAGCAATTATTCTAAACTGCAATAATCATCATTTTATGAAATTATGCGATTTATTTAATAAGGTACTTATTTATCTTTTTAAAAAAATTATAGCCAAAAAATACGTAGTAACACTTCATCATCATATGGGTTAAAAAATAATAAAGTTGCTAGTAGTTTACTACATAATTAAAAAAATAATAAAGTGTGGTTGCTAGTAATTTACTACATAATTAAAAAAAAATCTTTTAAATATGTAGTAACTAGCTTTTAAATTTGTTACCATTTGTTACAGTTTCTCGGACAGTTTTCAATTTCTATACTAAATAATAAAATACTTTTAAATTCTGCAATTTTATTGGGCTATTTTATCTTATTTCATATGCAATTATACTAATCTTTGGCAATAAACTGGAACAGATAGTTATGTCAGTTATGATAATTTCTACTAAACTGAAATAAATTATCAGAAATTTGAAATACTATCCATTTCAGGTGTTTTTTAAAAAAACATTAATGCATGAATTGCAAGTTAATTAAAAAATAAAACATTTGAAATACAAAACTTTTCCATAGCAACATACTCTTCCTATAATTATTTAATGTGTTTCACAGCTATGCCTTAGACCCTATTCCTTCCACAGGATTTTAGTAATGCAAACAACCTACAATTTCCTGGATTATTTCATAAAAATATGCATATTTATAAATCTTATCAGATTAATAAATTAAATCTAAACATTTGCGCCTTGAATAATAATCACATCGCAGCAAATCTGCATAAAAATAAGTTAAAAATTAATTATGATAATATATTCTTTATATTCACTTGCCAAGTAATTAATATTCGACTTCTTCTGTTTTATTTTTAAACCATCAAATATATTACTTTACAATGTGATAATAATGCTTAATAAAAATTAATGCAACTTATACTTTATTATTCTTTCGGTTAGAAAATGTTTGTGAATATTATCTAAGGTATATTTCTTTAAGCTAAACACTCATTTTACCAATTAATTTTTAATCGAATTTTTAATTTAATGTCTTCTGATTTATATATCTAGAAATAACCTTCTTGTAATCTGATCTGCCTAATCAGTGATAGCTTGCATATGCTGCTTTTTTTCAATTTATCTTAATATGTGTTACTTAAAAAAACATTTCAAATGTGATTATTGGTTCAAAGCATTTGTCTTATCACAATTATCAATATCATTAAAATAGCAAATAAAATGACAAAGATTCAGAAATCATTAAAATTTCAAAAATAATTGAAATTAAATTAATTAAAATTTAGATCATATTTATAATGATATAGCAGTACAATTTATCTTAACATGAAGTATCATTCATCGAAATGTTTTAGCTCAAAATATTATTATATAAAGATATTTTATTATAAATTCAAAGCCTTTACCATATCAATATCATTAAAATGACAAATAATAAAATAATGCAGTTTCAGAAATCTTTAAAATTTCAAAAAAAGAAATGGAATTAAAATAATTAAAATGATATAGTAATGCAATTTATCTTAATATGAAGGATTGATTATCAATTCAATAGCATTTTTCATAATTTTTTTCAAAATATTACAACATATTTTTTAGCAGTTGGAAATATTGGCTCAAAGCCTTTACCATGTCACTGTTATCAATATCATTAAAATGGCAAATAATAAAATACTGTACTTCCAGAAATCTTTAGAATTTCAAAAAAAATGGAATTAAAATATAGATTATAATGAAATAGTAATGCAATTTATCTTAATATGCAGGATTAATTATCAATTCAATAGCATTTTTCATAATTTTTTTCAAAATATTACAACATAAAAATTTTTTTTACAGTTGGAAATATTGGTACAAAGCCTTTACCATGTCACTGTTATCAATATCATTAAAATGGCAAATAATAAAATGATAAAGTTCCAGAAATCTTTAGAATTTCTAAAAAAGGAATTAAGATAATTAAAATATAGATGGTAATGATATAGTAATGCAATTTAGCTGAATATGAAGGATTAATTATCAATTCAATAGCATTTTTTATAATTTTGTTCAAAATATTACAACAGAAAAAAATGTTTTGTAGTTGGAAATATTGATTCAAAGCCTTTACCATATCACTGTCATTAATATCATTTAAAATAGGAAATTAAATGATAAAATTTCATAAATACTTAGAATTTCAAAAATAAAAATTGTACATTGTGGAAGAATCAAGTCATAGTGGGGAAAATAATCAAGATAAAAATTCGAATTTGTATGAGTCGAGCAATGAAAATGATGACAGCAAACCAAAGACAGTTGAAATGTCGAAATGAATGGAAAACTATGTTTATTAAATGAAAACCTTATCGAGAATTACAATTTCCTAAAAAAAATATCGTTATGGTCAAAAAACAAAAGGCTATGCAAATAAAAAAAGATATAACAATAATAAATAACTTAACTGAAAAATTTCATTCTGGGTATGTTAAAATAAAATATGTCTTATAATATAATTCAACGGTGAATAAATGCTTAAATAATTATTAATGCACTGAGATTTAATAAAGTCACAAGAGCAGAAAGGGAAAAACATATGTCAAAATATGACATCCATTTGCTACAACAGACGGTGACCATATGTGGTCTAGGAAAAATTTTATAAATAGGAAATAGGTACATGTATTTTATGCACATAACCCATAATAATGTCATTCTAGTCAATTCCCATTTATTTGGTGTTAAATTGAACTTAATTTTATTTTCTCGGCACTTTCACTTAATCCTTTCACTTTGTTCGATTTCCAAAGATGGTGATCCACTTTCGTGATAAATTTTTTAAGGCAATACTCGTACTTTAATCAGATGACTTAATTTAACTCACTCAGATTTTAAGACATGATCATCAAAATTGGTCCTGTTTTATTATTTTAAAATATAATCTCTATCAAATAGAATAAAAGCGAATAATTCTCATGCAATGCAATAACTAAGCCTTATCATGAAAATTGCATAAATAAGCCGACTACAAACGTTATATAGAGATTCTAGGTATGCGTATTTATTACCTTGAAGATGTTTGAATTCCAAAGTTCCATGAGTTCCAGTGTAGAGAAATTTTTAAGACAATTCTCGTATTTTGATCTGATGACTTAATTTAAGTCACTCAGATTTTAAGCTTTGTTCATCAAAATTGGTACTGATTTATTATCTTAAAATATATTTTCTATCAAATAGAACAAAAGGGAATCATTCTCATGCATCGTAACAACTGAGCATTAGCATGAAAATTACATAAACAGACCGACCTACTCGCTTTACACAAACTTTTGACAGAGATAGTGTTTTAAAGAAATATACTTTAAGGTTTCATACAATATTTATATCTACCGATAGCTTAAAGCTTCAAAATTACTTCTATCAACGCTACCAAAATTTTCGCTAAGACTTTGAAGAATGATTTATTAAGCATGGCACGCCAAAACTTCTTTGCCCGAGAATTCAGTTTGGGAATTTACGAATCTATTAGCGATAATATTGTTCTGACAGCATTATGATTTATTTTTGAGTCTTCCTGCGTTTAGTTCTCGCCGAAACTTTTGAGAGGTTTGATTATGGAGTAGTTTATTACTTCTTCGTTTAATATAAATGCTGCTGGAATTTTCCTCGAAGTGAAAAGTTTTGTGAGAGTAGAATTTCGTGTGTTTTCTCCTGGATATCTGATGTCTGAATTCTGAGAATTACCAATGATCTTTTACGAATATCTCAGGATGTGCTTTCCAGCTTAATATTACAAGCATGCAACTCCTTAAATAATTATTATATAACTCTTATCTTAATTATATAATTAATATATTATATAATAATAATTATAATCTTCGTTATATAAATCCTATCTTAGCCAAATCCACAACATAATTTTCAATTTCAAACAATTTCAAACAAATTGAAAATTATGTTGTGGATTTGGCTAAGATAGGATTCATATAACGAAGATTATAATTATTATTATATAATATATTAATTATATAATTAAGATAAGAGTTATATAATAATTATTTAAGGAGTTGCATGCTTGTAATATTAAGCTGGAAAATAGAAAATGGTATTTCAAAATAATTATAAAGGTTAAAGAATTATTAAAACTGGAGGCTTTAATGGATAAGTTTGCTTTATGTAAGTTTAAATTATAAATAACTTTATAGAATTTATTTTATTTTTATAAATGAATTTGTTTTAAAAAGATTCCGTTGAGAAATTTCTTTCCGTAATTTCCAGCTCCTAATTTTAAACGATTTCCTTTATATTAAGCGTATTTTCTTCCTTTAAAAATGTCTTAATCTTAATCCCCTTCCTTGAAAAATAAATTTATTTTTAAATATTTCTATGAGTATTTTCTTTTTAATGATATCGAGTAAAGCAAACGATTTTAAGAGGTTTTGCCCCCAAGATGTTTATTAAAAATATTTTGCATTTTCTGATTTCATAATAAAAATGCTTTCATTATTTACTTGTCATATTATTTATTTGATTTTTTAAATTTTCATCGTGTTTTATATTTTGTTGTTTTAATTATTTTTCATGTGAATCCTATATAGCATCATTTCCAATGAATTAAGATTTATCAATTACTTGTTAATTAAACACAGAAAATATTAAAATATCCTTTTTTTCTTCTCAATTTTATACTCAAATAATTAATAAATTTTAATTTTAGTGTTCAAGAAAAAAGTGAGAAATCCGATATCAAATTACGCCCTTAGAATTTTTAAATAAAATAAAATTGTTCGATAAATTTAAATCTGAAATATAAAAGTCTTTTTTATGGTGTTAACTAGAATTTTCCTTATTTCAAAGGATATAAAAGTAATTAAAAATTTTATTACCTGGCAGAAAATGTTCATAAAAGTAATTACTGCTGAAATAATTATAAAACAGGGCGATTATTTAGCTATGAAAGCACCATTTGATCATTTAACGCTTTGAATTGGAAGGGATTTAGAATATTCATGTGTGTGTTTGATCCAATTTTTGGCAACGAAAAAATAAGCTATCATAATTGAGTGTAATAACATTTCTTGGCGAAAATCGAAAAGTTATCTCGATCTTCAGTTGTAAGTTCCAGGTTTAAAAAGTTTTAAATTTACATCAACAATTAATTTATTTGTTTTTATTATTTATTTATTTTATACAATAACAAATTTGTATAGAATAAAAATTTTATTAAAAAATAATTTTTCAAGTTAAAAATTGTCCATGTTGAAAATACCCGGTTTATAGAAAATATTGAAACTTGAAACTTAAAACATGTTATATATATATATATATATATATATATATATATATATATATATATATATATTAATATCCAAATGCGTATTAAGATAAATTGCATTACTATATCATTATCATCTATATTTTAATTATTTTAATTCCATTTTTTTTGAAATTTATAATATTTTCAAAACAACATTATATTTATACACCATTTATAATAATGCTAATATAATAACATTTTCAGCTAAAACATAATAAATGCTTTTGTTTCGATGAATGATACTTCATGTTAAGATAAATTGTACTGCTATATCATTATAAATATGATCTATATTTTAATTATTGTAATTTCAATTATTTTTGAAATTTTAATGATTTCTGAATCTTTATCATTTCATTTGCTATGGTAATGATACTGTTACGAAATTTCCGGGTATATATATATATATATATATATATATATATATATATATATATATATAGAAACAAGAGGCGCTATTATGAATATTTGACATTATACAAATATTTGATTATAAAAGCCCAAATTTAGAATTATTAGTCGTAATATATCATGTTAATAATATTAATTAACTGTGGCAACATCGGGATATTCATTGCTAGTAAGAGAGAAAATTTTGACATAAAAGATCGATAATGATAATGATGATATTTTTAAGGATACAGTATTTTACAAAAAATTATTTTTTAAAGAGCATGCAAAATGCAAAGACAAATTTTGATTTAAAAAAAAAGCACGCATCAAAGTTATTTTAAAAGTGCCAATTTAAACAAAAATGGTTTTACAATAAATTGAGATGATTAAGTAATCATAATTTCTATTAAATTAGTTAAAATAAAATTTCTTGAACTTCATACTTAAAGAATATTATAAGTAGCAATTGAAATTTTTTCAAGATTGCATTTTGATCAAAATTTATATTATTATTTATAATAAAAAAGTTAAAATTTTATTTCACAGAATAAATTTAATTTTCAGTTCTGTTAAAAGAAGATGCCTAATTTGTTCATCAAAATAATTCTCAAAATGGCTGAGACACTTCTTCAAACAAAAAAATGGCCAATGATTTAGCATAAATCATAATTCTTTCAAAATTGCTTGTTTTCATCAGAATTGTTTTTCTTTCAGTTTTTGTAAAAAAGAAAAGGCCAAACATGCTAATCAAAATTAATTTCGAACTTCCGGAAATAATACCAAATAAAACTGTAGATAATGATCCAGGAAGTATCTACACAATTACACCTAACCATGAATGACATCCTAATTATCTACATTTTTATTGTTAACCATGAAAATAAATTCCTTGAACATTATGATAACGGTATATTATAAGCAGCAAATTAATGATTTTTCAAGAATGCATTTTGATCAAAATTTATATTATAGTCCATAATAAAGATCTTATAATATTTTATTTCACTGAATATATTTAAATTTCAGTTCTGCTAAAAGAAGAGGCCTAATTTATTAATCAAAATTATTCTCCAAGTTTCTGAGACTCATTATCAAACAGAACGATGGCCAATGATTTCACATATATCATAATTAATTCAAGATTGCTTGTTTTGAGCAGAATTGTGTTTTAGGGAACAGGGGACTCTATTAGGCACTATTTCGAATTATTCCCTTAAAATTTTGAAATTTTTTATGCTTATGCATTAAAATATAAATACATCAAATTCTTTAAAAAACTTTTAAAATGAAATTTATTATTTTTAAAAAAATAAAATAAAAATTATTTTTAAAAATTTTCAAAACATTTCAGGTGCCTTTATTTTTAATTTTTTCATTGTTTTTCATTATTACCCTATATAAATTTATTTGGAACAAAACTGTGAATGATTTTGTAACTCCAATTAAAAACTAACTCTTTAGAAATATTTTTATGCACCCTTACTGAATTTCCAAAAGAATTTTTCTGAACTAAAATTACCCTTACTGAATTTTCAAAAGAATTTTTCTGATCTAAAATTACCCTTACTGAATTTTCAAAAGAATTTTTCTGATCTAAAATTACCCTTACTGAATTTTCAAAAGAATTTTTCTAAACTAAAATTACCCTTACTGAATTTTCAAAAGAATTTTTCTAAACTAAAATTAACTTTTAACTATCTAAAAGCCTTGAAATATAAAATGAATACCCTAGTTTCTTTTAATGTTTAACCGAAATCTATATTATCGATTCTATTTAATTTCCTAAAAAATTAAGACACTTGGAACATTTCAAAGATATTTAAATCTAATTAAAATATAATTTTAAGAAAAGTCATTAAAATGTCTTTTTTTTTCTTTAGACTCTTTAAATATTCCTTTTATTGAATAATACATTTTTTGACACTGTTTTAGTTGAAAAAATACATACATTTCGGTGATGAAACGATAAAAATAAAACATGTTATGTTTTCGTCCAATTTTGCTTATGTCAAAGTTCACCGTCCCCTTAAGTTTCAATTTTGTAAACCAGAAAAAGCTTAACATGATAATCAAATTGACTTTTAAACTTCCGAATTGCATCATCAAATAAAACTATTGGTAGTGATCCAGGAAGTATTAACACAATTATACCTAACCAAGAAAAATATTCCAATATAATCAACTGCCAACTAATTTTTTTAAAGTAATGATATTCAGACGACATATATCATATCGATAAAAGCTTCATAAAATCATTACCACGATCGCTTTACCAAGCAGTCTTAAACAACAAAATCCATCTATCGACTCCTCCAAAAATTTTCCACTAAGCCTCACAGAATGATTCATTAGGCGTGGCACGCCAAAACTTCCCATGCATCGAGAATTCAGTTGTGAAATTACGAATCTATTAGCTCGAATATTGTTCTGACGGCATTATAATTTATTTTGAAAGGCGGCCTGCGCCTTAGTTCTCGCGGGAACTTTTCAGGTTTTGATAAGTTTGATTATGCTCGGCAGTTGATTACCTCTGCGTTCGGTGGAAACGCGGCGAAGAATTTTGTGTGATATTTTCCCCAGAGTGGTACAAGTTTGGGGGAAGAAGAATTCAAAAGTGGCGGGAATCGAACATGAATTATAAATTATGTTGACTGACATCTTATGATTTCAGTAAACACTTTTGTTTATGTTTAGGACTTTAACATGGAAATAACATTGATTAGAGAATTTTTACCATTTCAAAATTAGCATCAAGCGAAACCTTGATGATATTGTACAGGGTGTTCATTAATTATTGTACCTCATAACTTTCGAATAAAAAATATTACGCAAAAACCGATTACGTATTCGTAAACTCAAAGAATTTTATTAATGATATAAAAGTGTAAAACAAATGCGCCAAGATCGCATTGTTGCCAAGTAGAATTCTTTGAGTTGTAATTTACGAATACATAATCGCCTTCAGCTGAATGCCTACAAAGTGCAAATTGTGCAAGCTTTACACTTTAATATCATTAATAAAATTCTTTGAGCTGTAATTTACGAATACGTAATCGGTTTTTGCGTAATATTTTTTATTCGAAAGTTATGAGGTACGGAAACCCCGACAATAATTAATGAACACCCTGTATTATTGCCTCTATGGCAATATGAAATTTTCTCAAAGGCAGTCGATATAACTAAAAGCCTCTTTTAGGTATATTCCTATAGGAAGACTACCTATTGCATTGGTTCGTGTGACACGATTTCGGTGAGGTTTCTTCAGTTCTTTATCGATATACAGGGTGTTTATAAAGTCCCGGACCCATTTTGATGTTTAATAACTCGTAAAATAATAAAGATATAAACAAACTTATAGCATTTATTGATGGAATAACTCATATATTTTCCTTTTCAGGTTTGAATATTTTTACTTTTGTAAATATCGTCTGCACGTGTGGTTAATTTCAGATAATTTCATTTTCCAGTCTAAATATCTGTACTTTTCTAAATATTGTCTGATTATTAATTGCATTTTTCTCTCTTTTGTTTTTGGCAACTATTGCAATGTTATGTTTACTTTTGATGTGTTTGTTCTATGTAGTACTTTTGTATGTAATGTTTTATTCTAGCGGATATTAAGGAGAATGCATACACCACAAGAGAAAGCACAGATTTTATGGTGGTTCATAGAAATGAAATCGATAGTGCAAGCACAGAGAAATTTCAGAAGAATTTACCAAAAAGATCCTCCATCCAAACACAGCATCTTGCGGTGGAAAAAGAATTTTCTAGAAATTGGAAGTATCGAAGATAAGAAACGTTCCAGACGTCCTTGCACAAGTGATTTTGATGTTGAGCGTGTCAGAGAGACATTTTTACACAATCCTAGAATATCTGTGAGATCAGCGGCAACAGAATTGGATATCCCAATTTCGACGGTGTACAAGGTTATTAAGAAAAAATTAAGACTGCATGCATACAAAGTTCAAATTGTTCAAGTTTTGGAACCGAACGATAGGCCTAGGAGGATGGCCTTCGCAACAGATATTCTAAGGAGGATAGAAGATGCTGCTGATTTTCTGAAGAGCATAATGTTCTCCGATGAAGCATCCTTTCATGTTTCTGGTATTGTTAATCGTCATAATGTGTGCAAATGGCTCTGTGGATGCCGACATGCTTGTCGCTACCTGGCGTGAAATTGACTATCGACTTGATATTCTTCGTGCGACGAAGGAGGCACACGTGGAAGTTCATTGACAAGGGTCATGAAACTTTTTGAGTCTATTTAACCATTTATGTTATTAATTTAAATCTATCTTTATTATTTTATAAGTTACTAAACATCAAAATGGGTCCGGGACTTTATAAACACCCTGTATATATATATATATATATATATATTTGGTTCTTTTGGCAAACAAATAGATCATCTAAAAGCAAGTACATTTGGGGTTAAACCGATTAGTTTCCTATAAGTCTCTATAGCAATAAAATCTTTCATAATTGCATACTTCAAAAAATATTAATAATTCAGTTATAATTAAACTTTTTATTTTATTTGAGAAGTACCATCTTTTAAACAATTTGTAAAATAATGGGTGTATAAGTATTGAATGCCAACTTTATAATGAATTATAAAATTAATTACGAACAAACAAACAAAAATAATTATTTGTAAGTTAATTTAAAAAAAACACTTTTATTTATATGCTGGTAGGTAGAAAATAATTATCTTCATCAAACTTGGAGACGCAAATGAAAAATAAAAAAGTATGAAATGGTATTGCAACTAAACTAAACTTTAAAATATCATTAAAACTTCAAGTTTGGTAAATGTTATTAAATTTTCGGATTGAATAAATTATTTCTTTCAGACTCTTGCGCTTTAGAGACTTTTATTTTTCTCTCCATATTCCTAATATTTTTTTTTTAAATTTTGGAGTACTGATGATTAAATTTTTTCAAATTTTACAATTATTATATTAATTATGTGTCTCCTGTCAATAGTTTTTATTGTGCGAATTATTTATTTCGCTTTCATGCATTTATTGAATTCGGCTATATTTATTCCTGGCATAAGGATAGTCCCCTGTAAGGATAGTCCCGTCTTCCCCTGATCTGGGCGTCCTGGGTTCGAGTTCGGGTTCGGGCATGTTTGTTCTTCATCTGTTCTATCTCTGAGATGTGTGAATGTGCCCCTTGTAAAAAGGGGTTTTGCAAGCAAATGTGATGCATGAGTAGCTGAAACGTATTCTTGGCCATAGTTGGCTCTACTAAAAACAAGAAACGCTCATTGGCTAAAAATCGCTGACTTCGTCAGCGAGCTTGTCCATGACAAGTGCCATTAGAAACAACAACAACAACATATTTTTTTATATACTTTATTTGACCCTTACATAATCTTTATTGAAATCCTTCATCAATTTTGAGAAAGAAATTGATGAAGCATTCCAATAAAAGTTTTTGATGCTCCCGAACACAAAAGTTTTGTTTTTGGTACACTTCTGGTTTCTCGCACTTTTCTCATCATATTAGGATATTGCTTTTAACCTTCTAAAAGTATTTGTGGCATGGAACACTGGTTTC
Source organism: Argiope bruennichi (assembly GCF_947563725.1). Lineage (NCBI taxonomy): Eukaryota > Metazoa > Arthropoda > Arachnida > Araneae > Araneidae > Argiope > Argiope bruennichi. Next base: position 105,788,755 of record NC_079156.1, read on the forward strand.
TGTAAATTAATGTCAGACAATTTCTAAATAATTTTTATAAAAAGAAAAAATTTCCACATAATTTCAATCCACACAAATTATATCTCTGAGAGCTTACACTTTATAGAATGAATGGCATTGAAGAAAAATATGTATTGATTTTATTTGGACCTCTTTATATATAAATTGATACACATAAAGAATACAGATATTGATTCCATAAACATCTGGCAGAAATTCGAGCTTTTATTTTATAAATATTGATTTTTAGTACACTAAAACAGTAATATCATTAATCAAAAGCTTTCTGGAATCTGTAAATTAACGTCTGAAAAATTCTATATAATATACAAAACAGAGAAACTCCGAACCACTTGTATCCAATGAATCCTGTGAATTGTTTAACAACTTGTATCTCAATGAAAGTTATTAAAATTTCAGCCCATATAAATTATTTCTTTTAGAGTTTTACTCTTTAAAGAGTGAATTTTATTGAACAGACACATTTATTAATTTTATTTCAACCCCTTTACATATAAATTGATACAGCATAATTAACATAGACTTTGATGCCATGAACATCTGGCAGATGCTCGATCTTTCTTTTTTATAAATATTGCTGTTAAACCTTTAAAACTTTAATACGATTAATCAATAGCCTTCTGGGATCTGTAAATGAACGTTGAACAAAATATAAATATTTCGCCAAATGTAAAGAATACACTGAAACTTTGTTCAACCTTCTCTCCATACAATGTTCCCAAACTACCAAAATAAAAATGCAATACATATGATTTGTTTTCATGGGTGTACATCTGAATCAAGAGATAGGAGATTCTTTTTCTTGCAAGAAATACCAATGTCTCAATTGTTTACGAAAGGAATAAGGCACCGTAGGCTATCTGGTAATTTAATTTAGTACGCCTCTAGCAATCTTTCTTTATCTCACGCAGCTGTGCTTTTGCATTGCTTCCCAAACATACAGCAGAAACAGCCAATCGTGGTATTACTACGCCAAGCCATGTATAAAAAGAGATAGAATTTCTTTTCTGTATTTTCTTCATCTGTACTAAAACTGTTTAAAGCTGAGTCTTTGTGCGTATGGCTGTAAGTTCTGAAATAAAATATAAATCTGGAATGTAATTATGTAAAGGAAACGTTTTTAATAAAGAGGAAACAAATATTGTCTCGCTTTTTTTAATGGTCACAGGTTGTATTTTGTCTGCAAAAGATCAAAAATGTTTATCTTATTTTTTAAAAAAATACAAAAGATGGATTTTGTAAATTGTTGAAATTAACTAACTTCCAAGAATTAATCCGTGACTGGAGACATGAATTCCCTCACGCGGCCGGAGATACGGTGTCAGAATGACTTCATTGTTATTTTCCTTTTTTTGCCTTTTGTAAACGGCACTGGAATTTATTTTGAAAACACAATACATTCTTGAAATTCTGTAGTTACCAAAAATAATAATATTAAAAATGTTAAATGTTATAATATTGAATATTGGAAAGATGTTATAAGAAAAACCTAAACAATCCTTTAATGAGTATTTATTTCGTTTAGATAATACGGAATTACATTAATGTTAATAATTGTTAGAATTTAACAAACAAAAATGAAGAATACAATATTTTAAAAATATTTTTTAAGAATATTTCTTTATTCTTTCGGCAATATTCAAATAAAAGCAATGTCAGAGACGAGAAATCATGTCCCCATAAGCAACAACAAAAACTTTGAAAAGAATAACTCGGTAATGGGCACGTGGCCATACTTAGACATAATATTGCCAACATACTATTGGAAGAACAACTTGAAGGTTCTGAGGAGATGTATTGAAGGAGAAAAAAAAAAGTGATAAGCAGAGCCAAATGGAAAACGAGGGATCATTTTAACTTCCGTTTCCAGTTACATGTTAAATGTGTTCCATGACGTTAAGTGAAAGTACGCGCTTTGTTTTCCTGTTAATATAACTAAATGCTGTGAGTTTCAAAAATTAAATTGGCATTTGGTGTTCATAATAAATTTTAATATTGCCCAGAATGTATATTTTATTGAGAAATTCTCAAGTTAAAAATTCTGAACTGAATAAAAATGTAATTCATTTTTTAATTAAAAAAATAATGGCTTTCGGCAATTTTTTTAACAATGCGAGCACTAAATGAAATATAAATTTGTTTGAATATTATTCTCTCTAGAGAAATATAAATGATGTTTCACTTATTTTCCAACTCTTTCAATACATACATAATCAGTTAATTGTTTCGACCTCTTTGGAAAATTACATCTAAACTGTGTCACAAAAATTTAGCGATGATTAATATACTCATCAAACACAGAATATGTGTAATGTAAAACTATGTTGTAATTAAATGACTCTTATTCTTTTATTTGAATAATCAAATTTATTTATTTACTTAAACTAATATATATTTTTTGCATATGAACGAAAAGAAACATAAAAAATTAATTTATCATTTTTATTTGCTATTAGAGAATGGAATTGAGAAAAGCATGGTATAAAAGGCTCCTCATCACGGCTTTTATTACCAGGAGCTCTATTTATTGAATAGCATAAAATAATTTATGGTTGCCTAATTGCTTATGAGATGACTAATACAACACAGTGATACATTTAAGAAAAAAAATTCATATTATATGCGGTTTTTTTATAATAATTATTAATAATCTTCTATTAGTTCATTTGAATTCTACTTGGCCTCAAAATATTTTAAACATCTTGAAATTTAATATATATATTTCAGTTTTACTGAAATTGTAATTCAGACAGCAAAATATAACTACTTATTACTAATAGCGAATCAACTCGTCATAACGCAAAATTTTGTGCTCCTTCGTTGACGAGTATACCCGTCAAAAACAGTTAACTGTTTAACATTTAATTAAGTAACCTTAAAGATGGATTTTACTCACATAATTTCTATTAGTCTAATGATATTTCTTTACTTGATCTCCAAAGAAATCAGATGACTAGCATAAGTAAATAGTTGATATCTATTTATAAATAGGCCGTTTTCCTTTTTTATGAAAAAGCCTTCCTGAAACAAAGAAACGTATGTTTTGTTTACCTTTTATGTATTCCGATCTTTGACTAAAAATACTGTATTCTTAAATCAATACTCCTTTTCTTTCAGGTAAAGGCAGCAAAAACAAGATGCTTTGGATATGAAAGTGATGTTTGATTTTCCAAATATGAGAAAAAACATTTCTATTCTAAACCTACTCTCTGCAATCACCTGTGACGCCAGCACGCCTCAAATATTCCTCGTTTGAACCTAAAATGCGTCATGTCTTCTTTCTTTACCCTTCGGTTGTCCTCTTATTGTCAATCATTGTCAGACAAAGTGTTTTCGGCAAGGAACTGAGCTAAGCCTTGGAAGAAAATCCGCACAAATACCATGATCTCTTCTGTCACTTTGTATCCAAATCGCAACAAGAGGACAGCACATATAAAAATGAAATTTTAAACCTTAAAATCAACCTTTATGTAGGGGTAGGTGATATTAGGTTAGGGTTAGTGTCGCCAACTAATAATACACCTACTCACCATAGCTCTGGTAGTCAGATCTAGCTGATTTATTCAAGTATTCTTTCGCCGATATCTGAGAACTCAGTAACAGTCTTTGAATAACCGCCATGTTTAAGCTCTACAAAAGATAATTTGGCCACAACTTGTTTTCCACTGCCAAAAATGCGTGTTTAGCATGCATTTAAGAACCCTGGGTAGTGCAGAGCAACATTCTGTAATTGCTTCCAAGTGAATACAATCATTATTTAGGAACTTTGGTGAATATCCAACACAACATCTAGCTTTAGCTGTTGCAAGAGAAATATAGATTAAGGTAAGCTACTTTTATATTTCAATTATACATATTATATATGTATATGTAATGATATTTTAAACTCTTAATTTAGCCCATAGTAAAATATTGTCTTATTTCTTGATCTAATTCCACTTTCGGTTTAATTCATTCGTTTTTAAAAAATAAGGCGCCCTCCGTACTACGAATCGAGTGAAAGTGATACTTCCGTTGCCCTTCTGAAAGTCAACACATGTATTGAATTGGCACGTGGCCGGAGATCCCATGTTATATAAGACTAGTGATCGTTTGGTCCGTCCCCTTTTGCCTCTTCTTTACTTCTGCTTTTGTGGCGCACTGCGCCTTCTTGTAAATAAAACATGCCTGTCTCCCGGAGAGAATAAAACGAAATTAAAAATACAACGTCTCGTCTATGATTACAAACCTGCATTTTGATGCAACTAAAATATGTCATATAGATATATATATATCCACTTCCGAGTATCCGGCGTAATTTATCGGAGGGGCAGGCCGGATAACCAAAAAAACCGGATAGGTCGGAGTTCTATGAATTCATTTCTTTGCCCACCAATACCAGAAAACAAAGTTTTTTGTATCAAAACTCAATGTTATGATAAGTATTTCCTCACTTCTTATTGAGTACTAAGTCTTCCATTTATCTCAAGCCAAGTAAAATGTGAACTCTGTCGCGGCCCGATGAATCATTGAAGCAGTCTTGCCGGTAACTTGTAGAGTTAAACAGAAGGTTCTGTACTGGTAGTTTATATTTGTTTATATACGGCATTCCACTTTTCAGGAATTTATTAAAGAAAAAGTATGTTAAAGTATATAAGCTGTTCACATTTTGACATAAATTCTGTAATGCCTAATTTAGATGCAGGAAACATTACGATAAAAGAAAACTAAGCCGGATAGTCCTGAACCGGATACTCTGGAGTGTTCTGTATATCGATAAATGTTATAATAATTTATAACAATAAAATAAATTAAATTAAAGCATATAGGATAATAAAAAATTATCTACACTTCAATCAGAAAAACAGATTTTTTTTTCAGAAATATTACTTTTTAGTGATGGATATTTGACCTGATTTTGGAATCATAAATTATCTATTTCAACCCACCCTAACTAAAATACAGGACCACCGCAACAGCAACACCGGGGGAGGGGCTATGGTTAAGTCCTAAGGGCCATCACCAGCCACCATACAACCCTTCCTTGGGAAGAGTTGTTCCCCTCATCGATAGGAGGTAGCCAACCCCCGACATTCCTGTACCCATCAGGGTGGCAAGAAGCAACCACTCTTCTAATTCTCAATTTTGTGGTACCCCCTCCTGTGGGAGGTCATAAGTTAGAAATACAAAAGTCAAATGAGATTATTTGGTTTGTTGTAGATTCCAAATTTTCTACGTTCAAACAATTTTTTTCTTTCTGTTAAAAATATGAAAACGACCACAAAACATCCATTGTGTCCCAACAAGAAACATATTATTCTTTCATTCCTCTGATTGCATAGCATAGTAGGAGCCAAACTCGATCCAGGTCCCTCTTTACAATACAGAGAAAGTTCTCTGTAATGAAGACGGTGGCATCCAACGATGTTTTTATTTACTACACTGATGTTGATTTTCTACAAATTAAATTCTACTAGATGTGGTTCATTAATAGTTGAACATCATCTTAACACTTAACACCACAACACACATCCAGTTCTAGAGCTCATGTGTCCCCTTTCTAGTTTGGTATAGATGTAGGTGGACTTTATTAAAAAAACAATACACAACAATTTCAAGGAAAGAAACAAACAAATGACAAGAAACATAAACAAACAATATAACAAGAAATTAAAAAAAAACTAGAATTAAAAATATCTTGAGTACAAATTAAAAAAATTGCACAACAATTACAAGGAAAGAAACAAGCAAATGACAAGAAACATAAACAAACAATATAACAAGAAATTAAAAAAAAACTAGAATTAAAAATATCTTGTCTCATTCATCCAGTACAAAACACAGGATGAATGAGCATTATAATGTACAGTATGAGTGAAATTATAAAGGAATTATAAATTCACTATTGAAATATTCTAAAATTTATATTTAAAGGCCCTTAAGTCGGTCAGACTTAGTCCCAATTTAATAATATTTTTTTTTTAGATAAAAATGTAAATATTTCAGAAAATATGATAAAGAGAAGATGCGAATCGCAAAGGAAGATATATTTTTTGTATAATTTTTATTGACTCAAATAAAAATATGCAATTTTTTAACCTTACAAAACTTATCTCAAATAAATGTTATTTCTAAATATGTCAAGATATGATATCAGAATAAATATGAACATCATATTTGCGTTTGGAAAAAATGATTAAATGTTCATTTTCGAAAAAATATCGAAGACACTTTTAGTCATTCTTCTTAATTTTTAAATTATTTTTATAATAAAACAGTTTTTTGTTTCAATACACATTCATTGAAAGTCGTATTCCTTTTTACTTTCTGGTATACGTAGTATGGCAATCGTTAAAAAATAATCGTAATCGTAATCGAGATTTTGACGAATCTTCAAACGAATCTTAGAAGAAGTTCGAAAAGAACACTTTTGGAAAATGCATATTCATCTGTCTATGACAAAGATAATTCAGAAATGCTTTGAGCTAGACGGGTGAAGTTTAGTATTCGACCTTTATATCAAATTTGTAAATTTCTATCAAATTTTGAGCAAACTCAATAAGTATTAAAAGTTTTGAATTGAATTTATTAAAAAATTGAAAAATAGAAATCGAAAATGTTCTTTTTTCTTCATAATTTATGTATGATAATTTTTCAAATTCGGTTTCCATTTTCGTTTTTTTCTTAGTTGATACTAAAGAGCTAATGTCACTTTTCTGTGTAATATATACAGTGGCTCAAAAAATTGAGAGTACACCTTACGTTTACTTGATAAATGCGACTTTCAATATAAATAACACATTAACGGGAAGTGTAAACTTGTTTTTATTTTTACACATAGCAAATGGTTTAATTTAGAGTAAAAATGAAGAAAAATCAACGAAAAATTTCAAAATTGAAAATTTTCAGAAGCATTTTAAATAAACATACGCAGAATTTTGCCTCAAAAAATTGAGAATACACCAATGAAATTTTTGCAATATCACGCATAGAAATAAAGTATCACTATCAAATTGCATGTCTTTTGACTCTTATAATGGCCTCTAAACGTCATGGTACCGATTTGACCCATTTTTGGTGGTATTTGAAGATATTTTACGCCATTCTTCTTGCACCACTTGTTTTAAATGGGTTTTGTTTCTAATTTTGTATTTTTGAACCACTTTTTAGAGTATCCCCCACGAGTATTCAATGGTATTGATGTCAGGGTACTGTGGTGGTGTGTGTAACTGTTGTTTACAATGAAAAAGACATCATATTTTGACGTTACGTGCATTCTGTTTGGGGTCGTTGTCCTGCTAGAAAATGGAATTTCCATCTAAACCCAAATTTCTAACACTTTCCTTTAGATTGCTGCTACCATATGGTTCATCCAACGTTGCAGAAACTTTTCAAATCATAGGCAGAAGTGTAAGTGCTGAAACTGTGCTAAATGCCATTAAACAAGCTGGATATAAAAGCAGCATTGTTAGAGAGAAACCGTTCACCAGCTTGCAAATTCAGAAAAAGCATTTGAAGTTTGCAAAAACTCATCAATTGAAGACCAATAACCTTTGGAAGAAATCTATATTTAGTAATGAAAGAAACCTCAACATTTTTGGCAGTGACAACCATCTTACTGTATGGAGAAAGCCTAATACTGCTTTGTATCCAAAACGTTTACGTCCTACAGTTTAACATGATGGTGACTCCGTGATGTTTTGAGGTTACATGGCTTCATTCGGGGTAGGAAATTTAATTTTTATAGATGGCATTATAAATGATACGGTTTACTTGGATATACTTCGCAGAAATCTAAAGAAAAGTGCTAAAAATTTGGGTTTAGATGGAAATTTCATTTTCCAGTAAGACAACGACCCCAAGCAGAATACACGTAACTTCAAAATATGGTGTCTTTTTCATTGTAAATAGTAATTACACACACCACCACAGTACCCCGACATCAATGCCATTGAATATTCATGGGCCATATCCAAAAAAGGCGTTCAAAGACACAAAATTAGAAACAAAACCCATTTAAAACAAGTGGTGCAAGAGGAATGGCGTAAAATATCTTCAAATACCACCAAAAATGGGTCAAATCGGTACCATGACGTTTAGAGGCCATTATAAGAGCCAAAAGACATGCAATTTAATAGTGATACTTTATTTCTATGAGTGATATTGCAAAAATTTCATTGGTGTATTCTCAATTTTTTGAGGTAAAATTCTGCGTATGTTTATTTAAAATGCTTCTGAAACTTTTCAATTTTGAAATTTTTCGTTGATTTTTCTTTATTTTTACTCTAACTTAAACCATTTGTTATGTGTAAAAATAAAATCATGTTTGCACTTCCCGGTAATGTGTTATTTATATTTAAAATCGGATTTATGAAGTAAAAGTAAGGTGTACTCTCAATTTTTTGAGCCACTGTATATATATATGGACCAAAATTTATCCAAATTTCGTTGCTAAAATAAAAGAAAAAATTATAGTCTGATCATTTACATTTTTTTTTTGTATAATTATCCTTTTTTTCACTTAATATTTTTATCTTTCTGATAGGTCCCACCTATAAAGATAGCATATCATCTTTGTAATTACATTCGATAATATTTCAAAAATTCATTCAATCAATCATTAGACACTTTCTTATCCTTATAATGACGTTTTGGGTGGTTTCTGACAATCAGATGCTTATCATTTAATGACTAGTGAACAGATTTTTATTACTTAATAGTTAAAAAATTGATTTTTTTCTAATTAGAGAAGACAATATTAGAGATGAATGATTCTTATAAAGAGGATAATGTGATTTGGAGGTTTTTAGGCCCTGTAAAAAATTCGGATAGTAAAAATAAAGGAAATACGAAACTGTAGTTGGAAACATCGAACCATTTATCTAATATCCTGTCAACGTAGCTAAGTATACATCTTAACTAAAGAAGTATAAAATATTGTAGTAAAATATACTTAAAAATATAATTTTAAAAAATTATCAAAATTGGAAACGAAAATTCTACTATTATTAAAACGGATATCACTAAAAAGCTTTAGATATAAAAATTTTAAGTAAAAAAAAAATTGTAATACTATACTCCGAAGTTAATAAACAATGGTGAAAAAAATTCTCTTAATTTCTAATTAAAATTCTATTTTAATTCGAAAAATTCGAATAAAATTAAGATCCTTGTATTAATGAGGACCTACTACTTAAAAGTAACTTACTACCAAATCTGATATTTTTCTGTCTATTATTACATGTTCATATTATTACAAATCTGTTAGTTTTCTGTCTATTATCACATGTTCAGATTATTACAAATTGGATAGTTTTCTGTCTATTATCACATTTCAGATTATTACAAATCTGATAGTTTTACGTCTATTATTACATGTTCAGATTATTTCAAATCTGATAGTTCTCTGTCTATTATTACATGTTCAGATTATTACAAATCTGATAGTTTTCTATCTATTATTACATGTTCAGATTGTTACAAATCTGATAGCTATTATGCATGCTCAGAAACATGTATAAAAAATACTTGTCTCTGAATATAAAAGTTTTAAACATGATGAATATATTGATGATAAGTCATTAATGAAGCTATTGATGTCTCGTAATGTTCATCAAAGGCTTCGTAGAGCAGGTTATACGATTTTTCATTATGCTTCAAGCATGAATTTACAGATAGTATACCAGCTTATAAATATTATGTTAAAAATGATGCATAATATGACCTGAAAAATATATGACACTGGTGATGAAAAGTTTTAACACAATGTATATAACGGTGAGAAATTCATTAATAAATCGTTTATTATTAGGTAATACACATTTAATGTAAAGAACCACTTGAATATTTAACCCAAATGGTCGCGCTAAAGCACAATATAGAACAGATAGATGTTACTTTTTATAACGGTTATAACTGTTTGTAACATATTCATACAATGATTTCTTTAGCAATTTATATGTATACAAAAAAACAGAGCTATTTTGATTTTAAAAACAAGTACCATACATATTTTATGTAACATTAATAAAATTCTTTTTAAAGTAAATAAAATTCATAGATTCTAAAACGTATCTGAAAAATTACTTGAAATGTTAATTAAAAATAACCTTAACATGAATAATTATTTATTATACTATCTCAATTCCGAAAATCAAAAATTAATTGCAGTATTTGAATGCTACCTTATCTATTTTATGATAAACAAACTTTGAAAAATGACAGAATTGATTTATGTTTTTCTCTTCTTTATAAATTTCAATTTTCGAATTCTCAATCTCTATTTTCGTCGAACTCTATTGAATCGTTTTATTATACCAGTATTTTCTACCTGATTTTCGAATCCCTAATGTGAAAATAATGCATTCGAAAATAAATAATAATGACAATGATCATGAAAGGAGAGAATTACGAGTCATAAAATTTGTCAACATTCCTTTCTCTTTCTCGGACGCGAACGCTGGAAATGATGGAGAAAATAATTACTGGAATCTCTAGAAGACACAAACAAATTTTTTGAAATCGTTTGCGAAACGGAAATCATTTAGAAGCGATATCTGCACAGCAAGCAATCAGTGAGAGAAAAAGAGAACAAGATGAGGGGGATCCCTTGGGGTGGATTAGGGATGTGTTTTCTGTTGGTATTAATGGAGGATGTTACAAGAGACGTGAAAAATGGATCCTCCAATTTTGTATTAGGAACAAAAATGCTGTATAGCTGGACGGCGATAAACGTTAATTCTAAGAATTAGCAATTATCTCGAGACTGCGCTCGTCTTTCGAAACTGCAATTATATTAATAACACTCAATTAACTCCTAACTTTCGTGCAAGAAAAAGATAGAATCATGGATAGGCAACTAATTTAAACATTTCACCAAAGTAGCACTCATTCTTCAAGGAAATGAACCAGGTCTTTCGAGATTCTTATAAATAAATTTTGATTTAATCGACTTAACGGCTATCAACCTAAGACTATACATTACAATGAAGTCATTTATTTATTCATTTATTCTATAGTCATTATTTTAATCAAATGTAAATAAAAAATTAATTTATAAAAATTTTTACATTATGTAACAAATTTGTATTATTGTCTCCCTACGCATTTATTTTAGGCAGATTGATTTATAGATTATTTTAATGGATTTTGAATGGATGTCGGGTGACTGAATTCCTACCTTGTAGAGCATCTGCTAATTTAACAGTAAATATTGTGATACTCCTAATAAGAACCAATAACCAAAACCTTCCATTTCCTATCATGGAAATATATATAAGTGGAAGCGCTCAGAAGAGCAGGGGCTGTTTCTTATTGCAGTGATGATAGTGGAGCAAGTTCTCTAGCTGTATTAAGGGTGCTAGTACGCTGTTACTGCTATTTTATAATGATCTTCTGTTTGCTTGTGCAAGTGCTCTTTCTTTGTGCCTTCTTCAGTTGTGTTTCCTCTTCATCTCTGTGGTACAACTTTATGCTTTCTTCCTCTGCGGTACATGTTTAATCTCTGTGGTACAATGCGTCCTTTTACATCATCGAGTTTGACGGATTTCTTACACTGTGCAGCTACCGGGCAATTTCTGTAAATCCTTTTTGAAATATATTCTCTGCCGAGACATTTATTGTATAAAACATAAACGTTCATACATCTTGTAATATCCATTTACATTAACAATATAATTGCAACTAATTAAATAAATTACCAAAATTTGCATAAAATTTATTTCTATTAGTAATAACGATCAATGTGCTTATCTACTTTCTACAAGCTAGGCCATACAAAATTTGCCACATTTATACACTGGAGTGTGAGCATGCGCACCTCGCGTGGACAAGCTTATAAAATTTTAATTAATTAAAATTAAACACATTTTTCGTTTTTATCCGCGATAACTTCCGAAAATATCACAGAACACATTTATCCTTGTCATAAAGTTTTAAAAGTTATCTTTTAATTAGTACTAATTTTTGTCCTTAACTTTCTATTTTTAACACATAAAAAAACTATTTTAAGCATATTTTACTATAATACATTTCATTGTTGAAATAAAACTGAAATAGTTTTTGTTGTTGCTTCTAATATTTCATTCTGGTTATTTGTTCTCTTGTGGATTCTCAGTGGTGATTCGGCTTATTTATACAGCAGTTTTAATAAAATTTTAGAAATTTTATTGTACTTACAATTGTTGTTTAACTTCAAAATCAATGAATTATAATAAGTGTTGAAATGAGCAAATTTTTAATTGCTGCTGCTTTTTTTGTGTGAATAAATTGAATATATAAATATGTAAACAGAAAATAATGAAATTTCATAGCAAAATTAACAAAATATTGTTAAGTTTCTAAAGTGTCGTACGTTATACATTTAACAGAATGTGAACTTAAAAATTATATTTTAAGGAAGTTATTAAATCCCAGTTACAAGAAATATTTATTTGAACTTTTCAGAAACTATTCAGCCCAAACAACCAAATAGTCACCAAAGGCAGCTACTTAAAAACTCTTATCTCGCTACCCATTATCTTCAGGGAATATCACATCGTATTTGGATACTCTGTAAAAATCGTTTTAAAATGTAACTGAATTTCAGAATATTATAACCTTCTTATTCTTTTTAATCAAACACAAGAATTGTATCATGTCTTCTATTTCTTCTGTCTCCAATAAATTTCAGTGTTAAAACTCCAGTTCCCTAAGAACCAAATAGTCCCCAAAGGCGGCTACTTAAAAATTCTTTCATCACTACCTATTATCTTCAATTAATATCATATTTGGATACTCTGTCAAAAGTTTTTAAAAACTTACTAGATTTCAGAATATTATAAATTATTCCTTTTTAATCCAACACAAGAATTGTACCATGTCTTCTATTTCTTCCATCTCCAATAAATTTCAATATTAAAATCCCTGTTGCCTAAGAACCAAATTGTCACCAAACACGGCTACTTAAAAATTCTTCCATTACTGTCCATTATCTTCAGGAAATATTATATCATATTTGATATTCTATAAATTTTTTTAAAGCAGCTATATTTCAGAATATTATAAACCTACTCTTTATTTTCAATCAAACACAAGAAATGCATCATACCTTCTATTTCTTCTGTCTTCCATAAATTTCAATATTAAAACTCCAGTTCAGATTTCCTCTATCTCCATTAAACCGCGCTATTATACCAAGCATCTGCCAGCACAGATCCGGGATCGTAATGCGAAAATAATGCACCCGAAGATGAATAATGGAGAAGATGAGCAGGAAAGGAGAAAATTACGATTTATAAAGTTGTCAACATTCCTTTCCGTTTCTTGGGGGCGAAAGTTGAAGACGATTACGGAAGTAATTACTGGAGTTTGTTGGAAGACACAGGCGAATCTTTTGAAGTTGTTTGTGAAACGGAAATGGCCCGGAAGAGATCTTGGCACAACAAGCAATCAGTGAGGGTGAAAAAAATAAGACGAAAGACTCTAGGGGTGGATTAGGGATGTGTTTTCTGTTTGTACTAATGTAGAATCTTGTAACAAAGTTCTATAAATGCTTCTTCAGTTTTATGCTTAGAATGGAGTTGTTTTATGCTAGAACATGTTGATAAATGTTTGCAGTTATAATTGCTGTTCATTTAATGACTTAATGAATTTCTGGAATAGTGGATTTGGTATGTTTGTTCTGTTTGAATTGATGCAGAATCTTCTAAAAAAGTTGTATAAGTATGTCTCCAATTTTATGCTTGGAATGGAGTTGCTGTATGCTAGAGTTTGCTGATAAATATTTGCCCTTATAATTGCCGTTTATTTAACGATTGTATGAATCTCTGGAATAATGGATTAGGGGTGTGTTTCTGCTTGTATTAATGCAGAATCTGGTAAGAAAGTTGTATAAGAAAGTCTCCATTTTTTATGCTTAGAAGGCGTTGTTGTTTGCAAGAGTCTGATGTTAAATATTTTCAGATCTAATTGTCGTTTATTTAATGATGTATGAACCTTTTGATAATGATCTGGAATAATGGATTTTGGGATGTGTTTTCTGCTTGTACTAAAGCAGAATCTTGTAAAAAACGCTGTAGAAATACATCTAAGCATTTTGTTGAAATTAAAGATAAAAAAAATATTCTCACAATGCAACCTTTCGGTTTAAGCTTCTTTTGCTTTTTTGAAATCAGTAGGTTTTTACCCCCATATTTAAGTAATCTTCATCTTTTTCATTCTTTTACATTGCTTTTTAAAGTTGAAATCATATTTTTAATCCTAAAATAAATACAGTTTGGCGCAGCTTAGTCAATACCATGGCTCTTGTGCCAATAAAATCCAAAAAATCCAAATCCAAATCCGGTTTAAGCTTCGAAAAGAAAAAAAAAGATTTGTAGATGCGTGAATTGTATAAAATTGATAAAGATGTAGACGTAAAATCCAAGAGTCAAAAATTTTGCTTTGCATTTAAAAGTACATTGAATGCAGGATTTCAAAAACAATGAAATTTAAACAGACGTGATATATATAAAACAAAGACTCATTTTCTTGTTTTCAAAAACATTCTGAGGTCTTTGTTAAACGAACTAAGAGTTAAATCAAACATCAGAAACATATCGTGTTTGCAACTAAAACATTAAATACACGAAATGAATGTATAATTCTCAACAGAAAGTAACTAAGTTACAGAACAAAACATAGACAAAATAATTAAAATAGCGATATGACTGATGAAAACCTGCATATCAGTATGCATAACACAACACGCTATGAAATAATATATGCATAAAAATATATATAGAACAGTACAGAATGAAACAAGTTAAAACACTTTATGGAGATTTAAATGTCCAAATAGATATACTTCAACAGTTTGAAGGAAAAAACGATTCAAATAAACAATAAATAGCCTTCGATGTAAACTCGATATGAATACTTTGTCAACAAAATGATTTCGGTTTTTCTTTTAGTAAATGAATCGGTGAAATGCGTGCCTTTTAATGCTATTTTTATGCGTAATGTATATTAGGGAATCACAGAACAGGACAAACAATTTTTTACGCTTTTTATTTCAAACAAATTCACTGCAAGCTTTTCATGATCAAAATATAGACAACACAAATAAGGACACGGTAATGTGTTTGCGATCAAACTACGATATGTGCTAAGAGAAGTATTTCGTCATATTCTGTAAAATGTTGCTAAGATACAAGAAAATAACATAAGCAAAACATTTACTAAATTAATATTCAGCAAATAAGCGTGTTTACAGGTATATGCAATATGACATTCTAATGAATACTGACAAAAGCATTATACATTAAAAAAGCGTTATACTGACAAAATACATTATACATTGTACTGACATTATACATTACAAAAGCATTATACGGAACTGACAAAAGCATGCTTGATGTATCTTTAATAGGAATTATTCATTTCAAGCAATTTAATCCTTCGAATGATATTTTTCTAAATTATAGGTTTAATCGTTTTACCGTAATGTAAAACTAAAAAAAGGCAACATTTATGAGTGTTAGTTTTACAGAAACGGCCATTGTCAGTCAGAGTTAAATGATACAAAATGGATGCAAAATACAACTGAACATTTGAGGTATAGTTTTTATTCACTCTGTTTTGGCGTGGGATATTACGGCATTAAACAACGAATTGTGGCAAACATTTTAGCGTTACAATTACGAATCTTCTCTCATGGAAATACTGAAATTACAAATTTGTATACTGCAATCAAAATAATCAAGTATCATAGTGGGAGCATACTTGAATTACCCCAACCATCCCAAGGCATACAGTTCAATTGAATGAGCATGACAACATATAGGCAACAATAGACAGGAACAATGGTCTTAATCTATGTGTCATCATCTGCTATGGAGTGCTCCCATAGCAGGTATGCTCCATCATAGTCAGATATTAACTCAACTCCACATCATTATTATATCTGCCATGATAACGAGAACCAACCACCGTAACGGAAGATTCTCATTCCCGCATTTGAGGTGTTGCCTGATGGGAAGTGTCATTGTGTAACAGAATTCCGGCTTCACATCCATAATTCTGGATGTGAAGTCACTGGAATAGGCTCATAGACTGGTGGCTTTGACTGGTGGGTTGCAAATCAAGACCTAAATTGTGACATCTATTGGGATGGGATCCCGATAGGAGTTTATATTTGCCTAGAGATAAAGGCTCGTGTTTAAGAAAGGGAAGTTCCATGTTCCAAACTTAATTCCTTCAAAGATGCATGATGTATGTGACCTGATTCAAATTTGACGTTGAATATCAAGAACGTGGAGAGGGTGATGCCTTCTTGGATTTCGGTTCAAAGTTACAATGTCCTTCCCAAATTAATTTCCTTAGAACATCAAACAAATAAAGTTAAACTATGCTGGTGCCTGTTAAATTCAAAATGCATGAAACATTCTTCAATTGTAAATAATGCTTGAGTTTGGTGAGAAAACGAGGCTTTGTCATCATATGACCAACAGCCTAATCTACATATGATATACAACCGTCCGGTAATTCAAAACGGTGTTATTTAAATTAAATTCAACAACATATTGACACATCTTGATGATCCCTACACGTGTTTCCATGGCTTAATGGATGCGTCTTGGGCTGCGAGTCGTCAGGTCGATAGTTCCTTAGAGCAAAACTAAGGAACCGAAAACTTTTGGCTGTTTGGGTTATTTATGTTTAATTTCCGATATATGTAAATTAAAAGTATCTAAGTTTAGTTTCATTTCATGTGCAAATGGACGTAATTTGAATATTTGTTTGTATTCATTTATTTATAATATTTGTTTGTTAATATAATTTATAATATTTGTTTTAATTATTTTCACTCAAAAATAATTGTCTTATTCTTATTGACATTTAATTTCGTGATTACAAACTCGAAAACTTTGTAAATTAACTGAAATTAAAATAATACTTCAGTTCATAAAGTTAAAGTAAGATATTCATTTCAGTACGTGTTTCTTTTTACAGCCCTTGCTTTTAATGGAAAAAAAAAATATAAATCATCGCCAACCGTTTTGGCACCTTATGTAGAATAGAGCTTTGCTATCTTGGCGTAATCTGAAGATTGCCAAGAAAATCTAGAAATGTAATCATCTTGAAGAAAACTCGATATCTTCTGCATAATAGTTATTGGAATCGTGACGTAATCTAAAATTCACCAAGAAAATCCAGAAATGTAATCATTTTGGCGAAAGTTTGGTATCTTATATATAATAGATGTTTAACGATCTTGGCTTAACCTAAAAATCGCCAAGTAAATTCGGGAACACTAAAAATAAACAAGTACCTTCCTTTCTTATATACTTTAAGTATTGCAAAGCTGGAACTTAGAATTGTATATGCTAGCAGACGAGGATTAATAACAATATATTTGCACAGAAACAACCGAAATCAGAGAAACCACAATTTTTACCTCGTCATTTATTCCATTTTATATCCGAGAATATAGATTCATTAATTTATAAAATAGATTCTATTCAATGGTGTTCCATTCATTGAGATCAGAAGAATGAATTTCATGAAAGATTTCGTTGCTAGTTACTAACTTGAATGAATAACAGAAGCACCATTTTCTGTCGAAATGACGAAATCTCAATTCCCTATCAAACTGAAGCAAAATCTCTGCTGGTAATATAAACTACTGATTCCCTCCAAAAATGAGAACATTTTCTGAGAGAAAAATAAACAGCAAGATCAAAGAGTGGCGTAATTTGGAACTTTCGCACTCTTCTGCAAATGTTTACTCGCGGAAAACTCATCTCTTCCAGTGCTCGTTGCCATCGATTAAATGTAGATCTTCTTTTGTTTTAGTGAGTACCACTTTTTTTTATTATGACTTTCGTGACTTCCAGACATTTTTTTTTTTCTTCAGAATGTTTTGTTTTTAATTCAGCTTTATTTTTGTGTGCGTAGGTTTTAGCTTCGCTTTTCGCCATTTGTTTTTGACGAAAGTCGTTACTTGACGGTACGTAGTCTGTTTGCCGAACAAAAAAAAATTGTGGTGGAATATATATTTAATTTATCGTTTGGCGATATGTATAAGAAATCTTGGATTTTGTGAGAAAAGAATCTTTATGTATTCTTATTATCTTATGCAATATTATTATGTGCAGTCATGGGATATGTATAAAGACCGAAGAATTTGTGATCTTTTAAAATTTTTACATCATTTATGAAGTTTTATGAAATTTTACTTCCTCGTATACGTAGGTGTTGGCGCTGCCGAGCTTTTTTAATTTTTGATTCTCATCAGAAAAATTAATAAGGCAAAGACTGCCCTTTTAGTAGGTAAATGTAAACGAAAATAATTGGTATGACACCATATTAAAATTTTTTTGACAACATTTAATTGACGTAGGACGAAACATAACATACAAGAACACTATTACAAAATTTAGTACGTGAACCTCATAGAGCTCCGAAAATCCATCTTTCTTTTTCTCGGCACCGTCTCTCCCGCGGTACTACTTCTCCACACTCTTCCCTTCAGTTCGTTTTCTGGTTCTAATCGTACTCAGCGCCCTCACAGTTGGATAGAGAAAGTATAGTAAAAATTCGAACTCCAGATTTTGGCATGTCTACAGGTTTTAGACTTCCCTGAGTTCGAGAAATACATTTTTGGAAAATGTCCGTCTTTCTGCCTGCAAAAAAGGTAACTCAAAAACGATTGTTCTTGTTCTTCCATACAGCCAACCACCCCGCCACCACTGAACGTAGCAGTATCGACAGGATTTGTTATGGCCGACTGCTATCTTGAGCATTGTCCATCCTTGCATTGACCGATTTGTCAAACAGACATTCTCCTCGAGGTAATTGGCCACAAAGTGATCAATTATTGTCCTTCTTCCTTATCTACAAACTCTCAAATAGTTGGTAAAAAATTGACAATTTTTGACATCATATCCTTCAGAGTTTTAAGATTACCTGGTACCATCAGTACTGTACTTAAGTCATTATTAATAATTTTCAGATTTTTTCTTAACTCCGAGATTTCAATGCATTCTTTAAATAGCGGTAAACACTACCGATTCCTCCGCAAATGCATTTATTTTTCTGCAATCTTACAAATCTTTGGAAATATGCAGGAAATCTCCCATGTCCTGATATAATTTGAATTATCAGTGGATGGTATCTTCTTATTTTTATTTCTGGATTAGGAATAAAATCTAAAGTTTTTGGACATATACCATCTGTCAAACCAATGCAGCTTTATTTCTTCTCTTAATTCCCATGTTAAGACACCATTTGATTTGGGGACAACCATATCAACACCCTCTTTCTGTGCCGCCAACTTTGCATATTGATCCGCCTTTTCGTTACCAACTCAAAAACGCTGTGAGCTAGATGGTTGTAGTTTAGTGTACTGTCCTTACACCAAATTTGCAGATTTGTATCGAATTTTGAGAAAACCTGTTGGAGGAAGTCCATTTGTCCGGCTGTTAGAATATAAATTAACACAATAATTACAAAACGAAGAGAGCCAGATAGATAAGATTCGATACACATATTTAATATCAATAGTGTAGACACCCATTAAAATTCAAACGAAATCCAACAATAAGATGACTCTCTGTCAATCTGTACTTTTAGAAACATGCAAACGTGATAATTCAAGAACGCAATGACTTAAATATATCAAATTTGATATGAGATTTCGTGACTACAAGTCCAGTTTTTTGTCACATTTTTGTTTCAATCAGTTTGGAAAAATACGTCCTAAAATGCAAATGGGATTTTTTATACTGTTAACGCCAAACAGGGATAACTCGCCAAATAACAAGCCAAGGATGACATGATTCAGTAAAAACGTCAAATTTACCACAAAATTTAATATTTCATAACTATTGTACGCCAGTACCATATAAGACTTTCTCTGGTATGACAAGTGTATTAGACAGTATGTGATAAAGTTTTGAAGAAACCACTCCCGCTTTTTTTGTTACCTTTAAAAGTAAAAAATAAACAGTATTGGATTACAGAAACCAATATAGATTTTCATATTTAAAGAAAAAAAAAGAAATATTATAAGGTAGTTAAAAAGGGGTTGTCTAGTAATTTTTCTTTAATATAGGTCCTCTTGATGAGATAAATTTAAATTATAATATTTTGGAAACAAATAATGGCTAATAAGAGACTGGTAAATATCTTAGTATATTCTTTTTAATTGCAATAAATTACAATTATTAATAATAAAAAAATATATGTGAATAATGAGAGTGAATGTCTGAAACAATACTTATAAAGATATAAAATTGAACACAGATAATTTTCATCTTGGGAATACATATTTAAGAGTGATATCCTCCAAAAAATTTGAATTGATTATATATAATTTCACAGTTTTTCCATGAAAATTTTCTAAAATATTTCTATATAATATTGAGTCTTAATAATTTCTTAATTCTTAATTTCTATATAATAATGAGTCAATGCGTGATTCAAAATATATTTTTAAAATGGTGTCAAATTTATATTTTTATAATTTTCCTCTAAATGTAAAAAGATTTTAAAAGTGGAACAAACATTTTAAACCTTATTTAAAATATTTGTTCATCATTTTTAAACCGTATTACAATATTTAAAACATTAAAATACATTTTTAAACATTTAAAACCGTATAAAACATTTTTAAAAACTTCTTAAATCATATTTTCAGTAATATTACATTATAATATCGTAATGGAAGCTAAAATCAATTTCAACATTTTCTAATCTTGCAAATATATGTTTTTCTTTTGTCAGAAAAATTGTTTGAAATATATTTTTAACTATGACACATTAATTTAAAAGCATTATCTTTTTCTTGCTGTATTGTATTATAATACTTTTATATTTTAAATCTAATTTAACTATTTTTTAACTAAAACTTAAACATAATTTACTTTTATTGCGATAAAATGTAAGTTTGTTTTTCGAAAATCTTGTACATTTTTCCGATATTTAAATTGAAAGCAAGAAATTCTTATTCGTTTTTTTTAATTTTTTTTTCATTGAATTAAAAGAACATTCTCCCAGGTCTTTTTCTAAGATTCTCTTTTTAGTTAAAAGCTTCTGCTCCATTTTTTACAGACTGAAAAAATATCTTTTCTAAATTTTATATCATTCTTTCATGAATTAGTATTATATTAATCATGTGCTTTATAATTAGCTCATTAATAAATAATTATATTAATTAAAATTAGAACTATACTCAGGCTTAGTAAAGAATAATCTTCGCGACATCTCATATTTTTTAAAAAAAATCATTGTACTGATTGTATTTTTAAATTAATATGAGAGTCCAAATCATTGCTTTTCATTTCATGTAAAATATTTGTTATTTTTTCTCCCTAGTTTACGCTTTTAAATATATATATATATATATATATATATATAAAAATAACAAATATTTTACATGAAATGAAAAGCAATGATTTGGACTCTCATATTAATTTAAAAATACAATCAGTACAATGATTTTTTTTAAAAATATGAGATGTCGCGAAGATTATTCTTTACTAAGCCTGAGTATAGTTCTAATATATATATATATATATATATATATATATATATATATATATATATATATATATATATATATATATATATATATATATATATATATATATATATATATATATATATATATATATATATATATATATATATATATATATATATATATATATATATATATATATATATATATACTGCTCGTGAGCCGTAAGGTTTCAGGTTCGAGACCTGATTCCACTGAAGAACCGTCGTGAAAAAGGGTCTGCTGCACTTTAAATCCTTCAGGGCCAAACGTCCTCCCACTGTTGTGGTGTGGGGAGGGCGATGCCAGCTCGGATGTCGTTCTTGTTATCTCACCGCGGTTCAAAATTGCGAGATCCATCCCAAAATAGCCCTAGTATTGCTTTACAGCGGGCGTTACTATAACTAAACTTTTCTAACTGTTTACTTATTTTTATTTCCCAATTAGTTCCGTGTCTTCATCGTAATTAATGTTTTCATTTTTCTGTATTGTAACATTTAAAATTGACGGCCATTACCAAATGAAACTGAAATCCTTAATATAATGGCTAAAATTGCTAGTTTACGAAAGGCAACTGGAACTGTGATGAAAACAAAATGGAAACGGAACTTCAAAATTATTTTTAACTCTTTAAGAATCCTACAGTTTGTCAAGCTTGAAGTATAACCCATTTCCTTTTGTTCCAGTCTTTAGCATTGGAACAACTAACAAGAGTACTATTTTATCTGATATTTCTTCATAACAATTCGAACTATATAATGAACATTTTTCCATTGCTTGTTTGTAATTTTGTTTATAATAGTGGAATATCAAATGATTCAATAAAACATATTGCGCATTTTTATATTTCTGCCTATTGCCGTAATAAACTAAGCTGTAACACTGAAATCAATTTTCTAGTTCCAATGCTTTCAATGTTTGTTTTTTCTTATTAAAACAATTCTTGTTCTAATAATTATTATTAGCATTTAAATTAGATTTAGCTTCATTACATTGAATGGATAAAATTTTATTGATAAAAAAAAAGGGTTTAATATGCGTAGTTCTAAAATGAACACATGACCATTGAAACATACAACTTTGACTTTCCTTCAAAAATTTGATGACTTCTGCATGCGGCCTTTAACCGGACAATAAAGAATCTAAATTTCTCAATAAATCAAAAGACTCCATTTCTATATAAATACTGGTTTTAAAACGATTATATTTTATTACTAGAATGGCCGAGATCTTACTTCATTCTAAAATTTACCGACTAGCTTCAGAAATGTATTACACAGATGAAACATAATAATAAAATACGATTGATTAAAGAAGAATTTAATAAAGGTACCATATTATAACAAGAGAAGACCTAAAAGCATGAGTTAAATCCATAGGAAGGCATTGAAATACATTGTTTATGTTAAAGGATTCACAGGTAAATGCTCTAACTGATCGGAGATTCTATAACAACATCAAAATATGGGCAGAATTTGTACGATTGACAGAGATATAAATATCTAAAATACATTAAGGAAATAGTCATTCGTAAACTGTTGACTTCTGCATGTGACCCTTTACCAGACAATGAAGAATTTAAATTTCTCAATAAATCAAAAGACTCCATCTATATATAAGTACTGGTTTTAAAACGATCACATTTTATTTTTAGAATGGCCCAGACCTTACTCCATTCTAACATTTACCAACTGGCTAAAAAAGTATTACACAGTTAAAATAAAATAATAAAATCCTATTATCAAAGAAAGATATCATATTATAAAAAGAGAAGAACTAAAAGAATGAGTAAAATCTGTAGGAAGGCATTGAGAGACATTATTTATGTTAATGGCTTCCCAGATAATTGATTCTACAATATCAAAAGCTATGGGCAGAATTTGTATTATTTATAATATCATAAATGGCCAAAATACATTAATCAAGTATTCGTTCGTAAACTGTTGCATACTGCAAGCGACCTTATACCAGATAGTAATGAATCTAACTTTCTCAACAAATCAAAGCACTTCACGTATATATAAATATTGTTTTTAAAATAATCATATTTCATTTCTAGAATGGCCCAAACATTAACCAAATCTAAAATTTATTAAACGGCTAAAGAAATTTGTTACGCAGCTGCAACCAGCTATAAAATCCACTTCATTTAAGCTATAATTTAATCATGGTATCGTATTATAATAAATGGAGAACTAAAAGAATTGATGTGTTAGGTATTGGTGAATTTATGGGATGTATTGTCATAATTAATGTCAAAGGCTGCCAGCTAGTAACCATAAATTAGAATTCTTAAACATGCAGCAATTCCTGTGTTTCTCTTTTATTCTTAATACTTGTTATTCCAACACAAATAATCTTTCTAAAATTATTCTAATAAATTCTTCATTAAATTATCTTAAAAATGGCATAAAGATCTGTGGTATTTCTTTTAAAAAACTGCTATGATCCCTCAAATCTCAAAAATGTAAAAAAAAAAAAAAAAAAAAAAAATCCAAAAATCCTTTCCAAAATTAATTTTGATCGCTACAGTTTTTTGTATACCAAAAAGTGAAAAAGTACAGAGTTGAGCTATATGTCATAAAATATCTTTCTTACTTTAGATACAATACAAATAACAAACCATTAAACTGACAATGATTGCAGTTAATACTTCCCTATTTTTTCTGTAGTAAAATTGCTAAACTAATTTTTTTCCAACATGCATTCGAATAAAGTTACAACTTTTCAGCTCTCGAGTAACAATATACGAAAATTTTCTCAGATATTCGTTATCATGCAAGACGCAAACGAAGCAACTATTTTTGTCCCATCAACTTAACGCGAATCCTCACTTCAATATTGCTACTGATTTTTCCTCTCGAATGACGAGGTTCTTCGGGAGAAAATAAACAAGAAGCTCAAACAGAAGCGCAATTCAGGAGTTTCTAAAGCTTTTGCAAATGTTTACAGACCGAAACTCATCTCTTCCAATGCTCGTGGCCATCGATTAAATATTGAAGAGCTGCTTTGTTCTGAAACGCCATTTTTTTCCCCTTCTTTTACGTTTCACACAACTTTCTTTCGATTTTTTTTCTTTATTATATTTCTTATCCAAGAATTTTATTCTTGTTGTTTGATTTTTACGTGCACTCTGTTGCTTCGAGAAGTGTTTGCTGAACGAAATATTTCGTGCCCAAACCACTGTTTGATTTTGTCTTTGGCGATAAGGGATAAGAATTCTTGGTTTTGTGGGAAAGAATCCCGGTCACGCAATGTAAATAAGTTTACAATCTGCGTTGAGAAAAAAAAATGAAATTAATTTCTCTTGCGTGTCTCGCCACAAATATGATTCTCCATAGCTGTTTGTTTACTTATGGGAAATTCATTAAGATTTTTTTTTTTTTAATGTTCAAACACAGCTGTGGGTTTTTGAATCATGAGACAGTATTTCACTGGAATCGAAGTCATATATGCTAAGTCTGCAGAAATTAATTAAAAATTATCTCTATTAAAAAAAACTTCGTGGTTTTGAATAGCTTAAAATATAAAAAAATGTGAGAAAATATTCAAAGTTCTAGTCTTACACGTTGGTATGATGTTTAAAACTTGATTTATATATTTGCCTTCATATATCTTGACTGCCACAGACGTGTACTTTTGCATCACGCAATTTATAGAAAGATTATCAGACTAAAAACGTTATCACGTTAATTAAGGCAGAAGCGAAAATTTTGTTTTGGAGTTAATGTACTAAGGAACTTTTTTTTAAATCTAAACTATTGGTAAAAGAAGGGAATAAAACATTTTATTCAAAAATTCTCCGTATATATTTGTTTACGGATGGGAAATCCATTATGTTTTTTTTAAATGTTCAAATACAAATGTGGTATTCTAAAAGACAAGACTGTATTTCGCTAGAGTCTAAGTCATACCTGTTAAGTCTGCAGAAATTAATTAAAAATGATCTGTATTCATAGGATGTAAGAAACTTCGTGGTTTTGAATAGCCTAGTTTTTTAAAAATTAAGAAAATATTCAAAATTCTAGTCACAGATACGTTGACATGTTCTTTAAAGCTTGATTTATCTATTTTGTCTTCATCTATCTTGATAGACATAGACCTGGACTTTTGCATCACACAATTTATAGAAAGATTATCAGCCAAAAGATTTCACACGTTAGTTAAGGAAAAAGGGAAAATTCTGTTTTGCAGTTAATATACGAAGAAACTTTCTTTTTCTCTGAACTATTAGTAAAAGAACATTATTTCGTTAATTAAAGCAAAAGTGAAAATTCTGTTTTGGAGTTAATATACAAAGAAATGTTTTTTCGTCAGAACTATTGGTAACAGAAATGAATGAAAAGTATTACGTTAATTAAAGCAAAGGTGAAAATTCTATTTAGGAGTTAATATGCAAAGAAACGATTTTTTTGTCAGAACTATTGGTAACATAAATAAATGAACAATATTACGTTAATTAAAACAAAAATGAAAATTCTATTTATGAGTTAATGTGCAAAGAAACATTCTTTCATCAGAACTATTGGTAATAGAAATGAATGAACATTATTACGTTAATTAAGGCAAAAGATAAAATTATGTTTTCGAGTTAATATGCGAGGAAACTTCTTTTATATAATTTTTGTCACATGTATTTGTAAAAGAAACAAATGAAAGACCTGATTAAAAAAATATAATTATTTTCAATTTTATTGTAACAATAAAAAATTTTCCAAATTGTGTTTCAAATTAATTCTGGAAAATTAAAATTAATTAAAACTTGCGAAAAAATTATAAAAAATTGTGTCGCTAAAATCTTAACTTCGAAATTATATATATATATATATATATATATATATATATATATATATATATATATACAGGGTGGTCAAAAAAAAACTTCCCCTATATATGAAAACCTAGCGGCATATCCGCTCAACCAATCGAACCAAAATTTCAGACATGGTTGTTTGAAGGTATGCGCTGGAGATTGTGATGATTCTAAACAACACAGGGTTCACGGTTACGGTTACAGTGAGAGAATTTTGAAATTTTCGGCATTGACGTTCGGCATTGTTGTCCACTATCTCCCGAATGCAATGCGTTGTCACCTGCGAAGATGAACACGTTGAAAACCTGTAATTATAACTTTCCATTCCAATAAAAACTTTTTTCTCTTTCCTCTCTGTGTTGTCATTAGTCCTTTATAATGCTCTTCTTTGCATATGCTTTACGGCGGCAATTTTTGTCACACGCTAATCGTTCCAACGCCATTTGTGGTTTTTCAATACGCTGATCAATTTGCGCAAGGAAAAAGTGGGTGTTGCCATTCGAAAATTTCAAAATTCTCTCACTGTAACCGTAACCGTGAACCCTGTGTTGTTTAGAATCATCACAATCTCCAGCACATACCATCAAACAACTATGTCTGAAATTTTGGTTCGATTGGTTGAGCGGATAGGCTGCTAGAGTTTCATATATAGGGGGAGTTTTTTTGACCACCCTGTATATATATATATATATATATATATATATATATAAATTCCTTTTTGCAGCTAAAATGTTAACGCTTGAATATTATAATTAATAAAACTTAAAATAAAAATTCTAAGAAGTTCTTTGTAATAAACATATGCTAGCAATAATAATGAAATGCCACATTCTATTTAATGTACAGCCTGTAGAGTGCTCTTAATGTTTTTTGCATCAAGAAATAAGAATTTGATAAAAGTCTTCAAATTTGGCTTAAGGACCATATCCTAAATTTAATTTTTCTAACTCAAAGCGTTTTTGAATTATCTCTGTCACTGACAGACAGACGGACATTTTCCAAAAATATGTTTTTCGAACTTAGGGAGGTTTAAAGCGGCGAAATTCGTCAAAATCTCCAGTTCGAATTTTTTTGACGATAACTATACTTTATCTATACCACATATACAAGAAAGCAAAATATCGATGTGATTATATTCTAGTATTACGTTTCACATATCCATATATACTTAACTTATGAATACGTGCAACTAAAGTATACTAAACAAATTTTTTTCTCCAAAATTCTTATAAAAATATTTTTTGTGGGTGTTTTACTCTAAATAATGTGAACTGTAGTCATATGACATGCTTAAATAAGCATACCATTCAAAATCTAATTGCATGATGCCGTCGGGTTTTTTTACCCACCATGATGGATTAATAAAACATAATATTAAATATATTTCAAAATTATATTATCTCTTTTAAATAGCAATGATACCACCGCAGTGTTGATGAAAAAATTGAATGATTGAAATTAACACTGTTATTTGATCGAACAATAATCCTAATTATACGCAATATTTATATTTTTGTTTATCGGCAACATTCCTAGTGGCGAGTACATAAAAAAGAAACTCTTCTATAGTTGGACATAAAAACGTTCTATTTCCACATAATATTCTAAGCATTAATGACTGGAATGGAAATAAACGTTTTTCTTTCGAATTCAAAAGAAGACCTCGGACTTTCTGTCAAGTTAGAGCATTCTCCCTGGGAAGATAAACAAGATGATCAAACAACAGCACAGTTTAATAATTTCAAAAGCATCGGTAAATATGTACACTCTGAAAGTCATGTCTTAGAGAGCTCGTTTTCCATCGATTAAATGAAAAGACTTGGTTTTGTTACAGAATGGTACTTTGTTCTAGAGATTGCCCTATTTTTATACAGGTTGGTGTAATTTGAGTAGTATTATGTTTGCAAAGATGGTATTTTGTAAGCGAATATCAGTTCATTTTCTAAAGTGCTGATGCTTCATGATATTGCACATTATGTTTACTTCATGCCAATATAATTTTTAATCATTTCCAGAATTTCTAGTTAAACCAATATCTTTATTAGATTTCTAGAACTGCTCAACTCACACGCACCCATTTTTAAAATATTAGTACACACTGGTGTCATTTTCATCCCGTATTATAAGTAGGGATTGCAATACCAGTATCCTGGTATACCGAATACCGGTATTTTGAGCCATTTGTACAATTTTGTAATACCGGTGTTCACAAGTTTAAATACCGGTTTTTCGGTATTTACTAGAAATTTTTAAAATTGTGTCCACTATATGTTCAGGAATCGCCAATGTAGCAAAATAGCATACGTTTTTGTTTTTATGTATCCCTAACGAGCGAAATTAATTAGTTAATTAAGGACTTAATTAATTGCTTAAATCTAAATTAGTGAAACATGGATTATCCCTGAAAGAAAATATTGTATCCATAACGACTGATGGAGCAACAATTATGAAAAAAGTTGGAAAGTTGATTGGTGCAAATCAGCAGTTGTGCTATGCACATGGAATTCAATTAGGAGTAATAGATGTATTATACCAAAAATATAAAGAACAGAAGAATCCAAATACTGTGGATATAGAAACTTCGGATTCCAACTATAATAAATTGAAAAATCGCACAGAAGAAAGGCATACCGAAATAGAAAATGTCTTATGGTATTTACATAATTCTAATGATTTTAAAAATGAAAATGAAAAGAAGAAAAGAAAATAACCAATTCAAATCTGATTAAGTTAGAGTAAAGTTTCTTAAAAAATTTTTCCCACAAACCTATCCACATTCAGAATTTAGTTCAATTATCGAAGATTATGATGTCACTACTGTCGATAGTGAAAAGGAATTGTCTCTTGAACAAAAATTAGAATTAGCGATAAATAAAAAGATTTCAACGAACCAAAATAAAATACAGAAATCATCTATATCCAAAACCATCCGAAGAGAAATCGATTTATTTAAAGATGAGGGATTTAGAGGTAAATACTTGGAAAAAGTATATTGCGCATTGCTAACAGTACCACCCACTAGCGTAGATGCCGAAAGAGCGTTTTCGACAGCTGGTAATTTTTACATAAAATTACTTTTCAGGCTTAATGACAGTACAATTGATGCATTATGTTTTTTTTTAAGATCACATTTCAAAAATTTGTAATAGTACCACAAACTAAATAGTGATATTTACACTTTTTTTGTGATTTAAATAAATAAGATGTTTCTTTACTTTTTTGTGATTATATACTGTTATAATTTATAAATTACAAATTATTTTTTGTGATATTTACACTCTCTAACAAAACTGGCAAATAAAACAAAGAAACACCTGTGTTTTCTTTCTTTTTCCAAAATTTCTAATACCGGTATTAAAACCGGTATCCCGGTATTAAGATTTAAAAAATACCGAATACCGGTATTGAAATTTTGGTCCGGTATTGCAATCCCTAATTATAAGATACTTTTGAAAAAAATATAAGAATAGTTATTTACAAAGTCAATAAAATATAGTCTCAGCATAGGAATAACCATTTTGTGCAAGTATACACTATTTAAGACACAAATGAATTTTTAAAATAAAAAACACAAAAATTGATTTTACCTCTTTTTTTTCATATATTTTGTATGTATTTCTTTCTTTCCCAATCACAATTTGTAACAATTAATTTTTAATATAATGAAATTCAAACTCATCCATCAAAACATTCAGTAGCGTAATTCTGTCAATGTTAAAATTAAGATAAAAATTGCTTTCTCCGGACATTAATTCCAAAATAAGAATTTTAATTTCGCTTTTTTTCATAGTATATACACTTTGATAAATTTCTCACATTGTACTTAAATTTGACTTATTTAGTTAAATTAATATTTTTAGATATTAAATAACAAGATAATTAAAAAAAAAATATAGGCATTTTGCATTGCACGCAGTCAAAAATCCGGACAAACAAGTTGGCCGCCAAAGGCAGTTAGTTTGATTGAAATGGACAAAGATATAGCCACGAATATAATAGATTACAGTGGATTAGAACAATTTCCGCTTTGAAAACTGACATTAGCGTCTATAGGATAATTTCAGGCCCCAATCAAATTTTGGAAAAAACTGTTTCAAAAACGCTTTGGTTCATGTCAATACTGTTTTTGTAATCGCCAAAATACTTTAATAAAACATCAAGAATTTCTCATCTCCAAGTGAACAACATAAAATTAGGCCATTTATTTTAAAAAGAAACTCAATAACCAATCAAAATGAACCAATATGAAGTCATTGACAAATCAGAGCTGCTAATCAGATTAGCCTAATCATTGACCTATCCAAAAGCTGACAATCACAAAAACAGTACGATAGAAATAAAAATTTAAAATTATTATGCATTCAGAGCAATATATCATTCAGAGCAATATTTCTATCACAAGTTGTGATAGAAAATACAGCAAACGAAGCAGATAGGTGAACGAAAGAGTCCTTGTTCATTAATGACAACATCTCTGTGGAATTGCTGGTACTTTCTAGCAGTAATATTTAGAAATATAAAAATTACCAAAAACTCATATTTCCTTTAATCATTTACGGGTTTTACCGGTAGGAAGCAACCCCGTGATAATCAGACTATGCATGTTTCAATATTCAGATAAAAAAATGTGTTTTTTTCTCCCACCTCAAAATCGGTCGAGCTCCAAAACTTTTTCTGAAAGACATTTTTTTTTTTTTGAAAATCCGGTTTAAACTGTTTTGGAATGGTCTGATCACGTGACTATTGCATTGCACAATCGTTCATTTTTAGAAAAGCGATGTCTTTATTTAATCTCAGATTTTGAGATAAAACATATATATATATATACATTTCGATACTTCTCTCCTTGCTGTTTCATGTTGATTCTCGTTTTCTTCTTTGTGCTTCTTCGGGCGATAACTTCTTACGACTCATGACGACCCATTCTTACCTGCTTACCATTCGACCCTTCTTACGACCCATTTATTTTCTGCCCGCATATTTTGAGGCTTCAAAAACCCTATACCAAAATAACATCATGTTCTCACATGATTATATTGAATTTTCTTATCGCTGGCAATATCTGAATAAAATAATCTTTCTTTCTTTGTAAAAATTAACAATAATATTTTGCCAAAGATATAATCAAAATTATAGGTATAGCAAATTTCTATTAGTAAAATTTTCTGCATTGTGCGTATTATCCTTTCGGATACTATCTCAATATCAGGAATCTTATCAAGCTCTATGAATGAAAATTTCAAAGATCAAAGATAAGGAAAACTTTCTTCCACTAGCTGTAGCCTTGAACAGAATATCCGGAACACCAATCTCTGATAAGGCGACGAAAGCTCCCATCCCATCAACTCGAAGTGAATACTTCTTAGTAATATTGCTGCTGATTTTCTTCTCAAATGACGACATTCTTCGAGAGAAAATAAACAAGACGATCAAACAGCAGTGCAATTTGGAACTTTCAAAAGCGTCTGCAAATATTTACAGACCGAAACTCATCTCTTCCAGAACTCGTTGCCATCGATTAAATGAAGAGGAACGACTTTTGTTTTAGAGTAAGATTTTCTGGTTTGGCTTAGCATTTTTTTTATTTCACGATTGCCTTGAGCATTTGATTTTTAAATGAATCCTACTGTACTTATTAAGCTTGAGGTTTCGTGCCGAAACACATATTTGGCGTTCTCTTGGATGTTTAGAATGAAAGCTTTATTTCCCACATAAATAAAGTTACAGCCCATTTTGGTTTCCAAAAATGCAGTATAAATGTATCTCGATCTGTTGCACGATTTTCTACTCTTTTAATCTTGTATGGTTAGTGAATTTTAGATTATAATGATTTATTATATTAACCCTTTAAAAGGCCATTTTTTTCTAGTCATATTATGTTAAAATATTTTTAGGCTTCAAATTATAATAAGAAAGGGATTCATTTAGCTTATTACATAAATTTAATTTGATTAATTATTTAATTTGGTTAATTAATAATTAAGTAACAAATCAAGACACATCATTTTGATTGACATAAAGAACTGAAGCATCTAAATTTTTGTCTTTCTAAAAAAATTTGTCAGAACTTATGCCAACCTATAAAATTTCAAACAAAGGTTGATAAATTTGGTGGGAAGCATAATTCCCACGGCCCTAGAAAGGTTTAAAAAGAGGAAATTGGAAAAAACGCCGATGTATTCTGAAATTAGATATAAGCTGAATTTCCTCGAATCAGTCTATTGATTACCTTGTTTTTTTATTTTTAATTTGATTAATTAATCATTCGAAAATTTAAACAACGGTTAAATTTAATTATTAATTTAATTAATTAAAAACTGGAACTGTAGTAGTACCGTATCAACGTGAATTTTTAATATAGTATTGATTTTCTGAAAGTTTTTTTAGCACATAATTATACGTAACGAAATGCCGGCGTCCTGGCATAGGGGTAGCGCATCTTCCCCGTGATCTGGGCCTCCTGGGTTCGAGTCCCGGTTTGGGCATGGTTGTTCTTTATGTGAGATGTATGAATGTGCCCTCCTGTAAAAAGGGGTTGTGTATGTGAAGGAGTGATGCGTGAGAAGCAAAGTCGTACTCTTGGCCCTAGTGGGCGCAACTAAAAAAACAAGATACCGGCTTAAATCGCTGTCTTCGTAACAACGGGCTTATCCATGGCAAGTGCCATACGAAACAACAAAAACATAACGAAATTGTAGTTTATGATTCTAAATTTCTACATCGTTATTTATGAAGATACATCAAATTGATTGTAACATGCCAAGATTATCCCAAACATTTTCTATCTGAGAATTGCATTTAGGTTTATAAATTTATACATCAGTATCTTTATTATTAAATAATTTTTGCAGCCGTATATATTTTGTTTTATTTTATTTCATTTGATTGAATCCAAAACAAAAAATCAAACCGCATTATCCTTCTAAATTTTAATAGATTTATTTTTATAGTTTCATCACTTACAAATATTTAATAGTCTATACAAGTTTTTAAAAAACTATGAATGATTTATTTTATTTTATTTTAAGTTTGAACCTCCGGATTCCAATTTGCGCATATTTTTCTATTCCAACAAATGATCATCGTATTTCGGCACAGTGAGAAATTATTTTCCCCCTGCTTTCAAAGAATGGCGTCAAATAAATAGTTACCTACATGTTAATCTTTTTTATTATTGACAAACTAAAATACCTTCTGGTTTATTGCTCTCCCAGAATTAAGTACGAGATTAAACAATATTTTTCCATTGTGTCAGTTGAAATGTAGTTTTCATTTCAACTTTGTTATTTAGCTGCTCTTCCTTTTTTTTCCTTCAGAAATATCCGCTTTGATCGTTCGGATAATTACATTTCAATAAGTGACATTTTTTTCTGATATTTTCGTAATATCCATTTATTTGTAAGAGGAAGGCATGAAGTGAAAGTTACCAATGTGAAGAAGTAGCTATTTGAGTATAATTCTATCATACTCACTACATTTCAAAGAATACCATTGTAAACATGTAAAAAGACCTTAATGACCTAGATGTAATGTAACCTAATATTAATAATAAAAACTTTATAACATTACACAAACGTAAGTTAAATTAATACGTAACTTACAATCTAAAAGAACTGATTATTAATATTTTTAGGATTCACGGAATAACATCTCGGCAAAGCCTGAAAAAAATCACTGCTAATAGGTGCTGTAATATGGTTGAGAGAGCGAATCACCCATTGCTTCTACTTTTTATAGTGCTTTCCTAATCCCCAAAACAGAGGCTCAAAAACATGCAAACAAGTACCATTGCCACGTATTTAACAAGCAATATAATGGAAGGAAAATATATGAAACATTAAAATTAGCTTCCATTGCTATTTTTCACTTAGAATGCTCTAAAACACTAGCATGCACAATGCAGAATATTTCAGAGCTTCAGTATTTACAATCTCAGTGAGCATTTTCCGTCAATTAACTTACAATTGCACTAAAGCTTTCCAGCAGTAGATTTACGGATTAAGCTCTGTATCTCAACAAGCGGAGATACAGCTTACATTCACCATTGGGATTACTTATGAGAGTCTATAATAAACTAATATCCTTATCAGGTGTCAGAATTATCAGAAGGATTCTGAATTATTAATAGAGGACTTGCCATTCGATGCTTGTGTTCTTGAGAAAGTATAATTACGGAAACAATGAAAGATGCGTTTAAACATTTATGTTAATCGTATGGATTTAACACTGATTATTTTTTTGCCTAATTATAGTGTCAAAAATATCTATGATAGAGAAATTTTTATCAAGGCTTCAAGAAATTATCACTTTGCAGTTATGGTAATTGACTATTTCTGAAAGAATATTACCCTTCTTTTTTTTTCTTCAGTAATGTCTAAATGTGGAAGGGATGAATTATTCTTAAATTGAGGTGTTGTGTTAATATTTCATGATACTTGTTGGTGCATGCAATATGGAGAAATTATGATATCATGTTCTGTTAGGAAAAAAAACGGAATTAAATCTCCTTTTTATCCTAAATAAGTATAATTAATATTTTTTTAACTAAGTCACAGGCATTTGAAACAATATGTTTTTATCCTAATTAATTAAGATAATGATGATTCATTAAATTAATTAAATTAATGTCTCTTTTTTTCTTTATTATAAAATGTTAGGAAGAAAAAGTTTTTAAAGAGTGCATTCATCTTCGAATAATGAGAATCCATAACAAGTTCTCTCTAGTATTGGAGTCAAGAATTTAAGTAAAATTTTGTTATTGTCATTTCTGTATTTACTGAACTTAATTAAAATAAGTCAATCAAACTATTTCGGCAACCTTCCTCATAAAAGTCATAACAAGAAAAAAGTTAAGAAATAAAAATATTTAAATATTCTTCTTTAATATATAGTTAAAATTTGGGTGCAGATGAATTTATCATTTACAAAAAATATAATGCTGCAGACAAAATTAAATTTAAAAAAAATTGAACGACACAATTTAACCTAGCAATGCTTAATAACATATATCTTACTCATTATCAATAATGCAATATAATCTTAAGAAGAAATCGTGAATTGCAAGTGAACAATTTTTTAAAAACACCATTTTAATTATGGTAATTAATTTAATGATAAGCCCTATTGGTATAATATTTTCTTATTTTCTTTATAGGGTGGTTGCCGGACAGAAAAATTAGCAATGGCCCTCTTGTACCGCTTCTCCCGCCTCAACGACCGCTCCAACACTGGCGTTTTCACCTTCATTGTGACGCGTTCCGTCACTCGTGACGTCCACCGTGACGCTACTACCAAAGACTTCGTGTTCGGCTACCACCGCTGGGCAGTGTCCTTCACCCGCACCGAGAAGATCCTGGGGGTCTACCTAATCCTCCGCAACCCTTCGGAGGACACCAAGTGCTACGTCGACTACACCTTCACCCTCCTCAACCGAGAGCACTTCTCCAAGAACGAGGTTTACCCGCAGAAGAACGCCTGCTTCAGTGTCGAGGAACCCGCCCACGGCACCAGCAAATGGATGCTCATGTCAGAGCTGAAGTCCCGAAGGTTCACAGACGAGAATTGGGAATTCCTCATGGAACTTTCGATTAGCAACGCCATGACGGTCTTCGAAGGACTGGTGAAGATACCGCATGTGCCCCACTCTTCCAGCGGACACAAGAATAGGGTC
Organism: Argiope bruennichi; assembly: GCF_947563725.1. Lineage (NCBI taxonomy): Eukaryota > Metazoa > Arthropoda > Arachnida > Araneae > Araneidae > Argiope > Argiope bruennichi. Next base: position 105,824,758 of record NC_079156.1, read on the forward strand.
AAGCTGGAGACCTCGTACTTCACCTTCGGGAACTTCGAGTGGAACGTGTCCATCCTGCCCCACGGGGACGAGGCCGATACCAGCACTCGCCCCCGGGTCTTGCTGAACCGGCTGACGGGATTCGACCACCAGTGCAGGGTCATGTACCGGGTGATACTTGGAGAAGGAGAGCGGAAGATAGACTCAGGACTTCTCGACCAGATCTCGGACATGAGTGGCCGGATCCGGGGATTCTCCTTGCGGTGCCAGGTGCCCGACATCGTCCGGCGGACCGTCCTCCGTGTGCACACGGAGATGATGTGCGCGAACACTATCAGCGAGGCAAAAGTACCGACTACCCGGGACCCGAACTCGACCGCGAACTGTTATGATCGGGACAAGCAGGGATGGTGCGTTGAGGCAGACATGGAGTGCGAGTTCCTGAGGCTGAAGCTCTTCTACTCGGACATGCACAACGTACCAAGGAACCACCTGCGGTCGGTTTCGTGGAACGCTTACGTCATCCGCGACCATCCCAGCACGGGGACCAAGGAGAGCGTAATCGTCATGAACGCCCCCCACAATAGTTATTACGTGCAGGATGGGGTGGACATGGGCGTTATTATGGAGACCAATATACCAGTGAGACAGGTCAGTATGACTTGAATTCTCTGAACTTCATATTACTAATTTGTGTTCAGTTCGAACTAGTTAGAATCTGGTTAAAAGATGTTGGAACATACTTGAAGTGTTGAATCTAAAAGAAATGTATTCTTAAAAATAAATTTAGATTCTTCACATACATGGAATGATCAATATATAAAAATGAAATAATTCCTACTTAAACTTTTATTCCATTTCCTGACTATTATAATACCTAATTAATTTTAAAAATGAATAAATATTATATGTTTTAGCACAAGAATTTTGCAAGAAGATTATTAATCATCAAAAGCTCACTTGGAAGTATTATGAAAGAAAAAATGTTATAGTACGTTTATAATGTATTTTAGTTATTATTATCAGAATAATTTTGTTATTACATCATTTTTTCCTGTAAATTTTTCCGAACTAATCATTGAATAGGTTTCAAGAGCTATGACGCTTACATTTTTCTCTCTTTTAGATTCTCAGAACTCATGAGAAGTAATTTAAGGAAAGTATTTTTGTATAAAAATGCGTAAACGCAAGTTACTTTTTCGGATACAAGCACTAAAAATTAGCATCAATTTTTCAGCACAGTTATTACATAATTTACGTACTTAGTTACTAGGGTTTATGCAAAAACAGACTTTTTGAAAAACCAGTTTTCAAATTCAATATTCCCAAAAATTCAATTTTAGCCGGTTTTCTAATTTTGTAAAAAAAAAAAAAAAGAGAGAGAGAGAGAGAGAGAGAGAAAGAGAATAAGGAAAAATATTTAGTTTAATTTATATAAAATAACAAAAAACGAAATCAATATCAAATTCAATATATATATATATATATATATATATATATATATATATATATATATATATATATATATATATATATATATATATATATATATATATATATATATATATATATATATATATATATATATATATATATATATATATATATATATATATATATATATATTCTTCTAAGAAAATAGGTTTTAGAAAACATAAAATATCCACTGAACAGTGGCTGACTCTTGTTCTTATTTTGGGCTAAATATTGCCTGAAATTGAAAATACTCATTCACTGACAACTTAGCTTGATTTTACAGTTTTCATGGCTTCAAATAACAAATCTAAGTCTTTTATTCGTTGCCTCAAATAATGAAAATTCAGCTATAAGTGTCTTTGGATTTGTAAGTTTTTTTCAGGGCCTTCAAGAAACTTATGAATTGATTTTTCCGTGATTCTTTTAAAAAAATAAGTACTCTGATGAGTAGTTTCTTCGATTTGCTTTTCATCAGAATCGGTTTCCATATAAGAATTTGGAAATATTCTAGTCAATATCTTTCCAGATAACTTAATTATTTCGGTTTTTGAAGTTAAAGAAAGTATACTAGATTTCTTCGCTGAACTAGAAATGATTTGTTGATTTTGCAAATACAGCAAAAGAGTTGCTAATTATACTTGTTTTCTTTCTTGAATTCGTTCTTCATATAATAATTTCAAACTTATTTCAGTGTTTAAATTTTTTTTAGTTCATTTAACAGAAATTCAAATATACTTTCATTTGTTAATAAACTGACATCTCGTCGCCCTAAGCATTCAGATTCTGGACGAATTGTTCCCAACCGATAAAGTTGAAAATATTTATTTATTTGAAGAAAAGGAAAATCCAGGCGTTCCGAGAAACTGATTTCTTAATTTAAAAACTGCTTTTTAAATGTGACAAATTTACTTTAAAAAAACCTGTTATTTAAAACTGGGTTTGAAGACCCGTCAAACCCTAATAGTTACTTTAAAATGTTTACGTACTTCATAATTATAACAATAAATAACAGTTCAAAGTTACATATTCCAAACAGCAATATATACTATACTTGTTCTTGTTGTGTACAATCGGACAACCCGCCATCAATGAACGAACGACAGAATGTGGCCAACTGCTGTATTTATGAAAACCCTTCCACAACACTGATTCATTGAACTGATATCATCTTATAGGTGGTTGGACCCCAGCCACAAATTGGTCAATCTCTGACAGTCCTCTTCATTAGTCTATATATCTATCATCCTATTAAACGAGGAACAGGTCACCATTTTAAAAAATATCCCCTCCAAATTCTCGATAGACTACAAAGAAAGACAAACACTTTAAAACTTTCATATAGTTGGTAAAAGAACTGTTAATTTTAGCATCATGTTTTGCAGTGTTCTGAAATTTTCTTGCTCCATCAGTACTGTACTTGAATTATCATTTCAACTTTTAGATTATTTCTTAATTTGAAAAAGTACATATAATATTACTAGTGAAATTGAAAGAATATATTTCTGCTGCTAGTCTCTATGATATTGTATGACACATTAAATTTATTTCTATATCATCTTAAGTCACATAAGCATTTGATAGAATTAAATCATTTACATAAAACAGATATTATGGAAAAAAAATCTTTTTAATATTATGTATTTAACGTACAGCTGTATTCATTATATTTTGATTCAAAGCGTCAAGCAAATGTAGATTTTTAATAACGTTGTTTTCGGATACATTAATCGGAAATTTATAAGAGTAATCTAATTTTAGACTATTCTGTTTCCAAAAGTATAACAATTCATGCAATATTCCACTGATTCTGTAGAAGTTTGAATATTAAATAAAAATAATTTATATATCAAAATAAATATTTATTTATTCAGCAAAGAGCACAATGATTCTATGATTATATATGCACTGAATGCCAGACATCTTATTGAAATTTCCCTTATCATATCTCACGAGACTGATATATTTTGCTTTGGAAAAACTAAATAATACAGGAAGCATATAAAATAATACTACTTAAATAGAATTATTCACTAAGTTATGTTCTTTGCTGAATAAGCAAATATTTATCCTCATATATAACTTTTATTAATTTAATACTCACAGCTATACAGAAGCAGTTGAGCTTTATTTGATTTTTTATTCATCTTTAAGTAAATATTTTTCCAGATCCTCAGTTTATCTCTCAATAAAACTAAACATTTCTGTACTTTTGCAGACAATTGAAATTACAAAATTAATTATTATGCCTCACGAGACTAATATATGTTGCATTGAAAATTCTAAATTGTACCCTGCAGCCTATAAAAAAATACTACTTTTTTAGAATTCTTCACTATGTTATGTTCTTTGCTGAATAAGCAAATATTTACAAAAATTTGCTGAATAAGCAAAAAATACTTAAATAGAATACTTCACTATAATATGTTATTTGCTGAATAAACAAATATTTACAAAAATTTGTTGAATAAGCAAAAATTACTTAGATAGAATACTTCACTATGTTATTTTCTTTGCTGAATAAGCAAATATTTACAAAAATTTGCTGAATGAGCAAAAATTCCTTAAATAGAATACTTCACTCTGTTATGTTCCTTACTGAATAAGCAAATATTTTTCTTCATATGTAACTTGTTTTCATTTAAGACTCAATTCTGACAAAAAGCAGTTGAATATTGTCTGAATTTTTGTTATCTTTAAGTAAATATCTTTCCAGATCATTGGTTTAGCTCTGAATTTAACAAAGCATTTATGTATTTTTGCAGACAATTTAAATTACAAAATTAATTATTATGTCTCACGAGATTGATATTTTTTGCATTGAAAAATATAAATTGTACACTACAGCATCTAAAAAATTACTACTTAAATAGAATAAATACTTCAATAAATTATGTTGTTTGCTAAATAAGCAAATATTTACAAAAATTTGCTGAATAAGCAAAAATTACTTAAATAGAATACTTCACTATGTTATTTCTTTGCTGAATAAGCAAATGTTTTTCTTCGTATGTAACTTGTTTTCATTTGATACTCAGTGCTGACAAAAAGCAATTGAATATTGTCTGAATTTTTGTTATCTTTAAGTAAATATTTTTCCAGATCATTGGTTTAGCTCTGAATTTAACAAAGCATTTATGTACTTTTGCAGACAATTTAAATTACAAAATTAATTATTATGTCTTACGAGATTTATATATGTTGCATTGAAAAATCTAAATTGTACATGACAGCATATAAAAAATACGACTTAAGTAGAATACTTTAATAAGTTATTCTAGTTGCTGAATAAGCAAATATTTATCTTTATTTAGTGCTCGAATCTGTACAAAAACAGTTGAACATTGTCTGAATTTTTATTCGTCTTTAAGCATATAATTTTCCAGATCCCCAATTTGACTCTGAATAAAAAAAAAAAAATACATTTCTGCACTTTTTCAGACATCTGAAATTACAAAATTAATTATCAGCTCCCTAACTAATATTCATTGACACAAATGTGGCTCCTATTTTTCAAGAAACTTATTTTTATATACATTGTTAAATGAAATATAAAATATTTAAACTAAATTTAAAACTCCAACTTAGCAAAAGATGTTTAAATTAGCAAATAAACATAAAGTACAATGCATTTTAAGCATTCAAACGCCCAAGCATTTTTTAATTTATTCAAATTCCTAGGATCGTTGAATTCTTTTATACTAAGAAGCAAAACAAACACTTACTTTTCATTCAACCGAATACTTTCTTTTCTCCATTGTTCTCGGAAAATTTTTCTCAAATTCCCATTTAATTCTTTTTATCTTTAAAACTGTGACTCTCGACTATTTCGAGAGCATTCGAGCTCAAATTCAAATGCTCATTGTCTCGGTTTCTCGAGCTTCATAAAAGCTTTAATTAAGAAGTGGATTTGCATTCCGGCATCGGGCACTTCTGCTGGAATTCTGCCTTCGAGTGCTGTTTAAATACAAAATGGGAAAGAAGGGGCATTTAGTTTGAGCGAATCGTTGGTGGTTGTTTTCATAATCAGGGGGATTTTCAATTTCGAAAAAGTCGTCTGTTGAATTCCAGTTGGTCGTTTTCGCGGTAAATGTAAATGGGGAAGTTGAAAATGGTTGGTGGGATCTTCTATCGCACTGGATTATGTTCTGGTATCATTTACAGTTAGAATTAAAGTGCAGAAAATTACAAGTTAAAGCAAATATTCATTCTAAAAGAAATGCAGTCTTCTTAAAGAGCATTTCAGTTTAAAAATAAAGGGCATAAAAGAGAGAATGTTTAAACACTAAATAATATCTGTATCCTTCCCCATGTAAGTATCAATTAATAAATATTATGAGACTGAAAATGTTTTATTATATAGATTTTATATAGTGTATGATCCATATTATTAAACAGTGGGATTTTTTTCATCTTATAGAATGTATTCTTTCTTTTAAAGTAACCAAACTGTTTTTTCTAAAATATTTGAAACAAAAAAAAAAATCGATTTTTTTTTTTATTTCTATGCTAAACTTTAGAGAATGCCAGAAGCTAAATATTAAAAGAGATATTTTGTAATTTTATAACTTACGGACGAATAAAGAAATATATAAATTAGTACATAAAGTACCAGACCCCTTTTTGACAACTAAAAATTATTCTTAATGCCTCATTATTTTAAAAATTGTTTTATTCGTATAATGGTATATAAATTTGAAATAGATGTGTATAAACAACTTTCTTATTTTTTATACTAATATTTTTGTATCTCCATGTGTTACAATTAAACGAACAAGATAAATTAAGAAATTTTTACCATGTTAAAAACTATATATTAATTGGATTATACTGCAGCAAATGTATGCTTCAAACGTATGTGTATATATTTACTGTGAATTAAATGTATACAAATGTCTTAAATGCACAAAAGAAATTACTGTATAAATTCAAACTTATAGTATTTATTCATTAAAAAAAAGTTGTTTTCTTAAAATATAAAAAGTGAATAGAATTTTCCAAACATTAAAATATTTCAGATGCTTCAAATTGTTTTCATATTTCGTGAAATTTTATTTAGATATGTAAAAGCGTTTGGAAAACAGATTTCGTCAGACATAGAGAAGTTATTCTAAAATTAACATGTAGCTATGTCTTTTTATATTAAACATTGCACGGAGTTTCCATCAAAATCAATAGTTTTGCATTATTACATGCATTTATTTTGAAGTTATTTTCTTAAACAGAAATTTGAACATCAATTTTGTTCCAAAATAGAATAATTAATAGAAAAATTTAGACTGTTTTCGGATAATTAGTGGTCATTATGTCATCACTGATATATTATTAAGGCATATAGGCTTTTATCATAAAGGCTCTAAATTGTAATTAAAAATTATAACCAAACTAATTGCTTAAAAACAATTCCAACGATATACTTCCTGATACCTTTTATGGTGTTTCTCTCAGAATTCAAATTAATTAGAATTTTTAAAATATATATATATCTATTTTTAAAATTCCTGGTCGTCTTAATGTAAATGCTTATAGGCATAAACATGCATATAAGCATGTCCATGTGCAGGTGATATAAATAGATCTTTTTCTATTTTTTATCAAAAGTTTGGCTTAGTATTCAGCATTTTATTGATATTCCAAATTTGAATAAAAGTATATATAAATTCACTATATCTTATTCAGTAAAGGATATATAAATTGTAACTTTTAATAAATTCTTCTCGGTTGAAGAGACCCACTATTTTTCCTCCATATTCACAGCATTATTTTGATCATGTCAATCAGCTTTAGTCAACTACTTCTTATCACATTCTATGCAAAGTACTATTTTGAGTTGTTAAGACTGTGGGCTGTGGCAAGATCGTTTTTATTTTTTGCTATTTCCTTCAAATATGAAGAAAGGTAAGGTATAGATGATAACTGATGGCGTATATAGAGGTTCTGATTTTTCAAATGTAATGAAAACAGGTAGAATTTCAATGGTTTTGGATGGGACACTCAGTTTAGATTTTTTTCACATATAGAGTGCACATAGATTTAATGATTTTGAAACATGAACTTCAAACAGAAATAATTTGCAAAATTGGATGATTGAATAAATTTGGCAGAATTGATTATCTAATTTTGACAGCTGTTTCAAAAAATGTTGGCAAAACACTCAGTATACTTTTAGGTATACATGTTTATTCCAAATAACTGCATCGATTATTAAAAAAATTCATTACTCCCTAGTAAACAATTAGAAAAGGAGACAATTTGAAAAAAAAAATTAAAAATTAACTAAGTTTTGTATTTTTACATTATAATTGTCTAATTTGACGTCTACTAATTACACGGACAATACCTAGCGGTAATCATTATTTTTTTACCATGAGAAATACTCTCTACGAATACCTTTATCTCTCTCCTTGTTGCGTACATATAATGTCCTTACGGGAAAGTGCATGTCACGTCCCAACGAAATTGAGACACAAGAAGTAATTTCAGAGGTCTTGAAAATTCACAACCTGATCGTACAAGCTAGAATTAATTTTCCTCCACTCGCTAAGATTACAGAAATCATGGGTACAAATTCGCTAAATGAGAGTTAGCACATTTTAGGCTGAGTTTCGAAACTAGCATGAATAACTATTTGAATATGTGTGTATCCATCCTCTATTTGGAGGTCCTCGAGCTTGGCGACAAACTTGGCGACCATCTGGTGACTTGGCGACGAATTTGGAAACTTTGGCGCCAAAATAGATTATACCCGAAACATCGAGAATTTTCCCGATCCGTCCAGTAGGAACCGAGATAAGCCTCGAACGTTCCTGATTGGTTGAGAGGCTTTTAGCCCCACCTCCTGATGCCTATAAAAGGAAGCAATCCTGCCGCTGCCGAGCAGTGGTGAACCGACGGTGAATTGAGTCGTGGACCAGTGGAGTCGAAGAGTAGTCGGAAGCGACGGTGAAGAACTCGTCTTCCAGGGACTAGCGGAGCAGCGACGGAGTAGAGCTGCTGTGTATACTATTGTATGCTGCACGTCTCGGCTGAAGATAATCGTCTTCTGTGCTGTATATAGCTGTCGTCTTTGTGCTGTCCTGTGAGTCTTCGTGTAAATAAACGTCGTTGTTTCATTTTCTACTGCGCCTGCTGATTGAGTGTTCTCCACACCATATAACTCCCACTATCCAAACGAACCCCGGGAAAATTCCGTAACAATATAAACGTTTTTACTTTGCAAGTTTCCTTGGGCCCATAAGATATACGAATATAAAAGAACGTGCCCTGTCTGCCCCAAATAAAATTCATTACGTTGATAAGGAAGTAGGCTCCTAAAGATTTGGTTTCTAAAAAGAGGATCACAATGTTTTGAAATTTTAGGTACTTTTGGACACCCACCGGCATGAAATTAAATTTTGTACTTCAAAAGAAAATTCGAGTTTAATAAATATCGATTTGCGGAAAATCCCGCATCATTTAACTTCTCATAGAAAGTTGCTGAAAATTGATTATCTGTAATGCCACCATGTACCAAAATTTTAATTTTATTCGATAAAAATATTTATAAAAATTACAATATATAATTGATCTCATACTTATAAAAGAAAATAAAAAATATTCTATCTATCGCACATGTGAAGTTGAAATTCATTTATTAAAAGCACTCGTATCTTATAAAATAAATAAATTATTGGCATTCATGTATTGAAATCAGTATGTAAGGAAACATAATTCCAAATTTATACCTATAGTCTAATTATTTTTCAATTATTGTTTTATTATAAAGCTATAATTATTGTATACAAATCAATTGCTTCAACACATTCTATACTACCAACGAAATAAGCAGCTTACATTGACTCTTGATTTGAGAAATAATATATCAGAGGAATTTTGAGTAAATATCAGGCAAGGTAATATATATATATATATATATATATATATATATATATATATAGAAAAATAAAAAGAAAAGTTTGGAAAATCAATCATTTCTAATGTAGAATTAAAATATTTTTTGTTCACTTTTTATTTCCCCATAAAAGTATATATTGAAAGTTTAGTAATCGTGAAAATATTCAAACTCGAGATTTTAACGAATATTCACATTTTAGAACTTCCTGAATTCGAAAAACACATTTTTTGAAAATTTTCGTCTGTCTGTCCGCCTGCGACAAAAATAAACCCTAACAACTGCTTTGAGCTAAATGGTTGAAATTTGGTGTATGTTGTTTTCAACAAATTTGCAGATTTATATCAAATTTTGAATAAAATCTATTGAGATGCTGTTCGAATTTATATAAGTTAACAGCCGGACTTTGATAACTACACTTCGAAGATAACTCGATAGATAAGATTTGGTGCACCGATTTAACGTTCATTTTCAAAGTTTCAGACAAGACCGTATTGACTGTATGTCTGTCTGTACAAAATATATTAAATATATGTATCTGATTTTGTGATACAAGAGCACTTTTATATGAAATCATTGTTTTAATCAATTTTGAAAAACATGTGTAAAGAACAAATTCAATCTTTGTATACTATTAACCGCAAGGCAGGGATTAATCGCGAAAAAAATTCGCCAAGGATGGCGCGACAGATTCAGTAAAAAGTGCTAAATTCACGCCAAAATTAATATTTCGTAACTATTGTAGGCCAGTATCATGCCAAGGCTTCTTTGACATGACAAGTGAGTGTGCGAGAAAGTTTTGGGGAGACAGTCTAGTTGGTTTGCTGCATTTTGCATTAAAATGGAAAGTGGACTTGTATTTATAGCATCATTTTCTAGAGAGTCAAATCATCTATTATTTTTGAAAAAAAAAGTGCGTATCACTCGATTAAATAAAACAGAACTAAATTACAAATATCGATGCTATCAAAACCATATACATCTTTTCAGCTATTAAAAAAAAACTAAATTATCAAAGAAAAAAATCATGAATAGCACATTTACATATAATTCAAACAACAAAAGAATAGTTCTTAATTTAATACGTGAATAACTGAAAAATGTGTAAATAATTCCCTATGTGAATTAATACGAATTATTCCACATTTACATCAGCGTAAATGAATTCCATTCTAAGTATCATCAAGTTCTCCATAAATACAAAATAAAAATTCCATTTTATTCCATTGAATACTTACCGCATATTATCACTCGTGCAACTTTTTTTAGCAATCTCTAGCATTCTCATTCATTTCATTATCTCATTCTTTCTGAATGTAATTCTCGAACGTTTCGGGAGTTTAAACGCCCATTGTTATAAACTCTTCAGCGCCATAAAAGACTTCATTAAATATTGGGATTTGCATTTCAGCAGCGGAATTTTGTTGGGAAAATCTGCCTCGAGAGATGTTTAAATAGCAAAGAAGGGTTTTTAAATGAATAAGTCACGGTCGTAACTTTAGTAATTTCAGAAAATATGAAAAATTTCATAAAAATTGTAGTTAAAAGCAGAAGCTCGTTTTCCTAATGAAAATTGTGCTTGTGAATGGGAATTTGACTATCTAGAAGGTTACTCTTAGATTAATTTAACTTTATTATTCATGCGATTTACCTTAGTTACATTAAAAATCCGGTTAATGTTTTTGGTTTTCCCAAGAATAAAATATTCTGAATTAATCAGTTATCCCATAGTTGTTGATTTAATAATCTCTTGGATTATTGAAATTTTTTGAAAAAAAAATTATGAAAATTTCGAAAGGTTTGTGTTTCTATATGAGTTGATCGTTTAATGAATGATGATGTCATCAAATGGGCTTGATTGTATTAGAAAGATTAATTTACATTACAAGTAGAGCAGGTGTAAGGCTACTAAACAAGTTTTTAATTTTAAAATAAGTATGTTTAACTATCACAAGTTCACTTTGAAAATACTTTATTGATGGAATCACGAAGCTCAATTTATCCGTGAAAGATGTACTTGAAATGAAACGCGGCAAATATTCCCATTAAACTCTCTGGGGTTTAGAGATACAATAAACAAGAAAATATATTTCCTGATAATATATATGCAAATATTTAAAGAACCTGATTATATGCATCTTAAATTAAATCATTACATATGAAACAAATTATATGAGACTATGAACGCATTCTATTATATGAGACTTTATGAACGCATACTTTTATATGAGACTTTATGAAAGCATTCTTTTATAAGTAGTTAATTCTCTTTTGAATCCATATATAACTTGAAAGGAATACGTCCTCAATAGTCAACTTCACATGATTGATACCTTCCTTTTAAAGTTAAGATAAACTTCTCGAAATGGAAGGAGAGTCAGTAGATTTGAAAAGATGGCTCTCCAACGAGGTGACGGGAGTCTTGAGTAAGATTAATAAGGCCTGGACCTTTCGTGGGCAAATGTATCCTCGAGGATTCAGTTATCTCTCTCTTAGACGCCCCGGGTGGATCTGAAGTGAGGTTCTACAGTGTGAATTTATCTGGATAAATTGCCCATTTGTGTGAGAATAGCACTAAGGGCATTTATCAAATGAAATGTCTTCCTTAATTGCAGAAACATGAGACTTGAGAAATGGTGTCAAGAAAATGTTTCATTAAGAGGACAGTAGAAACATGGAATCGCTTCCTCACCAAAATATATGTTTATATTCAACTATAATAATATTATAAGATTTATTGAATAATAAAAGGAATATTTTAAAGGCCTAGAGAAAAAAAAAGCACATTTTAATTACTATTGTTAGAAAGATATTGTAATGAGATTTAAATATATTTGAAAGGTTCCAGGTGTCTTAATTTTAGGAAATAATCAATAGAATTGATAATAAAGATTTTGGTTAATTTAAAGAAAATATGTTATGCATTTTATATTTTGAGGTTTTTTAGATATTTAAAAGTCAATTCCAATTCCGAAAAACATAAAATTCTTATGAAAACTCAATAATTGTGTATAATATTATTTCTAAAATAACTGGCATTTGATTGGATTTACAAAATCATGCACAGTTTTACTCCAAATAAGTTTATATTGGTAGTAAGGAAAAAATAACTAAAAATTGATTTGCCAGATTTTTTTTCAAATTTAATATATATATATATATATATATATATATATATATATATATATATATATATATTAATATTATATATATATATATATATATATATAATATTAATATATTATATATATATATATATATATATATATGTAATTAATATTTCGTTTCAATAAGTTTTAAAAAGAAATTTTACTTATTTATATTTTAATACATATACATTAAAAATTCCATAACCCTTCGCAAAAATGACTTAAAGAGGCCGCCGTCTTCTTGAATCTCTAATAGCATAATACCTGGGATTAGTAGCAAAAATTTCGCTTATTTAGAGCGGAATCATTCATATTATTTCTTACTTTATATTTTATTACATACGAAAATTACAAAAAGAAAGAAAGTTTTAATGAAATATCTAAATATATAAAGCGTTAACGCAGAGGCACAGGAATCGGTCTTCTTATTGTTGAATGGCAACAGTAAAATATGAATAAATCACTATACGAAAGTTTCAGTCTGCTTCGTTGAAAACTTTTCCAGCTGCACTTAATTCAATGCTTTGTTACTTAATTCAGCTGAAAAACATTATTAAATATTCTTAAAGTATTATTTAACAAAAGTTTTATTCACTCAAATATCTATAAACGTTATAAATCTATAAAACGTTAATGTAATGGCACATGAATCCTTCTTCTTCTTCGAATGGCAACAGTCAAATGTTAATAAATCACTACATGAACGTTTCGGTCTGATTTATTGAACGTTTTACCAGCTGCACTTGATTCAACTCATTAATGAAACTGCAAGACATTATTAGAAATGCTTAGGATAGGTCTCACTAAAAACTTTATTCACACAAATATCTAAATATGTAATAGCACAGAAATTGTTCTTCTTCCATATTGACGAATGACAACAGTCAAATGTGAATAAATCACTATACAAACGTTTCAGTCTTCTTCATTCAAAGTTTTTCAGCTGCGCATGATTCAACACTTTGCTAATTAAAGCAGCTGCAAAACATTATTAGAATTTCTGAGTACAGGACTCACCAATAAATTTATTCACTCAGAGGAAAGAAAATAAAAAGAAATTAAGAAATGGGCTTCAAATAAAGTTTTATCCAGAGTGACCATTAGGCTTAACCATTGGCACATGAGAATCTCTTATGACTTATCTATGAAAAATAATGAAATAGCTTCCAATATTATTATTTCTTAAAAATGGTTTCTCTACTATTTTAAAACTTAAAAAAATATCTTTTTAATGATATATATTTTATGTATGTATCATGTTTTGTTTATTTTTACTTTTTTTCTAAATATAAGTTTTTCTAACTGCACTTAATTCAACGCATTGCTAATTAATTTAGCTGCAAAACATTATTAGAAATTCTTAAAATTGGACTCACAAAATCTTTATTCACTCAGAGGAAAGAAGATGAAAAGAAATTATGAAATAGTTTTCAAACAAAGCTTAATAGAGTCTGAAAATAGGATTAATCATTGTGAAATGAGACGTTTCTATGACTTATTTATAAAAAGTAATGAAATATCTTCTAATTGTTATCTCTTAAAAATAGTTTTTATCCTGTTTAAAAATTCAAAAAATTATCTTTTTAATCATATCAATTTCTTATCTGTACCATGTTTCGTTTAGTTTTAATTAACTTTTTAATGTAATGTACTGTTTATAATAGTTAATTTTATGAAGAAATTCAACACCATTCATCAAAATATTCAAATAGCGTGCTTTTGCAAAAGTTAAAATTAAAATAAGAAACTGCTTTATTTGGACAATAATTCCGAAGTTAGATTTTCAGTTTTTCGCTTTTATTTCATAGAATATGCATATTTTTAAAAAATTTGCCCACGTTATAATTAATTTTTACTTATTTATTAAACACATGTTCTTCGGTTTTATCAAATAAAAAGGTGAAATTTTTCGAAAAAATGTATACTCCACATTAATATTTTAAGGACATTTTTCAACCTAAGTCAATGATCTAATCTAAGCAAACAAAGTGGCCAAATGCGGCAAGTTTATTTTGAACTCGATACCTTGAACAGTCTTCATGTTTAAGACTTCTCTGAGTCTGAATAGAGACAGTTTGTATGATATAAGATAATAATCGAAAACGCAATTGGAAGATGGATGAAATTTGGTACAATATTTTACCCCAAATATTATATAATTTTATAAAAAAATTGGACTAAATCCTTCAATAGATAAAATGCCTTTATATATACCTACTTATATATTTGTAAACAGGACAATTCAGATATGAAAAAGCTGTATAGCTACAGAACAAAATTACAGATCTTCGATAAATTATGGCAACATATTTCAAATCTTTAGGAACAACGCATAGATTGCTCTTCAGTTTTTTTTTTTTTTTTTTGTCACTGAATATGCCGATAAGACGGCACGAATTTCTAGAAAGCTGCAATTCCTTATACAATTGCGATAAAGGAAATGTAATTTCTTTTTTAAAAAATAATATTGTCCCGTCGATGAAGGTGGCATAGATAAACCATGACTTATCTAAAGTCAAAGATAACATTCGTTTATCTCAACTCGAGACTTTATTCAAAAAACTAAACCTTACATCTGTTTTTACCCACGAGACCAAAATGACTCGAATCTTCCAGATTTAGAAAGGTACAGAAATTACAAGAACATTTTAGAACAAACGATAATTGAAAGTAAATCAAACACAAAGCAATTTTTAACAACTTCCTGCAGTCAGATACGAACTTGCGAACTGTCGCTTTGAGTTCATAGCATTCAATCACAGAGCTATTTTGTCCACGCCAAGCTCGAAAAAGTTTCGTTGTAATATTGTAAATCAGAAATAAAAAATTTTGGATATTTTTATCCCTTCTATTCAACAATTCTTCGTTATCCTATCCAAACATGAAATGAATTTGTTACCATTTTCATAGGACGGATGCCTTTCTTCCCTAACACAATATAAAGTTCCCTATCAGTGAGAACGAATCAATAGATTCGAATGGTTGACTCTCCAATGAGGTGTTGGAAGGCATGAATAAGATTAATGGGCCAAGGACCTTTCGAAGGCAAATGCATCCTCTAGGATTCAGTTATCTCTTTCCCACAGGCCCCGGAGGGGATCTGCAATGTAGTCCTGCAGGGCAATTTATCTGAAGAAATTGCTCATTTGAGTGAGAACGGCTCTAAGCGCATCTGTCAAATGAAATGTCTTTTTAATTGCAGAAACATGAAGGTGTCAAAGAAATGTCTCTTGATATCCCTGGTGAGGCTTAAGTTTACCATTAGGAACAGAAACACTCAATTGCACTCAATTGAATATTTAATTGCAAAAAGAATATTTATCCGATCAAATATTTATCCGATTGGAATCATTTGTCTGGTCTGTACTTTTTGTGTGAAATAATTGACTAATTATACAAGCCGGCAAAATTTGATTCATAAAAAGGTGTTTAAAATGTAGAACTGATTTTTAAGGTCGGGCAATTATAAGACGGCCAGTAAGACAACGCATGAACAGAGAGGGACTGATTTATGTTTGTCACAATTTCATAAGATAGATTCATGCATTCCATGTTTGGATATAAATTGCGGTTTTGCCGTTAGTGAATTTTTTTTACTGAGTATCGTATTGAAATGAGGGATATTTACACAAAGAAACATGGTAAAATAAAAAAAAAGTCAATATACCTAAATTTTGAAATTATATAGAAAAAAATTGCAAATAAAATGAAAAAAAAACAATTGCAAATGAAATGAAAAAAAAACCAGCCTTGTATAAGAAAGAACAAAGAGCAAAAAATGTGGAATTAATCTACGTTAAGTGATCATTTTTTACATGCCAAAAAAAAAAAAAAAACCCTCCGAATTTTACAAATGCATGCGCAGTAAGAAAAAAATTCAATACCGAGACATGTTTCAGTCCCGCCGGGACAAGTACTTGCCATGGACCGGACAGAATTCTTCAGCCAGTTGTCTTACCACTGATTGAGTAGTAAATCGACCTTTATACTGCTTCGTGCGCTAACTTCAAACGCTGCATCCATTTTTGTCAGTCAGATCAGAATTTTTCACAAAATGGGTTTGAATTTAGATATTCTGGTAAAAACGAATCATTTTCAAATTATTTTAAAATGTTACATTTACAAATTTATTATTTAGCAAAGCAATGGTAATGGTTTTCTAAATTTCGTTAATGAGAGCGGTTGCCATTTTTAATACAGCCTGGCAAAAGTATAAGACAACATAGGACGCTGTCTATTACTTTTGATACATTGTCTCCTGTAACCAATATGCGGGTCTTTTGTTTGAAACAACAGTAGTTCTTCACCAGTTTTAATTCCTACACACAGAATATGAAAAAGTAAAAAAATTGACAACATCTGATTCCACATATTGAACGAAAGGATCTATGAAATATACGCATATGAAAGCCGTGAAGCTCACTCACCAAACATTCAAAAGCGAAGAGTGAAACTTTTGAAAAGAATTCCTATTTTCGTCATATTTCACTATTCACCCCCCTCCCCCTTTTTCGCTTTCACGTTCCCAAAATAGTAACTGTCATTCCTCAAGCATTGAAAAATACCAAAGGCTGGAAATGCCGTTTCATATTTGAATGTAACGATTTGCCTATTTTTAGAAGCGCCGTGGTTAGGAATGGACGGCATATGCTATCTACAGAGCGAATGTATTACTCAGATACTGCTTTAAACTTCTTTAACTCAACATAAAAATCCACTTTTCGATAGTTAAGAATAGTTTGAATTGATATAAAATTCTGAATAATGAAGAAGTTACTGACAGACAGACATGATTACAAAAATATATTTTTCGAATTCGGGGAGGGGAAAAGTGAAGATTCGGCAAAATGGCGAGACCGAATGTTTTGATTCTTGCGATACTTTTTCTTTGTATTCTTCGTTTACAAAGAGAAGTTCATTTCTGCTGCTTGGTATAAATATTTAAAAGAAACCAAAAGTACACACGCTTATGCAAAATGTCGTCAAAACTTTCATACTGTGCTGATAAGAACGGCAATGATAGTAAAGATAATGAAATGAATATTTTATCCAATCTTTATTTCAAAACTGAATTGTAGTTTTATCCTTTATTTCCATACTTCAACACAATAGCCGTTTTCATTTCATAGAATATCTAAACCAACATATTAAAAAAAAATGGTAATAGTAAGAATAATATTATTAATTAGGCAATCTTTAGAATGTCAGACGTCAAACCATCAAAGTATAAAATTACATCTCAAATGAAAGAGTCTGTTTCAAAAAGTGATGGGGGTGAATATATTCGATGGGGGGTTGAAAGACGATGATAGCATGCTTAATAAAGAGATTTTCGCTTCTGCTACTTGTTGTATATGTTTAAAAGAAACCAAAAGTACGCACGCTTATGCAAAATATCGTTAAAAAATTCTATACCATGCTAGTAAAAATGACCATGAAAGATGATGCAATGAATATTTTATGCACTCTTTGTTTAAAACTTGAATTGTATCGTTATCACGTCCTTTCTTCCATTTTTCACTTAAACAGCATTTTTTTTCCGTTTACAAAATATCTAAATCAACATATTAAAAATATATATTAATAGTAAGAAAAATATTATTAGTTGAAAATTATTTTTTAAAAGGCAACATGGCAATTATTATCTGCTACTTTTTTCTATTTATGTGTAATGTCTTAATCTAGACTGATCAAATAACGAAGCAGAATTTCCAGACAATTCTTTATTTTACAGCCCTATATATACAAAAGAACAACTTGTTCTAATCTTGGTTAAATAAATAGTTATTTACACCTGTAGTAGGAGACACAACAGTCGATGTCGAAGGGTTTTCTTGAAACTCAGTTGGTTCTCGGACTCTGAACTTGTGGGCGTAGTCCAACAGTCTGCCTGCAATTCGTTTCTTCTCTTCTCCTCTAAAATAAATATCCGCACTTTATTTCGGCGACAGTCTCCACCTCTTAATTTACATTGGTCATTTTAGCTCTCTTTCGGCCAATTGGGGTTCAGCAATATGCTTCCTCAGCGGCGTGAGTGGGTCGTGGGAAGGTCCTTTCACAATGAGAAACATTTAGCATCCAGATGTTTTGACACCCCTTTCTCTTTGAAGGTACTATTAATACCTCTTGGACGAGGAATTCCACATGTAGTCTTTCACTGTAGTCGCTAATGGACAGATGCGAGACCACCCAGTTGAAAAGATACACCATCTGACAATCTCGAGGAGTTTAGTAAGTAATAGTGACGACACATCTGGCTGTAAATGTCTTATCAGTACTGGGAAACGGGGAATGTTACATGTGTTTAAAAAAAAGCTGGAATGCACATGCTTATGGAAAATGTTGCCGAAAATTTCTTAAATTAATGGTCATACTAGTAAAGAGGATGAAATGAGTATTTTGTGCAATCTTTGTTTCAAAACTGAATAGTAGCTTTATCACATCCTTTTTTTTTTTTTTTTTTTTCTCATACTTCACCTAAATAGACTTTTCCCTTTTAAAGAGCATCTAAACCAATATATTTAGGGGAGATATTAATAGTAAGAATAATATTATTAGGTGAAAATTATTTCTAAAAAAATATCACATGATGATAGTTAATATTTTGAAATAAATCTTCCTGAACTCAATGTTTTTACTTATGTAGAAATATAAGAAAAATAAAATGCAGAAAAAGTGATATGATTATTCTTGAATTTTTTTTCTTGGTATTGGTTAATACATGATTATTTCCTAATACAAATTTAAATTTCATTTTCAGCTTTCATTCCAGGATAAATAAAAATTTTCCAAAGTTAACAATATTGCACTTAGACAGCATTACTGAGTTAGTTATTTTGGATTTTGTGGCACAAGAGCCAAATCTGGCTAAGCTGCGCCAAACATATGGTTAAATATAAAAAATATTCAGTGGAGTTCTAAAAAGTTAAAGTAAAATTTGCAAAACCAAGAAATGCGGAGATAAAATTTTACTAGTTAAATAAAATGGAAAAAACCAATTTCTTTCAAGAAAGTAAAAATATTTGGATGGGGATGTTCTCCCACCAAGTCACGAATGTTTGAAGATGATGTACCGAATAAATGTAATCGATGAGAATTAAAAATTGGACATTGTGATAAAATATGAATAACAGTTAAATTAACATCACACGCATTACAGACTGGACATCGCTCACCAAATAGAAGATGTTTATGTGTGAGGCGAGTATGGCCAATGCGAAGCCGAGTCAATTTGACGTCCAACTCGCGTACTGGAACTACCGGCCACAAAGTGATGTCAGGCTGAATAGAATGCAGCTTATTAGAAATCTGCAAATCCCATGATTCTTTCCATAAATAAAAAATACTTTGAGAGATATATTTTTTTAAATCTCTGTATGGAATAGCTCGTTGTAGAGAAGTGGATGCTGCCTTTGCTGCAGAATCGGCAGATTCATTGCCAAAAATGCCAGCGTGGCCTGGCAACCAACAAAATAAAATTTGGTAATTCCGAGTTTGCAAATTTCTCCAAAGATGCAAGATATCTATAGCTAGTGGATGTGTTTTAGTATGAGGATGGCTGAGGGCCTCCAGAGCACTCATACTATCAGAATAAATGCAGAATTTATGGTCACTAAGATTAGAAATTTTTTCAAGAGCAATCATAATTGCCATTAGTTCAGCAGTTAAAACCGAACACAAAGTACTCAATTGAAAACTGCTTGTGTCCTCAGCAATGACGACAGCACAACCCACATGATAAGCTGTCTTTGAGCCATCCGTAAAAACAGGAATGTGCGTAGAGTATTCATTGCGGTGATATAGAAAAAGTTGTTGAAAGACAATAGATGAAGTGGTAGACTTGTCATAGGTGAGAAAAGGGTTAAGATATGATATTTCTGGGACATCCCAGGGTGGCAAAGCAAGAGCAGTAGTATTATGAATCTGAAGATTTAAAATATTTACATCAGCAAAAGCTCTTTTTACCCTTTCACGAAAAGGTAGGATATTAGAAGGACGTGCATTATATAATCGTCCCAGGCCAATGGGTAAATTAATTCTACGAATAGGGTGATTGATAAAAGATTCAATACGGAAAAAATATAGTTCAGATAATTTTTTCCGTCTCAGATAAAGTGGAAGTTGATGACAGATCACATTCAAACTATGAACTGGTGATGTACGAAAAGCACCAGAACATATACGCAAAGCACTGTTGTGTACTGTGTCTAAATTTCGGAGAACACCAGAACGAGCTGTACCATATATTTCGCATCCATAATCAATTCTCGACAGAATAACAGACTGATAGATACGAAGTAAAGATGTTCGATCTGCCCCCCATCTTGTAGTCGAGAGAACTTTTAGGATGTTGAGGGATTTTTCACACCTCTTTCGCAGATGAAGAACATGCGAAAGGAAAGTGAGTTTCCGGTCAAATATGACCCCTAAGAAACGTACTTCCTCAACGACTGGAATATCAACACCTCGAATTTGTATTACAGGATCAGGATGGAGACTCCGTTTCCGACAAAAGTGTACACAGCGGCTCTTTTCAGGGGAAAGCGTGTGTCCATTCTCATCACACCATGAAATTAGTTTGTTAACAGCCCTCTGAAGTTGTCGCTCTATTAAAACCATATTAGACCCCTGGCAGGAGACTTGTAGATCATCCACATATAGTGTTCCACAAACGGATGATGGTAAAACATGAATAATTTGGCTTATATGGAGAATAAAAAGGGTGACACTCAAAACACTTCCTTGAGGAACACCCTCACTTTGAATAAAATGATGAGAAAATGTATTACCAATACGGACTCGAAATGTCCGAAATTTTAAAAAATTTTGAATAAAAACTGGCAAGTTACCTTTAAAACCAAAATCTCCTAAAGTACGGAGGATGCCATACCGCCACGTACGATCGTACGCCTTTTCTATATCGAAGAATATAGAAACTAGATGGTTTCTCCGGACGAATGCATTTCGAATTTGAGATTCAAGCATAACCAAGTTGTCATTGGTAGAACGTCCTCGACGGAAACCACTTTGAAAAGGTGAAATATACCCATTTTTCTCCAGTTCATAGAGTAAACGGGCATTTACCAT
Source organism: Argiope bruennichi (assembly GCF_947563725.1). Classification (NCBI taxonomy): domain Eukaryota; kingdom Metazoa; phylum Arthropoda; class Arachnida; order Araneae; family Araneidae; genus Argiope; species Argiope bruennichi. The sequence goes on from NC_079156.1 coordinate 105,846,337, forward strand.
GCGTTCGAGCGTTTTACAGAGACAACTAGTTAAAGCAATTGGCCTATAGTTTGAGGGATTGGTAGGAACCTTTCCAGGTTTAAGGATAGGTATCACAATGGCTTCATACCATTGTTCAGGAAAAATTTGCTCACTCCAGATTCTGTTGAACAGGTTCAGGAGATGCAAAAGAGAGGTTTCGTCTAAATGGCGAAGCATATTGTAGGTAATCCCGTCGACACCTGGGCTAGTATCTCGAGTACGAGAAAGAGCGTTCCTTAATTCCACTATCTTAAAGTTATTGTTATAAGAGAGGACCATGCGGGTTCTAAACTTCAAAGGCACTTGTTCAGCTTGTCTCTTAATCGCACGAAAAGTCGGATTATTAGGAACAGAGCTTGAAACATCAGCGAAGGTTTCTCCAATAACATTTGCAATATCAAGTGGCGAGGAATATGAAGCCGTTTCTGTATTTAAGATGGGGAAAGCGAATTCTTTATAAATTCCGTTTGCCGCTTTAACTTTCTTCCACAACTGTGCACTAGATGTATTGGAAGTGATGGTGGATATAAAACTTTGCCAAGATTCTTTTTGACTGCGGCGCCGAATTCGACGAGCATTTGCTCTTGCTCTTTTAAATGCAACAAGATTTTCCGTGGTAGGATACCTGCGGAAAATACCCCAACATTTTCTTTGTTCCTTATAAGCATTACGGCATTCATCATTCCACCATGGTTTGCGAAATTTGCGTGGAAGAGGGGTACGCTTTGGAATTGAAGCATCAGCGGCCTTAATAATGCAATCAGTGACATTTTGGACAGCCTCACTAATATCGGCAGATGAAATCATTTCTTCTGTAATCAATGCAAGCTTAGTAAATGTAGCCCAATCTGCTTTTTGGAAAATGTATGTTGGTGGGCTTTGCATCAAATTACTATTATCATCATGAGAGATGACAAGAGGAAAATGATCACTATTATGTAAATCGCTTTCAACTGCCAAATTCAATAATGGGAAAATTGCCGGAGAGCAAATAGCGAGGTCAAGGGAATGGAAAGTACGAGTGGGTTCATGAAAGTATGTCTTTTCATTGTTATTGAGCAGACAGAGACAGTTATCAGAAATGAATTGTTCTATCTGTCGCCCACGGGAGTTAGTGCTATCCGAACCCCACAAAGTACTATGCCCGTTAAAATCACCAAGCAAAATGAAAGGAGTTGGAAGCTGATCAACCAAAGTATTCAAATCGTCCTGCGAAATAACCCCATTTGGAGGCAAAACAGCATTACTGAATCCGAAAAGTTTTGAATGGCGATTACATGATGAAGATGATATTTAATAATAAGCAAGAGCGTGTATCCCTTATTTTCCTAATTTTCAATTGAAAATAAGGGAAATAAGGGATACTCGCTCTCCTTTATTATTATGTTTTACTCAGTACTGTATAAATCACTTCGTTAAGAAAGGAAATAATGTAGCGAAAATAATAATTACATGTGGAAAGTCAGCCATCTAACTCTCCGACCCGCCAGGAAGGCACACGGATTTAAACAATAAAAACTGAATGACCGGACCGCCGCAACAGCAACATTGGTGGGAACTGTGGTTGAGTTCTAAGGGCCGTCACCGGCCACGGTACAACCCTCCCCGAAGGAAGTATGTCCCGTCATCGATGGGAGGAGCCAGATTAGTGTACCCTCCAGGGTGGCGAGATCCAACCACCATGCCGAAAGCATCTCCACCTCATTTCGAGGTGCCCCCCGGGGGTCAATTACATGTGGAAAGTACTAATTATAAGTATGTAATTATTTGGAGGATATAAAAAGGGATTTTTTCTATGTGTTTCAAAATTTATCAGCCAATTTGACAGCAATATCAAAGAATTTTTAGGTTGAAGCATGAAAACTTTGAATTTTCTTCTGGATATTTCGATTTCCCATTTCAAATCTTTTATTTAGTTAATTCGAGTATATTTTTTTATTTGAAAATAAAGAAAAATAGTACTGTTATATATTCTCTTTATTTCCTAGGACCATAAAATGATGTAAAATATTGTAACGATATTTTGCCAAGTATGTTAGGTATTCATAATAATGAACAGAATCATGGAGATCTCAAATTATGCTAATGCACTTAAATATTAGAAAAAATATTTTCAAAATAGTTCACTCTAAGGTCCCCAGCTGAATGCAAAAAAAAAAAAATAATAATAATAATAATAATAATAATCTAAAAGCAGTAGATTCATAAGAAATTCCCGCCTTCAATATAATTAAAAAATTCAAAACTTGAAATAATAATCAGATAAACGGAAAGAGAGAGAAAATAATTTTTTATTTGTTATGTTGTAAAAATTCAAAATACCTGATTTAAAATGTCCTTTCCACCCAAATAAGTTTTTTTTTATATATTCAATAAGGATTTCCAAGACTTTGAAACAGCATATTTTAAATAAATATAAGATATATATGCAAGATCACGATGAAACTATATATTTTAAATGGTTTTTGTTCTGAAAAGGTAACATTTGACAAACTAAAACCATTATTTGAAAGAAATTCAAATTTTCCGTTACCCATTTTTACTAAACCAAATGTTCGCCCTTTCCCCATCTACCAGCAAAGAAATTCTAAAATCAATAGATTCTTAAGAAATAATCACTTCTTAAAGAATTAAGAAATTCAAAACTTAAAATAAAAATCTTAGAAACGTGAAGAGAGAAAAAAAAGTTATTTTATTTGTCCTGTAGTAAAAATTCAAGATGTCTAAGAAAAATTTTAATTCCACCCAAATAAGTTTCTTTTAGATATTCAATAAGTGTTTCCAAAATTTTTAAACAATTTAATATTTTAAATAAGTATAAGATAATGCAATGCAAGATCACGACAAAATGTATCCCGTATATTTTAACTTTTTTTTTTTTTGCAAAGTTAACATTTGACAGCTAAAAACATTATTTGGAAGAAATTCAAATTTTTCGTTTCACATTTTGCTAAACTAACAGCAATAAAAAGAAATACCTTTTTAAAAATTGTTAAGAATAACTTCTAAGAACAAAATATTTTCTTAGTAATGCTAATTTATCCAGGAATTCCAAGAATTTGAATGAAAAAGCGCTTTTACAAAAGAATTCCTTAACAACAACAGAAATAAAGAAAATATTTAAAAAATAGAGAACTCACATAAATGAATTCTGCAATCAAAAATTAAGATGAAAATTAACAAAAGATTTTCCTTTTACTAAGCTTCTCCGAGAATTAAAAATAGAGGAAAAGAAGGTCCAATTTTAAATGCAGACCTTATTGTCACGCTGAAACCTCATCAGAGACCATTTGAATGCAAATTAGTTTGGGATTTTTAATAACAGCTTAAGACGTCGTTAAAATTCCAACTCTCCTTCAACATGCACTTTTGTTTTGCATTTTCTTTGAAAATTGGAATTATATGCTTGTAAAGAAATTTCATGAGAAAAGATATTACTCGCATAATTATTTTGTTTCATTTTACCTTCTTTGTTCTAAAAGGTTAATAATTTGGAATTATGTAAAAAAATTTTATCCAAAATCTGAAAAGAATATGATTTGAATATGTTATTGGTTTAAACTTTTCATTATATACTTTTTACTTTATCTTATAAGAAATATGCAATCGTAAAAGATTGATACCGAAAAAAAAAGTTTACTTTCATATTTTAATCAACTTTTTAACATTTCGGAAATGAGGGGGAAAAAAAATGTTTTTTTGAAATTACATTCACTTTTCAGGCTGCTGTAATCTGGAAATGAAATATACAAAACAATTGAATGAAATTTGATTTGAAGAACTTCTTATTTTCCTTAAATGCCATCACAACATTACGCTTTCAACTCTAAAGTAATTTTACTAGTTAAGGTAGGATGAGTATCAATCACAGGTCAACAGTTAAAATAGAACTGCCACTTGAATCTTTGCTTCGGTACTACTATCAACGTTAAGATAAGAACAATTAAAGCATGATGCATACTAACCACTGGTCAACAGTTAATAAAGGAACTGTCAGCTGAATCTTTGCTTCGGTACTACTATCAACGTTAAGATAAGAACAATTAAAGCATGATGCATACTAACCACTGGTCAACAGTTAATAAAGGAACTGTCAGCTGAATCTTTGCTTCGGTACTACTATAAACGTTAAGATAAGAACAATTAAAGCAGGATGCATATTAACCACTGGTCCACAGTTAATAAAGGAACTGTCAACTGAATCTTCGCTTCGGTTCTAATATGAGCGTTAAGGTAAATTCATTTAAGGCAGGATGCATATCAACCACAGTTCAACATTAAATAAAAGAACTTCCAATTGAATCTTTGCTTCATTTCTAATATAAATTTTAAGGTAAGTCAGTTAAGATAGGATGCATACTAACCACAGGTCAACATTAAATAAAAAGAACTTCCAATTGAACCTTTGCTTCTTTTCTAATATAAACTTTAAGGTAATGTCAGTGAAGATAGGATGCATACTAACCACAGGTCAACATGAAATAAAAGAACTTCCAATTGAATCTTTGCTTCTTTTCTAATATAACCCTATGAACCCAAACTCGCACGAGATCTTCCCGCCCAACAGAGACCTGACTCAGGCACTTTAAGGCGGTTTGGTGAATTTAAAGGGTGAGATTTATTTCACGATGAGCGCACCATATGCTCGCTATGGGGGGGTCCTCTAACCTTGAAAATGATTAATGAGCGCTTTTTCAAGTCATGCTGTGCGAAGGGAAAGGACTCGTCAGATAGGGGCTAAGGGGATGAGACATTATTTATTAGTTAAGATCTAAATTCAATGA